>NC_140168.1:10068521-10283117 GCF_963971535.1 Notolepis coatsorum | reverse complement strand
AGCGATTGTATACTACATGAGCACATCAGAATGTAAGTGTCTGTCAATCTAATAGTGTGCTTGAGTAGACTATTTGTGTTGGAGATGGCATTACAGAGACAGGACAAGTAACAGCTTTTGTATGTTGAGTTAAAGGGGACATGCGTTGCTATTCCTAGCACTATTTGGGCAACTTTACACAATTCCTGTGAGTCTATTGAAGACATCTGTACGTTTTTTTTTTTTTTTAAATGCATTGTTTTATATTTCTAATCAAGTACTCAAAACCATCATTTTTCAGCTTCAAGATTTCAGGCTGTTAGGGGCCTGGCTCCGCCCATAAGCACTTTGAGTGACAGTCAGTCCACACAGTCTGCGACTGGTAGACGGAGAGAAAGAGAGAGAGGGAGGGAGGGAGGGAGGGGGTGGGAGAGAGAGAGAGAGAGAGAGAGAGAGAGAGAGAGAGAGAGAGAGAGAGAGAGAGAGAGAGAGAAAAAAGACAGGTCGTTATTGATAAGGCTCTCTCCCTCCCTCCCTCTCTCTCTCCCTCTCGGGTGTGCTGTGCGGCAGCTTGTGGGGGGGGGGGGCCTCCCTTCCTCCCTCTCTCTTCCTTTTTTTCCCTCCCTCACTCTCCCGTTCGGAGGTGTGTGCCGCGCGGCAGGTCCCCCCCCCCCCCCCAAGTGCTCCCGAATGCTCTCTATCTCTCTCTCTCTCTCCATCCAGAGTGCATGCAGAGTATGAGGAAGTGGTTTCCACTCGCTGTGTACAGTCACGTCTATACTTTCCGTAGCCGCATTTCTGCAGACCCCTCTCTGATTGGTTGAGCCCATTTCTGCAGACCCCTCTCTGATTGGTTGAGCGAAGCCCCTCTCTGATTGGTTTAGCTCGTCACGCGGCAAAAGGCGAGCATAATGTTATCATATCAAGAAGCTAACATGGGGCTGGCTGCTTTGAGCACACGCGCACATGGGGCTAACCGCTAACATTAGCTAGCAAGCAGCTATAGCTAAAACGCTAACTAGAAGCTAACCACTGTATACAGTTCCAATAGACTAACATACACCTCTGTGATTTAAATGTGTCCTTGCCTTAGACTCGAGGGTTGTACTAGGGTTGGATGCAGACATGCAGTTCCCCGTTGGTCAGTCTGTCTGTTTTCCATCTTCTACTGTGTTTAACGTTATCTGTTTGCGAGTGTTTCCTTGACTGATGGCTAGTACCGCTGGACTTTTATTCAACATTCTATATTTCCGCGGGTTGGCCAGTACTGCGGGAACTTTTATTAAACATTCTATGTCGCCGTGGCCCATTCAACTTAATACTGTCACTCTTTTCTTTTTTTGCCATCGCACCAGTGCTACTGAAGTCAATCCATTCATCGCACAGACTGACGTCAGTGTAGCACGTGCAACATATATATCGTACTGTACAGCCCTGCTGTAAGGCCTTGTAACCGTAAAGGTGTAATCTATTTTTATATAGGATGCCATATATATGGCATTCTGCCACCACAATATAACATAACGTTATATGTTATTTCACGTTTTATTCATAACGTTATGCACATTGTAATGTTATATAACATAACGTTGTTATTTCGCGTTCATCTCATGCACCTTGTTGTGTATCCTGTTTCTTTTTCCTCATTATTATATTCAGAGTTAATTATATTGTTTACACTGTCTTTCTTCTATTATAACCCTGCCCATTTGATGTTCCCAAACATTTTGGGAACATCATATTCAGAAAGTATCACAGAGACTTCTATTGACCAAGGAATTAGTTATTATTAGTAAGACACAACATTTCAATCAAACATATAATAACATGTGTTTCATCATACCAACTGATCCTGGTGTGACAATACCCAACATTTAGATTAACCCAGTTAATGCCTTAACTAGACAGTTACAATGTAACATTTAGATTAACACAGTTAATGCCTTAACTAGACAGTTACAATGTAACATTTAGATTAACACAGTTAATGCCTAACTAGACAGTTAGAAGAAAGCAGGAAGCCGGACCAGCACTCTCAGATTCAAAGTTTTAATTGCAGCCTGGAACATACATGTTTCGGAACCAATGTGTAACTAGACAGTTACAATATAACATTTATATTAATTAACCCAGTTAATGCCTTAAGAGAAAGAGTCTGGTGGTCAATGTCACTTTGGATTGCTACAGACTTTACTCCTGTTGGGAAACTATAGCGATGGTCTGTGCTCACCACACGAGCCGGCGTCTACCCCCGAGCTTCATTTTACCAATCAGAGAGGGGCTTCGCTCAACCAATCAGAGAGGGGTCTGCAGAAATGGGCTCAACCAATCAGAGAGGGGTCTGCAGAAATGCGGCTACGGAAAGTATAGACGCTGTACAGTCAGTCTAGGTAGATTGTGGGCGGGCATTAGCTACAACCACAGAGCCAATCACATCACTGTCTGCTACCCAGAGCCTGAGTAACGTCACACAGGCCTTCAAATCAGGATGGCCTAATTTACTGGAGCAGGAAATGATCTGAGCTGAATCAGAGCAATCCGCCAATATGGTATTTAGACACTAAAACACATTGATACTAACTCCTATTACTATAATACAATGCTAGAGACTGAAAAATGACATTTATAATGCATGTCCTTTAAGTATCAGAAAACATTGTCACAAGAGGGATATATTTCCAACCTATAGTGCTACTCAAGGTTCTTTGGTAGACTATTGCATTGGTCCATTCATTGAAGATGAACGCAATGTGACATCCTTTACTAGGCTCACCCACCAACAGTTCAGGTGCTGAACTGCTGATCCGAATGTATAGGTAAAAAAAAACATGCGTTTTCATCAATAAATAATTCTTTAATGGGGCCCAGAATCTCCAACAACGCCCCTGGGTATAGGTACCGTCATGCCATGGTATGAACTTTTACAATACCACAGTCGATAATATATACATATTGTACAAAAAGGTATACATATACTCTATATTTTTTATTTTCAAAAAACCTTTCCTGGCAGCAGTATTAAAAAGTAGCGGAAAACTAAATAGTGTACCATAAAAACTAAGATTATATATTTTACAGTAACCATAGTATTTCTATATAGGTCAATTATACAAATAATGATCAGTAATCCTAAAAGCTATAAGGACAAGAGGGGAGATATCCTGCAGGCTGCAGCCAATAAAAACATCTTAGACTGTATGTTGGGATACAGGACCATATTACTATAATAGGTGGCCTATATAATGAGGGGCTTTTTTAATCAGGTCACTGAAGCTCTTTCTTTGAGTGATTTCAGCAGTATCTCATAGAAAAGGATTTTTAAATAAGCATTTCTGGCATAACCTCATAACTCGATATCAGTGATTTCCTTTTACTTGTATTGGTTGATATTGTCCTTACATTCATAACCGCACTAGTCAAAAACTAAAATAAACTGTATAAGATAATAATAATATTGGCTAAATAAGGTTCCCCCTCAAAATATACACTGTTTTCATCAGACAGCCGTGTCCGTCAAGCGTATACTCTGGCTCTGCTCGAGCGTGACCACACTGCCACCAAGTGGTAGACAGTGACACTGTTGCCTTCTCCCAGCAATTAAAATGATTTATTCATGGCCAAACCAAGAATGAAGACAAGGACACGTGGGTTATTGTTTTACAGTAAAAAATGAAACCAAAAACAAGATTTTATTAAAGAAGCATAAAAAATAAAACTCTTGATACATTTCTCATAACCGTCAAGTCAGCTCAAATCATACGTTTATACAATTCTTCTGGCTGCACGGTTAAAAGGTCCATAAACTTTCAAATAAAATATATTTCAATTTTAAAATTTCTTCAATAATTTTTTCTCATTTTGTTATAAATTGCCTATATGTTGTACACAGGAAATAAGGAAAATAAAAAAAATGGAAAATAAAAAATAAATTTGAAGTAATAAAAAGGGTCACATTATTGTCTGGGATATTTAGGTAAGCAAATAAATTGTAAAAATAAAGTGTGTAAAAAGTTTTTTTTTTGTTCTCTTAAAAATTATTTAGCTAACGCCTGGTGGCTTGAAGACATGCAGATGGTTAACTTACAAATAATGATACATGTTCTTAAAAACTACACTTATCTTCAATCAAGTCATTTTTTAAAACTTTTTCCAAAAAACGAGAATCCGAATGATTGTGTTCAGGGTTATGTACATACAAGTCAGGCCTGAAACCTAGTTTGCTGAAGCCTTACATTTTGGTTCCGCATACAAAAGGAATTAAAGCAAAATAGGAGGGGCAGACTCAGAGTCTTGGGATGTGGTGGGGGGGGGGGGGGGGGGGGGCGGGGGTCACCCCTAACCATCGGGGCTCTCTCCCCCTTCCCAGTCCGTCACAAAAATAAGGTTAGAGGTCACTGGATAGCGTTCCTCAAGAAACCCTGTTTTCAAACCGTTAGGGAGGGAACGGGAAGGGATGAGTTCAGCAAAAAAAAGTAAAATAAAAAATCAGCAGTCAATGAGAAATATTTGTACCTTTTAACGTTTAAACTACTGTACATTACCCTAACACTCTCTCCCATTGGCCAACAATTCTCTGGTGTCACCACACCAGGATCTACATTAGAGCCATCTGGCACAAAAAAAATTGAATACACTTGTAAATGTCTTGGAAAAATAAAAAAAAATTAAAAATAAAAAGAAGACATCTTGGACAGTTCTCGAGGGCTTTAAGATTGGCCATAATAACACAGATTCACACACGACAACAGTCACCATTAACCTGTTCCGTGGTGTAGAGACATTCACACCCCCTCCTGCATTCGTTTTTGAGTCTTGCAGGAGAAGTTTAAGAGGCAAAAAAAAAAAAGGTTTGACATCATCAGACCCAGGCAGGGACGGATTGCCAGGTCACAGGGAACAGTCCCCCGCACAACGAGGGCAACGGGAGTCAGGACAGACAGGGCTCTACAGTGCACTGGAGTCGTCGGCGAGAGGACTTAACGTGCCCCCCCCCCCCCCCGCGCTACCATACGCAAAACTAGCGGATTTGTTCTTCAACGTGGTTCAGTAGGGAGTTGCACCAAAGCACCATAAGACGAGTGTGGACAAAACAGGAGAGCCATTCAAAAGCCAGAAAGCATGTTGCCGTGTTCAAGCTAGGACAGTGTTGTTGTTATTAGATTACTATGGAACAGTAGCACATCAACAACAAGTCAGGCATCCGGAGAAGCACACGGCCCAATACGTTTAACATTATACCGGCTCGGAGCGCGCACACACAGACGCGTTAGGGTTTCAACGCGGTAGCCATGACGACCGTCTACAATACATCATTCAGACGTACCCTTCCCCTTCCTCGACATGGGGGGGGAAAACCAAAAAATGTATGATAATCCCAAGAGTACAGTCTGATGAAGTGACTACACCTCAAGGGGGGAAGGGGGACACGTTTTTGAATGTTCTGGTGTGTAGAGCTTACGTGCCTCTGTAGTTTCATTCACAGGATGTGGATTATGACAGGGAGTGAGCACCGGGTTCTAACCTACACTTGTTGTTTTACGACTGCGGGGATAGACCGGTTAAGAGAAAGGGGGGGGGGGATTTGAACACGCAAGTGTCTGGAAGCCCTGGATGATGTAGCTACTAGCTGCCATAAAAAGGAGTAGTTGATTTATTCGTGTTATTGTCGTCACCGGTGAGAGAACCTGAAAATGTCACGCGTGTGTGTGTGTGTAGTCACGGGAAGCCCTTTAGCGTCAAGGTTGTGTGGTTTTTGATTCCGTCGCCATGGCGACATCTCATTCTATGACCAGATTTTCCCATGTTATGTTTGAAAAGGGCTAAGAGATCACACCAAAGACCACACGTATGTACCGTCGCACCGAAAACCCCGTCATGTCCAAGTCATACTTATAAAACACTATTAGGAGGCAGTTAACGCGAACTCACACTGAGGGGGGGGGGGGGGGGGGGGAAACACAAATACACAATAAAAACACAATTATCTAAACAGGATGCAACTTTCCTCCAACAGAGAGGTTTGCCTCTGTCCGGCTATGAAACAGGGGACAAAATCTCAAATAACTTATGCTCCATATAGTGCACTACATTTGGCCAGGCGTATAGCTCTATATGGGGTGTAAAAAGGGTGTCACTTAAGAGAGAGTGCCAAACAGCTTCGCTGTGAAAGTGGGGGTGGAAGACCAAGAAACATACTAAAGAAACAAAACCGTAACCAGGGTTTTTCCTTTTTTTGTCATCGTCTTTTTTTCTCCTTTTTTTTATTTTCATTTATTTTTTTTGTGGGGCCGAGAGTTGCAGTGCATGGAAAGACAGCTCAAACTACCTAGAACCCTTATTACTGTTTCAGGTGAAAAGGGGCAAAGCCATCTCTCCTTTAACCAAGACCCCGAACTGACCCCGTCTCGAGCCCCCGCCCCCCTCGACTCCATCCTCCAATCATAACAGTCGCTTCCCTTGACTAACTTTTGTTGAGACCAGCGGCGGCTGCGATTGGAGGAGTGGATCGAGAAAGGAGGGGGGGGGGTGGGGGGTCTCGAGACGATGGTCAACCGGACAAGACATTCACGCGTGTGACATCACAACAAAGCCCTATCTTATTCCTATACTTCAAAATATGTCAGTTTAGCCACACACACACTCGACAAGTCGACAGTCAAAACGACCTATTAGAAAAACACTAAGGTATAACCCAGTCTAACTGTAACAGAGGATCCTAAGGGGTCGGGGAGAAAGGTCTCCTGACATGAGAATGGAGGACAAGCGGACATGTCGTCCCTAAACCTAAGCTCTGGGGGGGGGGGGGTAAAGGTGAGGAGACATGGGACCAAAACAAGACCTGTTCATTTCGATTAAACACACAACTTGATGCCAAAAATGTATACAGGGCACTAGAGTCTGTTTTGCTGGAATCAAAAAGCCTGTTTAACACATGGCTTGTGGATCATTCCAATCTACCACGACACACACACACACAAATACACACAGGAGAGAAAGAGTCCCAACCTAATCTAAAAAAAGAAGAGCGATGTAGAAAAGATTGTCAGGCAGACCAAAGGGGACAGAGTAACGCGACCTCATTCCTTCAGTATTATTAATATGCGTTTCAGTCATTAGGATAATTTGTTATTCCCAACGTTACGTTTAGACGCTCCTTTGGTCTGGGAGCTGTACGAGTCATGGGGCAGCCACGGCAGATATCATTTAAAAAATGTTTTTTTTATACGGCAAAGTCATCCTTATTTGGTATAAACCAAACCGTCATTCGCCCCAAGGTGATTTGACCATGAATACGTACTATTATCATATTATATAACCTGGTGCCGCTTCATCATCATTTCGGCTGTTGATCTGCACACACTACATCCACACTGATTATTGTAAATTAGTGTTATTTAACCCTTTCACTACCACACTACAGAAGGTTTAACCGTTCCCTACCACACTACAGACGGTTAACAGTCTGTAGTGTGGCAGTGAATGGGGTTAACCTTCTGTATTGTCGCAGTGAAAGGGTTAACCCTTTGGTAGTGTGGTAGTGATGTCGCCGCTATAGGGCAGAGGAGCCACGACTAAGAACGTCACTTCTGTACAATATCATGGAGAATCTGAATTATGAACAAATTATTGCGGCTGCCTCAAACGACTCAAACTCGTTTACCAGACGGTGGTGGATAATAATAATACCCTGCGTTTATGAGACCTAAAGGACCATCGGAAAGTCCCACTGGGGGGGGGGGGGGGGGGGGGGGGAAGAAAAGGAAAACGTCCTTCCAAAGTCCCTCGGGTGCACTGGTCTGACGGTGCCTGACTAAAAATGTCTACCTACCTTTGTGTCTGTAAGCTTCAAGCTTGCACAACAATAGCAACCCCCTCTCCTTAATTAAAATGTTACAAACTACAGCATGAGTGAGACGAAAAGGAGAGAGAGAGAGAGAGAGAGAGAGAGAGAGAGAGAGAGGATTGTTTTAACGGTCGTCTGCGTCCTGTTCCGTGAACATTAAATGAATGAAAGGAGTAAGAGAGTAAGAGTAGAAAAGTGCAGGCCTAGAGAGACAGCGGCGTCGAAAAATATCTGTTAAGTACAAAAGTGTCGAAGGAGGGAAAAAAAAAGGCTGCGAGAGATAATAACAAGCAGAGGGTCAGATCCGAGATCTGAAGAAAGCCAGGGAGGGTGAAGGAGGAAAACGTAGAGACAACAGACCCAGCGGGGCTGAACTAAGACCAGCTGGACACAGACTGGTCCAGGTCAAAAAACACGAAGGCCTGAAGGAAGATAATAAGACACTGGTTTCCCCTTCCGGACGCCCCCCCGCGCTGCGAGAGCTCGTCGTGAGTCCAGCCCGTCGACCGTTCGTCCTCAAAACCAACCTCAACTCAGAATATAATAGTTATTATTATCGTCATTATTATTATTATTATTATTTATTTTTGACATTGTTATTAGCGATAAAAACAACATCCGTATAGTGTTTTTTTCTATTTAATGCAATTGTTACGGTTCGTCCTATACGCGTGTGTGCCAAGATCATCAGTGTGAGAGTCCTTCCATCCACTCCTCCAAAGTCCATGCCCCCCCCCCCCCCCCCCCCCCACTTCAGTATTTTAGATGAGAAGACAATTCAAGTTCTGTTTTTTCCTCCTCCCCTCATACGACAACACCCACCCCTCCCCTCCGCCACCACCCACCCACCCCCGGGGGGCATTAGGAGAAGATGCGGATGCACTGTGTGGTGGGCATGTGGCAGACAGGGGGGCCCCCACCCACCCACCCACCCCCGGGGGGCATTAGGAGAAGATGCGGATGCACTGTGTGGTGGGCGTGTGGCACACGGGGCACTCGGGCTCCACCGACTGGCAGATCTGCCCGGCGCACTCCATGCAGAACAGGTTGTGGCCACACGGCACCAGGGCCGCCGTCACCTCGCTCTCGAAACACACGAAGCAGTCCCTGTTGAGGAGGGGGCCCACGCCGCCCCCCACCACGCCGACCAGGCCCCCGCCGCCCACCACCGCCCCCCCGGGGCCACCACACTTCAGCCGCCCCAGCATGCCGGAGGCCAGGCCCCCGCCGCACCCCTCCGAGTCGGTGGGCGAGCCGCCGGGCAGGGAGGAGGCCGAGCAGGAGGAGTAACCGGTGGACGAGCCCCCGGAACTGGAGCTGGAGGCGCCGGAGAAGGAGCCGCCGCCGTTACCGGCGTTACCGGAGGACTGCAGCCAGGAGAGGGTGCTGAGGGGGTCGCTCTGCGCCCGGCGGGCCAGCGGGTGGTCCAGGAGGGGGCCCCCCGCCGTGGTGGCGCCGGCGGAGATGTCCTGGGGCAGGGTGGGGGACAGGCGGGGGGTGATGGCGCCGCCGCTCAGGCCGCTGCTGTTACGCCGGAGGGGGGGCTGCTGCTGCTGCTGCTGCGGGGAGGAGCCGGCCGCCTTGTTGCCTCCCGCCGCTCCGTTGAGGAACGGCGCCCAGATGTTGGCGGCGCTGAACTCGAAGGCCAGCTCCTCCGAGGAAGAAGAGGGCATCGCCGGGGCCGAGTCTCCCCCGAAGGTGAACCCCCCTCCCCCTCCTCCGGAGCCGGTGCTGAAGGGGCTGGTGGGGCTCCCGCCCTCCGTCGCCCTCCGGCTGGCGGCGCTGTAGTTGTCCGAGCTCATCCCGCTGCTGCCGTGCGCGGCGTGGTGGTGGTGGTAGGGCGCCGAGGAGGAGGAGGACGGCTTCCGGCCGCCGCCGCCGGAGGAGGAGGAGGAGTGGTGCTGCATGGCCATGGGCGGCGGGGGAGGGGGCGGAGGCGGCGGCGGGGGGGGAGCAGCGGAGGGGGAAGGATGGTGGTGGTGGTGGTGGTTGTGGTTGGTGGCGCGGGACCACAGCGCCGCGCCCAGCCCGCCGCTCAGCGCGCTCAGGCCCTCCACCAGGCTGACGTCGGTGCCGTTGGTGTGGAAGTCGTTGTCGCCCTGGAGGTCCACGAAGGCGCCCGTGCGCAGCGTGATGTGGGTCTCGATCTCCTCGCGGGCGCGGTCCACGTTCTCCGGCATGCCCGTCACCTCGAACACGGGGTCCTTCTCGCGGCTCGGCGTGACGATGTACGTGTGCGTCTGCTGCTGGATGCGCTTGATGGTCGCTCCCTTGGGTCCGACCACCAGGCCGACCACCCGGTAGGGGACGCGCACCTGGAGAGAGGGGAGGAGGAACGTTTGAGTTAAAGTTTTGGTGACTTTCTCACGAGCTGCACCCAGACTTTGGAACACCCTCCCTTCAGACTCTTCGGCACTCTCCACCTTTAAATCCCGACTCAAAACCTACCTGTTCTCCCAAACATACAACCTTCCCTACACATAACCACCCTCCTCCAACCTACCACCTCCCCTTCCCCTTCCCTACTTTCTCTCCGTCTCCTGCCCCCCCCCCCCCCTCGGTTTCCTCACTTCCCTGACTGTTCCCCTACTGGACTTTGTATTTGTTACTTGTTACCCGTGGTTGTATGTCCTGCGTCTTCATACTGTTGCTTATTCCCTGTGGTTCTTTGTTTCTCTGTTCATTTGTTTTGCTCATTGTCAGCGTCTTTGGGTTTTTGTAAAAACGCTTTATAAATTAAATGTATTATTATTATTGAGCATCTAAAGCAAGGGTTGTCAAACGTTTTCATTTTATTTAGGATTTTTTTTGGGGACCCCACAGGAAAACTCCAACATTTTGGGAAACTTCAATCGGTTCGGATCCTTTGAATGAAATGAAAATGTAAACAAACACTGGCCTCACGTTAGAAAGTAGCACTGGTGACGTGAAATCACTGAGCCCAGAGAGGAGTGGTTCGGCAAAATATAGTTCCGCGTATATTTGCTTAGAAAACGTAAATGTCGAATTCAATTATTTTTTATTTCACCATGTGGTAAATACACAGGTCACAACATGTTTACAGGAATGTTTTTGAGTTGTATTTGGAGTGTATTTCTTGACTGTAGGGGACTGTAGGGAACTTCAGGGTAAAGGTCTGACCCACTTGCAGTGATTAAGCTAAGCTACGCTAACGGTGCGGGCGTTCCCTAAGCCTACTGCATGCAGAGAGACAAAAAAGTGTATGTATCTTCTTGTCTAACTCCAAATAAGCTAATTTCCCAAAAAAAAAATGTTTTCCTTTAATGTATCGTGTAATTTCAAACATGGATTTAAGGAATATCAAAATAAAAGCACACGTTGAACTTGGTCATGCATATTTATTAGAACATTCTATTACAGCACTATGTTATCAATACACATTTATAAAACGAGGCATATTTAGCCAAATTATGTTGCCAGAACATAAACATTTTACTTTCCAATGCGCGACCCTACTGTCAACTACCCGCAAGCCCAATTTGGGTCGCAACCCGCAGTTTGAGAACCACTGATCTAAGGCCCAGTCCACACGATCACGGGTATTTTTGACAAAGGTTTCCACACAGTGGTTTTAAAAAATAACCGCTGCGTACTCGCGGTAAGGGTAAAATCCACTAATATACATGTAGTACAATGCCAAAGCAATAGGTGGCGATGTAGTTCAAACATGAAGGCCATTTTCAACCAATCAGTCATGCGCAAAACAGAAACCCGCCATCTTTAAATTACCTCGCTTAAACATTAGCAACATAGCATTTAGTTGCAGCAATAAAAGTGCAATAAACAAAAAAGGATACATTCACCGTGTGTTCTGCCTCATTTGTTGAAACAAAACAAACCATCAACACAATTTACCACCAAGAGCGGAGAGTTTAGTCTCACAAAAAGATTGCTGATGTTGTCAGCTTACATGCTAATGTGATTGGGATTTGCCATTATGATTTGATAGTTTATTTGATAGGGACAACACATGTCAATGAACATCAAGTACAAAATACAAAATGTAAACATGCAGGGTTGTAGCAAGAGCTAATTTACACCCGTAGTCCCTAAACAGGAGACAGAACTGCGGGTTGCGACCCAAATTGGGGTTGCGGGTATTTGATAGTGGGGTCGCGCATTGGGAAGTAAAATGTTTATGTTCTGGCAACATAATTTGGCTAAATATGCCTCGTTTTATAAATGTGTATTGATAACATAGTGCTGTAATAGAATGTTCTAATAAATATGCATGACAAAGTATAATAGTTAGCATTGCGGCTAGCGTACATTAGCGTAGTAACGTTAACACTAGTAGAATGAAGGATGAAAACGTTATTTAACAGATTGCAGAATGGGTACAATACAATACGGCTCAATACAAACAATTGTTTTTTTTTATCCACTTTTTCTCCCACTTTCAATTTTTTCTCCCATCCCAATTTTCATATCGTCCAATTCAACCCTCCCCTGTCTTCGAACGTTGTTTCTTGCCTCCCACAAGCCGGCTGCAATGTGGACTAAGTCATACATAGCACGAGTCCCCTCCGATACTCGAGGTAACAGCCGTCGCATCTTTTCACCTGCGCAGCTCGATCTTTCAGCGTCAGGGGTCTGGGCTTTGGAGGGGCCCCGCCCCCGTCGCTTCTTGATTCTACTGCGCAGGCGCACCATCCGACCTGTAGGAGTCGCTGTCCACAACGCCCGATCCCCACCCTTCAGTTTCCCTCCCCGTAATACGGCCAATGTGTATTACTGTGGACGACCAGCTAAACTGAAAGCAATGTGGAGAGCGGGGCTCGAACAGGAGGCATCCTGTTCGAGCCCAGTCTCCAGCATTCGTTGCGAGCGCCTTGCCCACTGCGCCACGTAGCCGCCCAATACAAACAATTGTTAAGGGGATGCAGACTGTTGTAGTTTAGACTGGGTTCCTTATAACAATAACTTGACAACACATGAGCTTAGTTGGTAGCCGCAGCTACTTGGGACAGCTCTGCACTGGAAATAATCTCGGTTACTATGTCCACACGCAACCACTGCAACCGGGATGCTCGCAAAACTCCGCCCTGGACTCCGGTTGTAAAAGATCACGGTTGCAGTGTTCCAAAAACCCGGATGCGTGTGGACGAACAGTGCAACTGCGCACATTAAATCACGGGTACATAAAACCCTGCGTTCGTGTGGACAGGGCCTAAAGCCTACACTGAAAAGTCCATCACAAAGACTCAATTAAATTAAAAACAGTTTCTACTGATGTTTATGAGGCAGATTTCACAGAGCAGGTGTGGAGGGTAGCAATCTGGGGTGGCAGAAATCACAGCGGAGCCTCTTTGAAGTGTTGTGCGCCTAACTCAATCCAAGCAGCAGTAATTTTGTGTGGGTGTGTGTGGGGGGTAAGTGTTCTCAACACTGTCCTCGCCCCTTATGACACTACTATCACCGGCATCTATGCCGTGGTGCTTTTTTCCTATTGCTAGGTTTTTGTGAGTTTTTCCTTACCTTCGCGTGCTGGTATGTCTGGGAGTGTTGCATTTATTTATTTAAAAGAAATTTGGACTTCATGGTGGTTTTGTTTTGTTCTTGATTTATTGTGACATCAGATGTTTCTTCTTGACTTGTTTAACTGTTTCAGCGCCAATGGCGAAAAAAGCAAAACACGCCATTCTCCCCATTGCATTACAGCAATGGCGTTCTAAACCAGAAGGTAAACAGCACCCCCTTGGCGTCCATTGAGTTAAAGAAGACGTGTCTGGCCCATGGGGAAATTAACATGTGTTGTTGTCGGGCCTTACAAATACATTTAATTTTATTCCTTTTCCATGTGAACTCGTTCCTGCACGTGTACTCACCCCAGTGTGTGGCCCAAGGGATACATTACAGACACTCTGGCTGCTGCTGTGACTTCACGGTCACCTCCACTAGCATTATTTGCAACAATGCCTTGTGCACTTTATATCCTTCTACCACTACACCGTGAACTGAATGTGCAATACTAGGGGTGGGGGAAAAATCGATACGTAGTAGTATCGCGATACTTTGCGTGGCGATACTGTATCGATACAGGGACGCCAAGTATCGATATTTAATTATTCATAAAAAATTTAAATAAACAAAATTGAATAAGGAAGTTGCATTGTTCATTTCAATACCTGTAATAGTACAGTAGTCCACACACACGTGCATTCAGTTAAGTTGGAATATGACTGTAATACAAACAGTTCAGTTTGTCAGGTACATGCAACACAGATTACAGTGTTTACATCTGTCTGCTTGAGAAAATACCTTGTTCTGCAATAAAAACGATTGAAGTGAGATGAACAGACTGAACTTTATTTTATTAGATAAAACATGTTGACAGTTTTACTTTGCAGTTGAAAAAAGGTAATAAATTAAATTTGATATTGCGATATATTTAGTATTGCGATACTATCGTATCGTGATGCAAGTATCGCGATAGTATCGTATCGTGAGGTCTCTGGCAATTCCCACCCCTATGCAATACTGTTACTCCGTCACTCGTGCCTTATTTTTATCTACATAAGATATTTTTTGCATTACATCAGATATTTCTACCGCGATCAAAGCGATCTGTGTGTAGGTGTATGTGCTTATTACCGTTGGCTGCGGTTGGGGTGTGGCGCCCCGCTACGATGGTCATTTCATGTATGGACGAGGAGACAGTGATAATCTAGCGTTGATTTCAGGATGATTAGATAATCAGCCGAAAAATGTCAACGTGATGACTGGATTACAGTAAAATTCATTTTTCTCACCTTTTCCTGGAATGACAGAAAAACACCCAAACCATACTCTATTCAAAACGGTATAAAACGGAAATGTACGAATGAAAAAACAATCCGTCTCTGCAATGTTGACTAGAAGCAGCTCACTGAGACCCGACGGCGTTATTAGACCCATAGATATAAGATATATTTTAAGCACTCGCAAATGCCACAGTCTAAGGCTGCGGTTACACACAGGGCCATTTTCGTTTAGTTTTCAGGGTCAGTTTCAGAACGCAGCGTAATGGCAGGCAAGTTAGACATCTGTTTTTGCCTCCTGAGCACAGTGATGTATATACATGTAGTACAATGCCAAAGCAGTAGGTGGCGATGTAGTTCAAACATGTAAGGGCATTTTCAACCAATCAGAAAAGTTGAATGTGCCAATACACTTCCTGCTTTAAAACAACAAAGCCACCATCTTTAAATGCCTCGCGTGAGCCATTTAGCCAACGTAGCATTTATTTTTAAGCAAAGAAAGTGCAATAAACAAAACGGATACATTCACTGTGTGTTCTGCCTCTCATTTGTTGATGAAACAAAACTAACATCAACACAATTGACCACCAAGAGCGGAGTTTAGTCTCACAAAAAGATCGTCGCTGATTTTTTGTTAGCTTAACGTGATTGGGATATGCCAGTATAGCATTGTGGCTAGCAGCGAAGTTTGTTAGCTTATGTGCTAGGGATATGCCATTATAACAGTATAGCATTGTGGCTAGCAGCTTGGTAACGTTAATGCTAGCAGAATGAATGGATGGAAACTTTATTTAACAGATTGCAGGATGGGTACAATACAATACGGCTCAATACAAACAATTGTTAAGGGAATGCAGACTGTTGTAGCTTGGACTGGGCTCCTTATAAGAATAACTTGACAACACATGGTAGCCGCAGCTCCTTGTGACAGCTCTGCTGTAAACACTGGAAATAACCGTGCGGGTCTCTACTGCGCATGGGCGTTGAGCAACAACGGCTCCGTATCCGGCTCGCGCAGATTACATGGCACCATTGTCTGCGAGTTTTGGCGAGTATCGAAAACGGAAACACAATTTCAGTTTTCCTGCCAAAACGGCATTTCTTTTTAACTTGGACAGCAAACGTAATCATTCAGCAACAAAAACGTTGCTGTATTCAGCAGTGTAACCATGGCCTAAAACTATATCCATTGAATAAAGACCTGGCAATGAATGGGGTATTAGCGCCCCCTGCTGTGGCGGTCAGTGTTAATGCAGTTTTTTTTTTATTGAAAAAAAGAATCCGATCCAATATGTATGGCTTAAACCCAATTTCCGAAAATGTGTTACACTTTAAATGAAAAAAAAAACGTATTTCTTGATTCAGAACAATTTGATCATGGATGAACAAAACTTTCAATGTGAATGGTTGATTTCAATTACCGTACTTTTCGCACTATAAGCCGCAGCAGCTAAATTGAATGATGTGTACATATATAAGCCGCACTGGACTATAAGCCGCAGGTGTTTTAATGTTTAATTACCATATGTAAGGGTTCGTGCACAGAGGGGATTGTCACAATACTGTCAAACAAATAACAAGAATTAACTCATTTACAAGTTGTATTAAGTTTAGCAAATAAGGGAACAGATAAATAACATTTCAATGCAGTAAAAAAAAGCAATATTTTCGGGTTTGGTCCACATATAAGCCGCACCGTTATATAAGCCGCAGGGTAGAAAAATGGGGAAAAAAGCCGCGGCTTATAGTCCGAAAAGTACGGTACTTTTTAAGCACCTTGTTAAATAGGGGCTGTTTAAGGAATTCCAGGCCTTGGCTTTTTTTCATCAAAATGTAAGCACTTCAAGGACCTTGTGCGAACCCTGGTACAGCAGGACGCCCTGGCTAGAGTGTCTGTACCTCTAACCACACACCCTCAAGACCCCTACGCTCTGCATCTTCTGGCCGCCTCAGACCTACTCCTAACCGAGCTCTGGTTAAGGGGATTTAGACCAGAGAAAGACTTTCGTCTTTCTAGTTAGGACAGCCAAAACCCGACCAATGTTTCGCCGTCGACTAAAGACGCACTTCTTCAATCATTATCTGAAAAATAAATAAAATAAAAAATCTAACCCTAACTAACCTTATTGTCATGCATGCACTTAATCCTAATATACTAACCTACACTGTAGCACTCAACACTTGATGAACATTGTTACTCAGCTGATAGTTGTAGAGTTGATGTTTTTTCTCTTTTCCATGCATCCGAGGCTCGTGACGCAGGTTTTTTTTGTTTGTTTGTTTATTGGTATCTAGCAATATTATTATTATCGTTATTATTATTAGCGTTATTATTGTTATTATTATTCATGGTCACATTATTATTGTTATTATAATTATGGTAATGATTATTATATGGTATGAAGCCGTAAGGTGCACTTGAGCTGACCATTATGTTAAAATAAATATGAAGTTTGGAAGGGGGCAGGAAACATAAGTTTTCTTCATCCTGCTAGTTTTCGGCCATGGGTGTATCATGTTAAAAAAAAAGAGATGTTGGTGATATTGTGCAAAGATGAACTGTACCCCCATGTACGAAACAAAACAAAATAAAATGAATGAACGATGAATCCTGCTGTCTTGTTGTACAGAACTTGTAAGTCGCTTTGGATAAAAGCGTCAGCTAAATGACTAAATGTAAATGTAATGTACCTGTATAGTGGTCTGCCCGGGGAGGTGTGGCGGTCCGGGCAGAGTGCCCCCCCCCGCCGTGCCCCCTGTTCCCGCGCCGGCTTTGCAGCGGGACGCCCGGATCATGGAGAAGTGTTCCGCCGCGGAGACAATCTCTCGTTTGGCCATCTCCACGTCCTCCCGGCGGCCCGTCACGATGAAGACGGGCTCCTCGCCCCGCACCGGGGTCTTTATGTACGTGTTGGTCTTGGCGCGCAGGGCTTTGATCTTACAACCTAGAATCAAGAATCAATCAAGAGGTTTATTTGTCACATACATACCAGGGCATACAGTGAAATGCGGGTGGTCTTGCCCGCATTGATAGTGCAAAATACAATAATAAAATTGAATAAAATAGGCATCGAAAAAATAAAATAGATAAGACACAAGATATGCATGGTAAAAAAAAAATTAAAAAAACATGCTAGGTTCCTGAGAAACTGGTTCTTATATACACTATGCAATATACAATTTACAATGTTAACTCTTAATGTATCTAAACTATACAGTACCTCCTTCTTTTAAAGTGTTTCTAAAGATTCTATTTTTTAAAGTGACATTTTGTTTAAAGTGATTTTTGTTAGCGGTTGCCACATGAGTGGTGTGTGTGACTGTGTGTGTGTGTGTGCTCATGTGTATGTGATTGGAGAGTTCAGTGTTATGGAGTTATGGGACACACAAGCGTAAAGAGATGACGGATCTTCATTTTTATACACGTGGGGGGATCATTTGAGTCGTCAAAGATGAAGGTATGACACATGTATACTCAGTCAATAATATCACAATATTTGCGTATGTACATAGCCCACCCTGGGCCTAACAAAATTAATAGTTGGTTTCAGGTTGGTTGTCAGTTTGGCCATGGGTAGGTAGGGAATTTATTTTATTTTATCTTTTTATTTTATTCTTTCCCACGGCGACTATGGATAGGGAATTTCTTTATTTAATTAAAATGTTCACAACAACATGGATGCATGTACTCTGCCAGCATGTTTAATATCCATAATACTAAATGTTTGACTAAGATTTCTATGAAACTTTATTCTTATAAAAAAAAAAAAAAAAAAAATTATATATATATATATTTTTTTAAACTCATAAAATATATTGGGTCGCACCTAAATCGGCAGGGTCGGTCGGCAACCTGAAACCAACTATTCTTTTTGTTAGGCCCTGGTATAATATACAGACTCTATCCTAACTAAGTCAACCCCAGATACAAATAGGCTAGATATAGTTAAGCAAAAGCCACCCTGTACAAATACAGTATTCGATACTAAGTCGATAAATTCTCTGAAATAATAAATAATAAAATAATAAATAATAAATAATAAATAATAAATAAATAATAATACAAAATAATAAATAAAATATAATAATAATAAATAAATAAATAATAAATAATAATAAAATAATAAATAAATCTAACCCTAACTAACCTTACTGTCATGCACATGTCCTAATATACTAACCTACACTGTAGCACTCAACACTTTGATGAACATTGTTACTCAGCTGATAAGTCGCTTTGGATAAAAAGCGTCAGCTAAATGACTAAATGTAAATGTAAGTCGTAGTCTACCTTGGTATAGATAAACAGAATAAACACATTATCAATAAATGTGCGTATACAAATATGATAAACGAGTGCCACGTGCACATTAGCTCCATCAGATACGTGTATACGTTTATATGTGACAAATAAAAACAAACTTGAAACTTGAGATTAATCAGTTCACAACACGGTCACAAAATGTAGGCCAAATTAAATTAAATTAAAGTTGTGTAAAATCACTGCAATATATATATATATAGAATATATATGTTTTCAAGTACTCTACATATAGGGCATGCAGGGGGCCACGGATTTATCAACAGATATGGGGGGGGGGGGGCTATTTTAGAATGTCCCCTGACAAAACATGACAAGTCAACATTGACTCTTCCACTTTCTACGTCAAATGTATATGCTCTTTTTTTTTAGATGTTATTTTGTATCACAAACAGTACTGTATTTGTAAATCTGGTATGTCATAAATGTATAGATGTAGCAGTACTGTCTATCTGTATGTCATTATATGTTATGATGAATTGAAAATGGGGGACCCTGATGTAAACAAGAGGAAACTCTTTCTCTGGTCTGCATCCCCTTATTAACAATTGTGTGTATTGAGCTGTACTGTATTGTACCCATTCTGCAATCTGTTAATAAAGTTTTCAATCAATCAACATGCAATGCTTATTATAGCCGCTTAGCCATCTGAGCTAACAACACACACCCAGAGAGTGAGCTGCACTGTGTCTTTAAATATGGACGGGACACCGTGTGCAGCCAATGGGCTGCGCGCTGCGTGATGTCATCCTGGTCACGTGGGCAGCAGAGAGAGCATGGCTTTTTCAAACAAAGAGAACAATGAGCCACAACGTTACCGCGACTCGGACCTCCACCGAATATAACCCAACACCACCGGGTCGATGTCAAATATTAACTATCATTTATATTTATATTAACACAAATAAAATAAAACTATTAGAGGTTTCAGAAGAAGCGAGAGCGGCGTATATAGGTAGGCTAGGCTAGACGGATGATGGGTGCAGGGCGTAAACACACCGCCCCGTGTCTGGATCTGCCCCGTCTCGGCCTCCTCGATCCACACAAACATAATTTAATATTTTGTACATTTATAGCATTATACGCGCGGGTGTAGTAGTGTGTTCGTGGTTCGTATAAAACTACTTGAAGGGGGGACGCCATATCCAAAGTATTCGCCGTGTTTCCTTTGTGTTTGGTGCTGCAGACTGCTGCTCGACATGTCCAGACTCCCGACAATCTGCCGCTTTGTCTGACCCTCTCCCACCCCTCCCCCTCCCTCCCTCTCTCTCCCACTCTCCTCTACCCAGCCATTGTCTCAACAACACTGCCATAAGGGGGGGGGGGGGGGGGGTGCAAATCAGGTAAACAAGTCTTTTTTTTACAGGGGCTAACCCACATTATGTAAGCCCCATAAAGAACCACAACAACACTGACTGCAGTCAAGCCAAGAGCAGCAATAATAACACCTGGTTGTTAAAACTTCAGACCCACCTCTCTCTCTCACCACCAAGAACCCAAACAAAGGACAGGCTGGCCGCATGCTTGCTGCTGCTGCTGTCCCTATTGTCAATTTATCAACCAAGCCAACACAACAACTATAGGAGACCAACAACAACAACAAAAGCTTGATCCCCTTACCTTGTCGTCCCACTATCTCTGCGACGTGTTCAGAGCTGGGCACGGGCACACACTCGGTCATGTTGACGCTCCTCTTGCGGCTGCAGAGGACGGAGCTTTGTTCCCCGCCGTGGTGGTGGAGTGGGAGCATGGAGGAGTGGGGGCCGCCGGCCACCATGTGGTGGTGGTGGTACCCCCCTCCTCCCGAGGAGCCGTAGTACTCTGGAGACGGCGAGCAGGACGTCGGGGAGTCCCGTTGGGAACCGCCGCCGCCCGGATGATGCTCCAGCATTTGTAGATCATAACCCCCGCCGCCGTTGCAATGCTCCGACCCCGGTCCCTGGTGGTGGGTCAGGGTGCCGTCGAGCGGGTCGACCACCAGCCCCACGCCCCCCCCACCACAGTCCACCTTCTCCAGGGCCATCAGTGACAGCTGGTCCAGCAGGGCGAAGCGCAGCGCCTCTTGGTGGTCCTCCTCGCGGGACTCCGGGTCAGTCTCCCGGGGGGGCAGTACTAGTCCCACCCCGCTGTGGTGCTGCTGATGGCTACTGACTACCATGTTGTCGTGGTCCATAATCTCGGGGTGGAATAAAGGGCTAGGCATGTTGTCCCCCCCCGTGACAGCACATCAGATCTCGGGGATGCCTTGTGTTGTGTGTGGGGTTGGGGGAGTTGTGTGAACACTCCCTGTAAAAAAAAAAAGGAAAAAAATTATGAACACAAAAAAATACAAAATACTCATTCAAATAACCACAGACACAAGACACTTCTTTTCAATACACACGAGGAGGCAGAGACGCTTATGTTTAATAATGTTAGGGTGAGCATTAGTGTGGGATTGAGTCTGTCTCTCTTTTTATTAGATAATATTGTGACAACTATATTTGTATTGAAGGCAACTTATTTATACCATTGTTGTGATAACTATTTGCATTAAAGTCAATCTATTTGTATACTATACAATATTCAATAAAGATAATTACATTAAATATAATTGCTTTGTCTCGTCTGTTGTATACCCTGCTAAGCCTCATGGTTACATAGAAAACTATCCCACTGTCATGTTTTCCCCACATTACTAGGTTACAAAAAAAAAATAAAAAAAAAAATACTTATTTCAACTAACCACACACACAAGACACTTATTTTCAATACACACGAGGAGGAAGAGACTATTATGTTTATAATAATAATACCAAACTAGAAAACTATCCCCACTGTCATGTTTTTAATATTATACTATCTTGTTATTTAATTTGATCTAGCACACGAGAAAGAAGCATTTCTGTATGACAACTAAATAAAGAAACTTGATGTTTTATCCCCACATTACTACTAGGTGCCAGTGTGTGTGGGATGGATGGAGTGTGTTGGGTTTGGGCGCCCTGTGCTTTGTCTCTGTGTGTGTTGTTGCTTTTCTCTCTCTCCTGCCTGGCATTGATGAACCCCCCATCATCCTGATGAGTTCTCTTGTTGTCGAAATAATAAAATCACCACCAATACAAATGGGGGAAAGGCATTTCTTCTTCAAGTCACCAATAATAAACCAAACCCATCATCCACATTGATTGAGCCAGGCTGTTGTTAGCTCCCCCGGCAGCAGAGCTAGCTAGCCGCACAGACACAGTCACGTTGCCGACCCCTTTGTTTGGGAGACGACCAGTGCTGCTAGCTAAGAGAGTAAAAACACACACTGACACAGTTCTTCTTAGTCTCTCAAGTTCAAAAGCAACATAAGTTAATAATAGTTAAAAGACGACCCGAACTCACTTCGTCTTCCCCTCGTCTTCACGGCTTCTCGACGCTTCTTCTTCCACTTCTTTAAGGAGGAGATGAGGAGGAGAAGAGGCAGCAGCAGTCAGCAGGCAGGAGGAGCTAGCAGGGGGCTAGCCGTTAGCTACAAGCTAGCACGCCAAAATTGGGGGCGTTGGGAAGGGAAAAAAATGTTTCTTAATAATAAAAGCGAAGAGAGGAGGACACTCTTTATTTATCCCACTCGAGCGGAACGACACCACTGCTAGTCCTTCGTTCTTTCCGTGTGTCCGGCCGGGTTGAGTTATTATCGCCGAACCTGTGTTTCTGTAGTTAGATAGTGTATAACGGTTACTGTGTTTCTCTCTGCTTGTGCCTCTGACCCTCTGCTCTGCTCTCCACTCAAACCGCCTTTGTCTCGCGCTGGAGGCGCACGCCGCTCTGCCGCTCTGCCGCGCTGCCGCTCCGCTGCTGCCTGTCTGTCTGTCTCGCGCTAAAGGCGCACGCCGCTCTGCCGCTCTGCCGCTCCGCTGTCTGTGGGACTGTCTGTCTCGCGCTAGAGGCGCACGCCGCTCCGCTGCCGCCTGTCTGTCCGTCTCGAGCACCACCGCGCCGGTGACGTCACCCGCGACACAACAATGGGTTCAAAGGCCACGCGACGGCACACACAGACAGGAGCAGCAAAGCATCACTACTGGACATTTAATTAGCAACTATTTTTATTATTTTCTTTAATCGTCGATTTTACCCATTTTCTTTTTTACGTGTGATTTTAGACAGTGTGGTTTACTTTTTTTTATCCGTTATTATTATTCATTGTTTTATCTTTCTTTTATCGTGGCATGTGAAGCACTTTGGGCTGCATCTTGTATGAAAAGTGCTATGTAAATAAAGCAGCTCGCGCCGGCTGCTGCACTGACTGACTGTCGCGCGATCAATGCTATTGTTGTACTTGTCTTGTCTGGTGGTTCATTAATAATTGCACTTTATTTTCCAGAGAACGCCGTTCTTCAATTGCATATCGATTGTTATATAACAATGTATTATTATTATTATTTTTTAATCACAAGAGTTCATCATCATGGCTACCTTGTCACTATTGAAAATGGGGGACCCTGATGTAAACAAGACAAAAACGTCTTTCTCTGGTCTGCACCCCCTTAACAATTGTGTGTATTGAGCCGTACTGTATTGTACCCATTCTGCAATCTGTTAAAAGTTTTCATTCATTCATTCACACGGTTTTCAGGTGGTCGAATAATAGAACATAGAACTCACCAAGTCAATAATGGCTAAGCAGTGTTGTGTGCAGTGATTTCCAATTTGACTTCAGTTAATCAATTTCATTCATTATTATTCTTATCTATTTTGGATAATCAATAACGTAACCCCGTCCATCGCACGCCAAAATACAAGCTCCTCAATGACCCCGAAAACACCCCCGACATCACAAGGAAACGTCACACCATATATATTTTTTATAAAAAGTTCCATTTATTTACTAGTGAAAATAAAATGGTACAGAGACCAATGATGGTGGGGAGAATGTCTTGGGAATGAGGTACAATCAAACTTACATCAGCATCACACAGCTGTTAATAACATCTTCTCAGGGTTTTTACATTTTTCTCGTGACTGCTTGTAAAATGTTCCTATTCATCAAAAATGTCAAACAAGCTTAAAAAAAAACTGAACAATGAATAGTGACATAATTATTATGTCAAATCAAAACAACTGAAAAACATTATTAAAAATTCAAAAGAAAAATCCCAAAACAGGGAACTGTATTCCATAATAGTGGGCTCGTCAGTGACGGCCATAACCTTGTTCACGAATATAACACAGAGAAACGTGATGAAAAGCACACAAAAAAGTAAATAACTAGAGAACATACAATAGTGAGCACCATGTCCAATTGTAAGATGTGAGAAGAGAGTTTTGTTTAAAAGAAAAAGGGAGCACCACATTAAATCACAGTTTTTGAGAGAAAACAGAACAGGACACACCCAATACCAAACAGATCCCCTACCTGCAGGGCATCCGACTAGATCTCAGAGAACTGGGAAGCAGTTCAAATATGAAATATGAACTACTAAATATGAACTATGAAATATCAGCACATAAAGGAAGAAGGGCTGGGTGTATACTAGTCGCAATGAGCAATCAAATAAACAAAGAAACTAACTTAAAGGCATACTGACAAAGTACACGAGGCAGCTTCCCAATAGTACAAAAAGTGTGCACGCAGAATATCAATATAGAGATAGTTTACAGGCCTAATCAGTGATCCAAAATGTAAACAAACGTTTAGCCCCACCGCCAAAAGATAATACAAAATCGAGACGTGTTTTTAATTCTCTAGTTGATTGACTTGCGCTCTTGATCCAAGGACCACCGCTGGACAACGGGCAAATTGGGTGGGGGGGGGCGTTTATTTTAAATTGTGTTCACTGCATTTTGTGACTGTAAAAATGTGTTTATAAACACTGGAGTAGAACAGGGCCCTGTTCCTTGTACATGGATAACAGAGTTAGCTGGATAAGAGATCAGACATAAAATGCCTTTTTCTGAGCCAGGTTTTGAGCTGAAGTAGTTGTTGCTCAAACTGAGAAACTGAACTGAAAATCCCAGCCTCAAAAAAAAGGGCAGGTTTCTTGAATGGATTCAGATTGAATCCTCACTAGTCCCACGGCTCAGCCTACTTTCAAATTACTTGTTAAAAAAAAAAAACGTGCCACTCCATGCCTACAGTATACAGTATATACTTAAGTATGCCTAAGTGACCCATCTCAAACCCCACCCTCTTTCCTTGATCCTCCATTGTTAAGTGCGTCACTCCTGAGAGGGTCATCATTGACTTATCTCAAACCCGCCCTCTTCTCTGGATCCTCCAATCACAACTGTTGCTCCACACACACACACTAACGATTAGCCTACCATAAAGAAAACAACAACAATCAATTATTATGCTACAGTACAAGTGGTGCAATTAAATCGGCTACATTTGATGGAATTTCTTTTATAATTTATACATTTAGATTTATCTAAAAAATATCTGCCAAGCTTGTTCTCTCGATTTAGATGCTTTGGCAGATCTCTATTTCACCATTATGATTACTTTTGTTCCGTTGCCCTGGACACTTGAATCCACACTAGTCCAATCAACCCTGCACCCGTGTTGTGTTGGAGGAAGAGAGTTCGCCATATCATGCAAATTAACAAGATGAATCAGATGCGGCAGACGTAATTTTATCCAGGACTAGTTAGACCTATATTCCAATGGGTTACTAATAGTTCCAAGTTCCAAATAGTGTATTTCCCCATCTTCAGATCAAATGCCAAATGTATGTGAATATAACCCACGTTGATATGGATTATATAAAAGTAATAATCAGATTTAGCCTTTAACCCTTTCACTGCCACACTACCAAAGGGTTTTACCCTTTCACTGCGACAATACATAAAAGGTTAACCCTTTCACTGCCACACGGCAAAGGGTTACCCCTTTCACTACCATTACAGAAGGTTAACTCTTTCACTACCACACTACAGAAGGTTAACAGTCTGTAGTGTGGTAGTGAAAATGGTTAACCTTCTGTAGTGTGGTAGTGAAAGGGTTAAAGTGTTGTTTATTAAACTATGGACCCAGACACACAATGGGCCCCTGGCTCGTGCCTTGTGGGTCTCCACATGACCAGAATACTGGTATATTTTCAATGAGTCTGTGTCCCAAGACAAGACAATCATTTTCCCAGCTAGCGTTCCACATAAAAAAAAAAAAACATGGTTTAAAACTCTGAAAACAGCACACTGTGCAATAAAAGGTGTTTGTTGTAACAGTAGAATTGTACAATTTCAACTATCTCTATGTCTTAATACCTGCGATGGGAGTCGGATGCTACTTTTTGAGTGGCAAACTACCTGCCGTGACATCGTCATGGCAACGCCACATAGAACACTGAACATTCTGAATTCGGTTCAGAACAGCTTGTTAAATAATAAGAGGCCTTTCCCCAGAATCTTTAGAATGCCCCATTTTTTCATTCTTTCCTTCACGCTGAAAGAAAGAACTACACAAACAAGGCCTCCCATTATATCCCCGGGCTATTAACGACCCACCTGCGACCGCTGCCACCGCTGCGGCAGATCCTCTGTGTCAACGCAGTAACTTGGAATTGTTTTCATCAGAATCCTTTTTTGTATTTGCTGTGAACATTCATGACCCCCCCCCCCCCCCCCACCCCACGACCATTTACTTTTGCGCCACCATCAGGCTAAAACTTTCCCATTATCAAGAGTGCATTTCCTGACCCGTAACTCGTCACGAAGATGACACCCCAGAGACGCGCGATTTTTTTCCGTAGCCGCATTTCTCTGAGACGCTCTCTGATTGGCCGACGCCTGTTTCTACACTGGTTAAGCTTAGGCACTCTTTCGAAGTTGGTTAAGGTTAGAGTTCGTCTTAGAGCAGGGCGATAGAACGCCAGGTAGTTTGCAGGCTGTTTGACGTGGAAATGGGCAAAGACACAGCTCGTCACGCGATTGGGCAAACGCGTCAGTGGCCAATCAGAGAGCGTCAGTCAGTGCCAATCAGAGAGCGTCTCCGAGAAATGCGGCTACGGAAAAAAAAATCACGCCCCAGAGACACGGCTCCTTGTGGACAATATATCCGCCATATTGGTTTTTCCACCATTTAGAATTGTTTGAAAAACACCTTTTTCTCCTATTGCCCCCCCCCCCCCCCCTCCCCCCAAGCCTGTTCACCCGATTCTCACAAATCTTGCCGTGTGGAATCTGGGGACAAACGTCTTTAACCCTTTCACTACCACACTACCAAAGGGTTAACCCCTTTCACTGCGACACTACAGAAGGATAACCCTTTCACTGCCACACGACAACGGGTTAACCCTTTCACTACACTACAGAAGGTTAACCCTTTCACTACCACGCTTAACAGTCTGTAGTGTGGTAGTGAAAGGTTAACCTTCTGTAGTGTGGTAGTGGAAGGGTTAAATGTGTCATTGAGATGATTGACAGCCAGGTCCTACTGAATTTCGGGGGGGGGGGGAACGCAGTTGACAGGATACGACACGTTACTTGCGCGCACATCGTCCGATTTGCACCAAACTTGACAAATATGTTCATCCTACAATAGTAAGGATTACCAACTACTCCTCAACGTCAAATCATGAGATATATTTTTTTTAAACGTGTTCTTATTTTGTGATATCCTAAGCGTTGTGAAACTATATGACCACCACTTAAATTAAAACAATATATACTCGTACTCCTCCGATGTGATTCTCACTAAACGTTTACACACGTGGAATCTAGTGACGGTTGGTAGGCCAAACCATTGACCAGATTAGGGGGCGTCGTCAAATGGTGGATTCTGACGACCGTTTTCCGGGGACACACGGCAATTGTGTAGTTGCCTGTTGCGACTAGAAATTCTTTGACGAGACACAAAATAGTTAATTTTGTGTTTTTAAAAAGAGGGGTTAAAAACTATGCCAGTATACCTTTAAGGGTAACACCTTGCTTCTCGGGGCCACGATAATACATGTAATAGTGTTTCTACCTCACATTATAATCTCTTGAAAAAATTCAGACAAATTACAGTTTGTCTCTCCTGCTTCAACCATCTGCCAATCGTTCAACACGTTCCCAGGGCCATGCCGTGTTTCCAACAGCGTCAGAATAGGATATGACATAGCAAGGTATAAGATGCTCTATAGCAGAACCGTTTTAAAAAAGGAACTGGCTGGGAGAGGTTCCCAAATCACACTCACATACATGTATACGGCAAAGGCACTCTCCTCTTTACTCACTCACTCACACACACACACACACACACACACGTGTTTCAACTTTGAACTTCTGTCTACTGAAAAAGTTCTCAAGACTGCATTATATAAAGCACCATCCATATCTGTCCACAATCCATAACATCGGTAGAGGTTTATTAAAAAAAAAAAAAACGAACGTAACCCTCCTTTTAGACTTTACCGGTCAAATGTTAAAAACTCCAATTTAAATTGGTCAGAAATAGCCAATATTTAGTTTCACTTGTTGCTGGACAGTCAGCGGATTGACTAACATTTGAGGTCCACGTCAGATAAAGAGGTAAGATGAGGATCTTCACGATGACCTACTGGACCCAGAGCGTTTAAAAAGTCCTTTGCCTGCGAGGGGAGAATACTGTTTACCAGCCAACTCCTTGTCATATGCCTGTGGACAGATAACAACAGACGTTACAATTCACAACTGTACTACATTACATACCACAACTACTACACAAAGGACCACTGCTAATATGGGAACGGATGGACCATAGGGGTGTAATGATTACATTGTAATGGGTAATGAAATCCAAATAAACAATTAGATTTGACTGTCGATTTTGAGGCCGAAATGGAGCACACACACATGGTTACTCACTAAAAGTCACTGGCCAAACATAATGTGAGAAATCGTTTTAAAATGACATAAAAAAAAAAAAAAAAAAAAAAACATTTAAAATAGAAATCATTACACTAGGGGTGGGAATCCGCGATATTATCAGAATACTTGAGTCACGATATGACAGTATTGCCCGTACCGGGCCAAGATTTATTTCACGTCACAAATAGATCAATACAGTCCATATTAAGTGATGTGTTTCTTTTTCAAATGTAGCCAAGAGTACAACCCTAACCCTATCAAAACAGCAGTCAAAGTGTAAATTTTCAGCACTAAGTTTGTCGCAATCCGGTAAAAAATGGTGCATCTATGGACATTATACAAAAGTAACTGTACTTTGTCAATGTTAGCATGGTGTTATTCACCATTTTCATTACAATTTACTTAAGCATAGTAACAGACCCAATATTTGTCTGTACAGATAATTCACCTAAAAGTAAATGGAAGATAGGGCGGCTGGGTGGCGCAGCGGACATTGCGCTCGTCACCAACGCAAGAGACACCGGTATCGACTCCGGCTGTCAGCGTTGCCTCCGGCTTGGGCCGGCCGTCATACTAACTGAATTGGCAGAGTTAGCGGGAGGGAAGTCGATGGGGTGGTAATCTGGACGTTGTGGACAGCGACTCCTACAGGTCGGACAGGGTGCCTGCACAGCAAAAGACAGGAGAGGGCGGGGGCAGTGTGAGCCTCCTACACGTTACTCCTCGCCAATGAGAGTCCGCGCTGGCAGGTGAAAAGAGAGCAGCTGGCTGTCTCCATATGTATCGGAGGAAGCATGTGATAGACCTCAGGGCTCCCTATAACGACCAGTAGGGGGCACATGCGCGCAACAACCAGGTAGGGGAGGGGGGAGTTGGCATAACGACTAAAAAAAATTTGGGATGGGAGGAAAAACATAGAAAAATCAGGAGGAGAAAGAAGAGGATTAAAAAAGAAAATGAAGATTGCTCCACTTCTACAAGGTGTGTACTTCTATTTTTCATCAGATGTTCCTGGTATCTAGGGACATCTATGGACCTCAGGGAATGTATCCCCAGTGTCAGAAATATTGTGCCTGTTACTATGCTTGAGTAAATTGTAATGAATGAATGAATGAATGAAGGAGAATATCAATTATTATTTTTATTTTTCATCTTTGACAGTGAATAACACCATGTTAACATTGACCAGACGTGAAAAATTTTGCACCTTCTTGAGATCACGTGTACAAAAAATCTAAGCAAATTAATTAAGGACAGATGATTTACAGGGTTTTTTGTAGATACAGTACTGAATTTTGCCATCCGGACACATGAAATATGAATATATAATATCAGGCCTATAAATGACCGTATTATGGCCAAGTCATACATCTATGGATCGGGTAAAATCTCCTTTTTTTTATAAACTTTTTCTCCTTATTTTCTCAAATTTTCTCCCATCCCAATTTCGTGTTTTCCAATTCTCCCCTCCCCGGTCTTGAACGTTGCTCGACTATGCCCCCCACTGGTCGGTTGTAGGGAGGATAGAAGCCTTGCATCACGTGTCCCCTCCGGTACACAAGGAGGCAGCCTGTCACATCTTTTCACCTGCCAGCGCGGACTCTCAGTGGCGAGGTGTAACGCATGGGAGGCTCACACTACCCTCGCCACTTCCTGTCTCTGCTGTACAGGCGTCCCCAACCGACCTGTAGAAGTCGCTGTCCACAACATCCAAATCCCCACCCATCGACTTCCACCCTCTAACTCTGCCAATTGAGTTAGTATGACGGCTGGTCCAAGCCGGAGGCAATGCTGACACCCGGATTCGAGACCGGAGTCTCTTGCATTGGTGACGAGCGCAATCTCCACTGCACCACCCAGCTGCCCCCGTAAAATCTCCTCTTTCAATCTGGATTTAGTACCACCAGTGCCCCTGACAGGGCAGCAAAAACCGTGAATGAAATCTACTTTTTATAATGTAAATAGCTCTGCCATTTTCCATCAGATTGAGACAAAAAAAAATTCCTAGACGTTCACAGAAAGGTAAAGAAACAAACTACGTTCTATTTTATAGCAATAACGTTCAGGTTTGTTCGACCCATGACCCAAATTTTATTATTATTATTACCTGCAAACAATGCCCCAAAAGTTGTCTGTTCATCTCACTTCAATAATTTAAATTTTGTATTTAACTTTTCTTAAAAAAGAAATAAAAGATCGATACTTGCTGTTCGTGTATTGATACAACATCGCCGCAAAGAATATCGCGATACTGTGCTGTATCGATTCCCTCCCCCACCGCTACATTATAATCCTAATGGACCAATACAAAGAGACAACGACAAAAAAAGACCCCTGTATGTTCTCCAGTTCCCACAGACATTGCAAAATGAAATTCAAGGACTTTTAAGTACTTTTCCAAGCACCATTTTTCATTTTCAAGGATGTCACTCAAAGGATACAATTAACTTTTAAATGCCGTTTTATTAAGCATCTTCTTGGCCTGCTTGCCAGCTAGAGCATCACACGCAAAGAAGAAATGAGGAAAAGCAGTTGGAGCGCGCGAGACAGCAACTCGTCGGGTTTTATTAAAACAGAACACATTTTTTTTTTCTTGATTCAGAACAATTTGATTTGAATTTCAAGGACTTTTTAAGCACCTCGTTAAAGAAAAATGGGCAGTTTTCAAGGAATTCCGGGCCTCGAAAAAAATAAATTGGTAAAAAAAAATCAAGCACTTCAAGGACCTTGTGAGCCCCCTGGTTGTCCTGTGTACCTTGGCTATGAGTCCTCCTTGTCGTCCTGCTCCATCTGGTCATCCGGCGTGTCGACCACCGCCACCTTCTCAGCTTCTGCCGTGACGTCCTCTATATGGGCCAACATGTCCGCCATGAGCGCCTCCTCCAGCCGCATCCTCACGTTGTGGACCAGGTCCTCCTGCCTCCTGGGGGGGGGGGGGGGGGGAGTCAAGATGGGGGAGGAGTCAAGATTCCGGTGTTTAACAGTACTGTATATTTGCATATCTTGTATGTCACAAATGTCACAGAACTGTATATCTGTATGTCATGTATGTCATAAATGTCATGATTAGATTATTATATCTGTATATTGTGTATGTCATAAATGTCATTATGAATTGAAAATGGGGGACCCTGATGTAAACAAGACGAAAGTCTTTCTCTGGTCTGCAACCCCTTAACAATTGTGTGTATTGAGTTTAGTGTTGTCAAAAATATCGATTTTTCGATACATATCGATTCTGAATATTTAAAACAGTTTCAATACTAATTTCCCACGAATATCGATACTTTCTGCACTATCGATACCAGCTGGCACGCCGTCTTCTCTCATCCTACAGCAAGTTGTTGACGCACACACACACGCTGCTCCCAGTGCATTGCCCCTGCCCCTCCCCCCACAGACCCGTCTAGTGTCAACGTCTCTCATTCGCTCTGAAGAGAGCAAGAGTGCAGCTCCTCTTTCAACATCACTTGAAAATGGCCCAGTAAACTATTCACTTTAGTTAAAAGCACGAGGCGTTGTCTAACGTTATGTAGCTGACTAGCTGGCTAGCTACTGATAGCTCATATCAACGGCTGATACCACCATTGGAGTTCGTTTTTGCAGCTGTTGGCTAGCTAGCTAGCTAACGTTAGCCACCCAGCAACTGTAGCTAGCTAATACGGTCTGTTGCTGGCTGCACCTTTTAATTCGCAATGGAGTGGAGCCAACTAACTGTACAAATCGATGCGATTGGCTGAGACTGTATTTTGTACGGTTGGCTGGCTGGCTGTTGTGGATTGGGGTAGCCAGCTAGCTGGCTGGAAGTTCGTAATGCAGTAGCTGGCTGGCTAACGTTGGCCAATATAGCTGTAACTGAACACCAACGATGCTAACCTTATGTGATCTTATGAGTTTCAGTTCATAGGAAAATACTTTGACTATAATGGTCAGAAGTAAATGAACTTAAGATGCTGTTATGCTTAACACGCATTCCTGGTGAATTGAAAATGGGGAACCCCCGATGTAAACAAGACTAAATTATTTTTCTGGTCTGCATCCTCTTAGCAGTTGTTTTGTATTGAGCCGTACTGTATTGTACCCATTCTGCAATCTGTTAATAAAGTTCTCAATCAAAGTACTATAAACATTACTTAATTTCTAAGATTAGATTAGATAATTTAGTCATTTTTAAATGTCTGATCTAAAGAGAAACAAAGAAAAGTGTTATATTTCTCTTCTCTTATAATACCAGAGAGAAAGTGAGGAGAATCGACCAGCAACAAAAAGTTAAAAAAAATTCAAATAAAAAATGAATAAAGAAATGTACATTTTAAGATTAAAATCTTTTCCCTGTGGTATCGAAAATGGTATCGTATATCGAAGTTAGAAATTCCAGTATCGTGACAACACTAATCGAGCTGTACTGTACCCATTCTGCAATCTGTTAATAACAATGTTCAATCAATCAATCCCTACCATACCACGTGTGTGTGTGACCTACCGGATGTCGTCGTCGGTCACCATGAAGGCCTTGCAGAGCGGCTGTGCCGTGTTGAGCCACACGCCGGGGTTCTTCTCCACCGCGGCGGTCAGCTGCCCGGTCACCGGGGTGGGGCTGGTGTGCAGGGCGCTGGCGATGGCGGAGAGCAGGGTCTTGTCTGAACACACGGGGCCGACTCCTGGAGCACAGAGGCACAGATAAGTCACGTTTTTTTTAACAAGTTTATTTTATTTATTCCTATATGACCTGAGATGTGTTAACCTTCTGTAGTGTGGTAGTGAAAGGGTTAACCTTCTGTAGTGTGGCAGTGAAAGGTTAACCGTCTGTAGTGTGGCAGTGAAAGGTTAACCGTCTGTAGTGTGGTAGTGGAAGGGTTAACCGTCTGTAGTGTGGTAGTGAAAGGTTAACCGTCTGTAGTGTGGTAGTGAAAGGTTAACCGTCTGTAGTGTGGTAGTGAAAGGGTTAACCTTCTGTAGTGTGGTAGTGAAAGGTTAACCGTCTGTAGTGTGGTAGTGAAAGGTTAACCGTCTGTAGTGTGGTAGTGAAAGGTTAACCTTCTGTAGTGTGGTAGTGAAAGGTTAACCTTCTGTAGTGTGGTAGTGAAAGGGTTCACCTTCTGTAGTGGTAGTGAAAGGGTTAACCTTCTGTAGTGTGGTAGTGAAAGGTTAACCGTCTGTAGTGTGGTAGTGAAAGGGTTAACCGTCTGTAGTGTGGTAGTGAAAGGTTAACCGTCTGTAGTGTGGTAGTGAAAAGGTTAACCTTCTGTAGTGTGGTAGTGAAAGGTTAACCGTCTGTAGTGTGGTAGTGAAAGGGTTCAACTTCTGTAGTGGTAGTGAAAGGGTTAACCTTCTGTAGTGTGGTAGTGAAAGGTTAACCGTCTGTAGTGTGGTAGTGAAAGGGTTAACCGTCTGTAGTGTGGTAGTGAAAGGGTTAACCTTCTACAGTGTGGTAGTGAAAGGTTAACCTTCTGTAGTGTGGCAGTGAAAGGTTAACCGTCTGTAGTGTGGCAGTGAAAGGGTTAACCGTCTGTAGTGTGGTAGTGAAAGGGTTAACTGTCTGTAGTGTGGCAGTGAAAGGGTTCACCTTCTGTAGTGTGGTAGTGAAAGGGTTAACCTTCTGTAGTGTGGTAGTGAAAGGTTAACCATATGTAGTGTGGTAGTGAAAGGGTTAACCGTCTGTAGTGTGGCAGTGAAAGGGTTAACCGTCTGTAATGTGGTAGTGAAAGGGTTAACCTTCTGTAGTGTGGTAGTGAAAGGGTTAACCTTCTGTAGTGTGGTATTGAAAGGGTTAACCTTCTGTAGTGTGGTAGTGAAAGGTTAACCGTCTGTAGTGTTGTAGTGAAAGGGTTAACCGTCTGTAGTGTGGTAGTGAAAGGGTTAACCGTCTGTAGTGTGGCAGTGAAATGTTAACCGTCTGTAGTGTGGTAGTGAAAGGGTTAACCTTCTGTATTGGCGCAGTGAAAGGGTTAACCCTTTGGTAGTGTGGTAGTGAAAGGGTTTAATGCTCGGGATGCTCACCCTGTAGGCCCTTGGGAAGCTCCATGGTTTTCACCAGCTCCTCTGCGATATCAAACGCACTCAACCCACTCAGCTTTCTCTCCCAGAACAACTGAAGAACAAAACAAACAAGCAAACAGAACAAACAAACAAACAATTAGCCCTGCTGGCCAGTAGGGGTGTAACGGTACACAGAAGCCACGATTCGGGTACGTACCTCGGTTTTGGGGGTCACGGTTCGGTAGGATTTTTTTTTTTTTTTTTTTTATAATAATAATTATTATAATTATTAAATATAATGATCTTTTATTAAGTTATACTTAGTTCCACCTAGGCTTGGCATGGTAGTCAGTGATACCAGTGTCATTCTGTGTTCAGGCATCCACTGAGTAAATTAATTCCCTTACTGCCCCTGACCCCACCGGTGTAGTTTCAAAAAAAGTATGAACATTTTCAGTAATGACCCTGTTGTGTTAAACATATTTTGGGAAGGGGTGAATTTGGAGTTTTGAATAAAATTATGCGCACAAAAAAAAGTCTGCATGTGCGTTCCGTTAGTGGTTTTTAACACGTTGAGTGCCAGCGACGTGTTTTGTCGTCTTTTCATGTCCCCCGTTGAGTGCCGACGACGCTAATTGTCGTTTGATTTTTTTATTAGCGATCTGAATTCATATTTCATCAACGAGTCTCCTGTTGGTACGCGCCCTATCGTCTATCCCTGTGTAACTGCAGGCCATTCGATTATACTGGTGGATCTCTGGGGGGGGAGCCAACTCGCTCCACTATGCTGGCGAGGGATCTGATGAAGATGGAAGTGATCGCACGATGGAAAGCAGCCTGGAATATATATTTACAGCAGCCAATAATCAATCAATAAACGCGATCGATATTTGGAATGGCGATCAGGAATTGGAATAATATTTTTGGAGAACATCTGATCTAAGGTAAGGAATCTATGTTACCAGTCTTGGGGTAATCGGAGATGTTTTTACCTATATCTCAGCGTGTCCCGTATGTGTATATGTGTGTGTGTGTGTGATGTTGAGGAAATGAGAGAATAGATTTTTCAGCCCGCTTCTCTAGCGTGCATAAGTACACATATACTATCGATAATCTAGCGTTTATTTGAAAACGATTCATAAATAGGCCGACAAATGACAACGTGTCTAGTGTATTCGAGAATATTCCAATAAATGCCGTTTATGAGGGAATCTTTCACACAATGTTGACTGCAAACAAGTCATTGATAAGCGACGGGCAGATTAGACACATAGCCATAATTTAAAACATAGATTATGCGTTTTTAAGGCTATCATTGAAGTGGATGCTGGCATCCAAGGACATTAATCAACGCTATGGCTGGCACTGAAAGTGTTAACGACGTACATTGCATTAGTTCGGTACACAGCGCGTACTGAACCGAAGGTCCTGTACTGAAACGGTTCGGTGCGGATACGTGTACCGTTACACCCCTACTGGCTAGGAATGGGCAACAGATGGTACTATTTAGGTATCTATAGTATAGATATATATTTCACCCCAGACAATACCTTTTTTCGGTACCTAAAGGGGCAAAGAATGGCATGGCAGCGATTGAAGCTTTGAAGCATTCGAATAGTGATTTTGACATGGATTACCATGGCAGTGATTGAAGCTTTGAAGCATTCAAATAGTGATTTTGACAGCGATTGAAGCATTCGGGTCAGCTGTACAGATAATTTAAATCAATATATTATTTTGTATCAATTTGTAGTGATCCTTCCCTCCAACAGACCAGGCCAGAAGCGCCACATACGTAGTTTCTTGTGCGAGCAGTACGCGTGGGTTGTTCGCACCAGCAGCGATTCCACCACGCTCCAGTCTGCTCTGCTGCTCTTTTATAAATCACAGGTAGATCTGGTAATCATCATGGGTTAAATTCAAAATCAAGAGCCAACTCTTGGGACATTTTAAATCCATAATTTTAAACCATTCCGCCTCTTATTTTTACCTTTACGCTGGGTGCATACTATGACCTTTATCATGTTTTGTAACAGATTACAGAAATTCAAGAAGCCTATTGGAACGTGAGGTTCTGATATGATTTGATGAATATATCTGCATTATTTTATCCCACTTTATGCTTTGCTCTTGCTGCTTGTTTTACACTGATTTTATGTCTTATTTCTTACTGATGTAAAGCACTTTGAACTGCAATCCCCTGCATGAAAGGTGCTATACAAATTAAGTTATTATTATTATTATTATTATTATTATTATTATTATTATTATTATTATTATTATTATTGTTATTATTATTATTATTATTATTATTATTATTATTATTATTATTATTATTATTATACTGATGTGTGTGTGGTTTGGGAGGGCATATCTTGTTGTATTTATTTCAGGTATTTTCTTTAAATTAGTCACCCCTGTGACTGTCTGTATGTTTTCATTTATGTTCACGATTTCCCTTGCACTAACTAACTGGCTAATTCACGGTGCATGAATGTGCTTTAGCCAGTACGAACAGCTGGTAATGAATATGAATGAAAATTGAAAATGTATATTTAATTTATGTTTTAGGCTTATATAAATGCAGTCATGCTGTTTTGTTTAATGTTATGGAAAATCGTCAACATTGCAAACTTTTCAGCTACATGTTTGAAGGAGTGTCTAGTGGGTCAGCTGACTAACAAAGCGGGAAGGCTTGGGTGTGGTCCATAACTCACCTGTCTTGGTTGATCCACAGCCTTGTGTGGGTCAATCTTCACCTTGTTGCTTGGGTGATTTGTCACCTTGGTTACCGGCTGTTTAAAGATGGATGCCGTCTGTCGAACTGGTAGTGTTGTGTTTAAGTCGGGTTTGGCCTTCAAGGAAGACAAAAACAAATATAAGTCTTTAATAAGTTTTAACAGTCAACCATTATTTTGATATTCAATATTCAAATCACAATCAAAATAAATAAAACTATTTGAAGGCGTAGGTCCGAATGGGCCTGAAGCAGTCCAGAACCGTGTTGTCCTGTCCGTCCTCACAAAAGTAGACCAATCATAGCTGATTTTGCTGACATCACATGCTGAAAAGTTGACCAATTAGAGCTGATGATTTTGCTGACATCACATGCTTGAAACAGCTAGCCCAGCCAGCCGGGCCACAAGAATGTATTCCATTCATGGAAATAAATGGGATACACATGTGTCAGACAATCGTTTTGTATGTCAGAAACCAAGCTATGTTCACCAACAGCAACACACAGGAGCTTTGCCACATCCTCTTTGAGAATGGAAGTAGCAGGGGTGTAAAAAGTACCCAGAAATTATACTTAAGTGAAAGTATACGGGTACCGTCTCAAAATCTTACTCAAGTAAAAGTCAGAGTATCTGGCTAAAAACACACTTGAGTAAAAGTCAAACGGTTTCTACTTTTAAATGTACATAGTACTAAAAAGTAAAAACTTTTTTTATTCCAGGGGAATGAAATGTTCCGTTTCGTCTTCTTCCATCACTCGTACTATCGTTTGTGGCCATCTTCTGTAGCTTGTCACTCGACGGCCTATTCTTCTGATAGCAGGTGTTGTCAGTAAATGTTCGCTAGCTACTCAATATTTTAGGCTAAGCTACACATGCCGTCTTGTACAACAGCTTTTCACAAGCCATACAACGCAGGGAATCATCAGCATGGCATTCGGATGAAATTGAAATATTGAGTAGCAAACATTAAATCAGCATCAGCCATGGTAATCTAATCACGCTTTGCTGAGGTTTTCCCTACTTGTTTGGATGTCAAAGGCGTATGGCGGCTAGCGAGCTTATTTACCATCATCTGCTTCATTGCATCTATTGTCTGCTGTCTGTCTGCACTGTTGTTAAGACTACCAGTCTCGTTACAGTAACAGTTACATCTGGAGTTTCTTATTTGTCCAAAATGACTTATTTACCCCCATTATAATCACCCCAGATAAGAGAAAGAAAGAGAACTTTATCCTTCGTTTAATTCTTCCACACACAAAAAATGAAAACACTTTCAGGAGAAAGTTCCCGGAGGTTTCAACATGAAATCGCCCCATTTCAAGTTAGGAGTGTGAGGAGATGGTGGTGTGAGGATTATACCAGGGTTTCCACAGACATTGCTAAATTAAATTCAAGGACTTTCAAGTACTTTTCCAAGCACTATTTTTCTTTACACATGGAATACTCTGATTGGCCCATCAGTCACATCTAGCTGCTCTGATTGGCCCATCAGTGTAGGCATCAGCATCCTGTCAAGCAGCTACACAGTGTCTAGTGAACAGAAGGCCACGCCCCCCTCAGCCTACTGAGAGTTGGCTGTGCAGAAAGGCTGCACTGAAACACTTATAACAAATCAACTGATACATCTGAAGCTGAAACAAGTATACTCATGAATAACATTCCACAATAAGCTATATTTATAACTGAATTATTATACTGGGTTTTTAATACTGAGAAAGATTTGATTGAACATTAACCAAAGACGAACGCAAAATCAAGTGGAACGTGGGATTATTTTATCTGCTGGCTTTTTTCCTTCTTTATTTAAAAAAGAAAAAAGTTTGACATGCACCCCAGAGTGCAGGATGGGTAAATGTTGCCAATTTCCAGGGAATTGAGAGCAATGTCATTTGGATACCAGGACAAAAGAAATACTTGACTTTCACTTCTGGCTATTTTAAAACTTGTGTAAATAAAAAATACTTTAAACTTGTGTAAATAGAATATGATGCACATCCAAAATCATGGCTCTTGCCCCCGATTTCCTCACTAATAATAAAGCTCCATCTCACCTTGATCTGATGGTTGTTGTTGTCATAGCGATGCTTGTGCCTGTTGTGCTGCACCTTGGTCATGAGCATCCTGCCAGCCCGGGGGTCGATGCTGTGCCCCTCCGTGGTGTTACCCAGACAACGAGTGATCTGGGGCCTGCTCAGGAAACGCTTCGTAGGAGGGCTAGGAGGAAGGAACGAATGAAAACTTTATTTAACAGATTGCAGAATGGGTACAATACAGTACGGCTCAATTACACACAATTGTTAAGGGGATGCAGACCAGAGAAAGACTTTCGTCTTGTTTACATCAGGGTCCCCCCATTTTCAATTCATAGTGATGGCTAGGAGGAATAATCAACATAAGAATCGTTTTTAACACAACAGTGGCATTTCAAACATAGGAGGCCAATAAGGGTTTAACTTTTGTAAATGCAATAAGTGCAATTTCATTTATCGTAGCAACACTTTGTAATTAGACTAATTTGATTAACTATAGATAAAACACACTGCCTGTGCAGTTATCAGGATGCAATAACATTTATGTCATTCATTGGTAAGGGCTTTGTTGTTTGCCAAGTGTGTTTTGATTGATTGATTGGATTGAAAATTGTATTTAACAGATTGCAGAATGGGTACAATACAGTACGGCTCAATACACACAATTGTTTAGGTGATGCAGACCAGAGAAAGACTTTCGTCTTGTTTACATCAGGGTCCCCCATTTTCAATTCATCATAACATATATGACATACAGATAGACAGTACTGCTACAACCAGACATTTATGACATACCAGATCTACAAATACAGTACTGTTTGTGATACAAGAAGAAGTCTAAAAAAAGAGAGAGTATATACATTTGACGTAGAGACTGTACATTGGAGGAGGTTGGGGGGTGTAAGGGCCTAACATGACTATAAGCAGGATCATGTGTAAACAATGAGAGAAGTTAGATCACGTTAGTCCTCCACACTAGTCCACAGCTAACAGCAAGTTAGCGAAGAACGCGACAAACTGCCGACGAAACTAGTCATCTAACCACAGTGGAAGAGTTACAACTAACTCGTAACTGCACGTGTTGTATTATTATTAATTTAAACACGAGTAAACTGTTAGCCAGTTAGCTAGCTGGTTAGCTGATAGCAGCAGCACTGCATGTGTGCTGCTTTGCTTTCCCTGCAAGAAAAAAGGAAACTTTCTTTTATTAACAACTCGTCGACTGTATCTCGATTATTGTGCCTACCTTTTTATCTCCATGCTTGCTTCTGTCGTGTTACTGAAGCGCTTTCCTTTTGATCGTGTGTGTGTGGTGGTGGTGGAGAGATGATGCGATAAGCTACGTTATTATTGTTGTGTGTTGTGTTGTGAGCTCAGCAGCTGCTGCTGTATCCCTCCGCGCTCTCCAGACACTAATCACGAGATCACTCCGCGGCGCTGTGTTACAGCACATCATCAAGATTAGAGCTATATTCATCCGCGGGATAATAAAGCTGCTATAAACTAGTTCTTCTAGTGTACTACTACTGACCTACATTTAAAAATAAGTTAATAAGTAAATACAAGTATATTTTAGGGTTATATTTACCATGTTGAAGATAACCGATTGATTGATCGATTGAAAATTTTATTAACAGATTGCAGAATGGGTACAATACAGTACGGCTCAATACACACAATTGTTAAGGGGATGCAGACCAGAGAAAGACTTTTGTCTTGTTTACATCAGGGTCCCCCATTTTCAATTCATAGTGACTGCAACTGAATTCCAGTGAAACTTCACAGAATAATTTGTGTACTTCTCTTTCTTCCAATATGGCTGCATTGGTAACCACTTTCAAAAGAAAGAGAACTACACAAACATTCCATGCAAGGCCCCCATGCAACCCAACCCCCTCCAATGTACAGTAAATGTCATAACCCAACCCCCTCCAATGTACAGTAAATGTCCTAACCCAACCCCCTCCAATGTACAGTAAATGTCCTAACCCAATAATACACGAGACCCTCTTCTTGGAACCAAGTAAGGTTTCGTGGATAATCCAATGTACAGTTACCCCCCCCCCCCCTATCCAACCCCCCCCTCCACCCCACCTACCCAACCTCCCCCAATGTACAGTTTCTTCGTCAAATGTATATACTCTCTTTTTTAGACTCTCTTTTGTATCACAAACAGTACTGTATTTGTAAATCTGGTATGTCATAAATGTATAGATGTAGCAATACTGTCTATCTGTATGTCATGTATGTCATATATGTTATGATGAATTGAAAATGGGGGACCCTGATGTAAACCAGACGAAAGTCTTTCTCAGGTCTGCATCCCCTTAACAAATGTGTATTGAGCCGTACTGTATTGTACCCATTCTGCAATCTGTTAATAACATTTTCAATCAATCAATTCATGTCGGCACCTGGACAGTAAGTACAGTAACACAACGCAAACTCATTTTGTTTCTACTTTCACAGCCATTATAAAGTTGGACAGATTAAGTCCAAGAAAACTGTAGATATTGCAATGTTCAATGTTTCTGCATTCAGGAAGACTTTGCTTAACTGCAACATGTCTTGCCAAAATAATGACGGAAGATAAAAGCTAAGCAAGGCGCCGAGGGCATAACAAGCATCTAAACCACTGCACGGAAAAGATCAGCCTTCATTTAAAGGATAACTCCACTATTTTGGGAAATTAGCTTATTTAACATCTTCCCTGGAGTTAGACAAGAAGATGCATACCTTTTTTGTCTCTGTGCGTGCATTTTAGCTTTGGGAATAGATGCTCCGTTAGCATAGCTTAGCTTCATCACTGGAAGTGAGGCAGGACAGTAGCCTTACAGTGCCTTACAGTGTATTGCAAGGTCTGACATTGACCAAACTTGATATGCATGACCTTGGTGGGCTCTAGGTCAACTCCTGAAAAGGGGGTCAATGTCAGACTTTGCAATCAAAAGTTAGGGGGCTAATAACCCTTGCCATAATTTCAGTGCGCCCCTAACTTTTGATTGCAAGGTCTGACATTGACCCCCTTTTCAGGAGTTGACCTAGAGCCCACCAAGGTCATGCATATCAAGTTTGGTCAATGTCAGACCTTGCAATACACTGTAAGGCACTGTAAGGCTACTGTCCTGCCTCACTTCCAGTGATGAAGCTAAGCTATGCTAACGGAGCATCTATTCCCAAAGCTAAAATGCACGCACAGAGACAAAAAAGGTATGCATCTTCTTGTCTAACTCCAGGGAAGATGTTAAATAAGCTAATTTCCCAAAATAGTGGAGTTATCCTTTAAGGGTAAAACATCTTTACAAAAGTATTTATTTTCAACCCCTATAGCATGAGGTGAGGATCTTAAGGACCCATCTTGATACTGAGCTCTAAAAAATATATATATAATAGACATTACATTCAGGAGGACATTAATTAAACTCAGGAGGCAATTTCTCATAATACATACAGTACATTTACAAATTCCTAAATTTTCCTTCACTCATTTACTGGCTGAGCACTTTCATCAAAGGAACGACAGAAGCACAACGCAGTTCAGGAAATGTGAGGGTTGAAAGGTCCATTGGTGTTGATCCCAGAGGCTGCAGGGGGAAGAGGAAGAGGAGGAGGAAGAGGAGGAGGAGGAAGAGGAGGAGGAAGAGGAGGAGTAGCCAGGCGTGAGGAGGAGGAGGAGGAGGAGGAGGAGGAGGAGGAGGAAGAGGAGGAGGGTGCCTCCAGTAGCCAGGCGTGAGGAGGAAGAGGAGGAGGAAGAGGAGGAGGGTGACTCCAGTAGCCAGGCGTAAGGAGGAGGAGGAAGAGGAGGAGCAAGAGGAGGAGGAGTAAGAGGAGGAGCAAGAGGAGGAGGAGGAAGAGGAGTGAGGAGGGTCCAGTAGCCAGGCGTGAGGAGGAAGAGGAGGAGGAAGAGGAGGAGGGTGCCTCCAGTAGCCAGGCGTGAGGAGGAGGAGGAAGAGGAAGAGCAAGAGGAGGAGGAGGAAGAGGAGTGAGGAGGGTCCAGTAGCCAGGCGTGAGGAGGAGGAAGAGGAGGAGAAGGAAGAGGAGGAGGAAGCGAGAGGAGGAGGAGGAGGAGAGAGGAGGAGGAAGAGGAGGAGGAGGAAGAAGAGGAGGAGGTTCCAGGTGCCTCCAGTAGCCAGGCGTGAGGAGGAGGAGGAGGAGGAAGAGGAGGAGGAGGAGGAAGAGGAGGAGGAGGAGCAAGAAGAGGAAGAGGAGGGTGCTCAAAATAGACATTTAGAAATAATTTACATTCAATAGTGTATTTTAAATAAATATTAAAACCATGTCGACAATTCTCCTTCTCTTTTCCAGAGGTGTTGTGTATTTCTCTCAGTTTAACAGGTGGTATGGCTACTGCTATTAGCATAATGTTTAAGGCTCATTTCCATTGTTAATGACTTTGAAAGAAAAAAGAACAAATATTCTGAGCCAAACCAAGCTAGTGTAATATAGGATATATAAACAGTATAATCTATCATTAGAGCTCTAGTAGTATACATTTGATGGCATAAAAAAAAACTATTTTTAATTAATTAATCTAAAATGTGTGTATTGTTACACCCCTATTACTGATCTATGTTTCCTCATTCATTCAAAAGCTGCAGAATTAGAATAAACTGGAGACATTTCTAATGTTCTAATGTTCTAAGAACACATCAACATTATGGGAAATACACTTAATGTCTTCTCCAGACTCTGAGAATATGTTCAATATTTCTTATTTTTATGACCTGTAGAAAATGGAGCAGCTCTATATTTTTTACATCTTGAGGAAGTTTGTCTTTGGATTGTGTATTTATTGTTGTAAATCTTGTCCCACACCATGGGAACAGCAGATTCCTTTTTTTTGTAGCCCGTTTGAAAACAAATTGTGATTTGAAGGAAACTTTCACGTCAGTAAATATTTAGTAAAAACCCAGTGGGTTCATGAATCCGTGGTGTTCGTGTTTTTGTTCCTCACCCAATGTTCACGGGTCTGGCGGACCCACAACATTATTGGGATTTTACAACAATAAATATAATATACTTAACAGATGTTAACTTTATCTAATTATCTTTAATTTAATATTTGTCATTTACCTCCGTTAGATCACATTCATCAATAAAAGTGCTATTTGTTCTTTGTGATAAAAATGTGTGAAAAACAATCCATTATAATCAAGCCATGAATGGAATAAATCATGTTTATCTTGCGAAATATAAATGAAACAAGGTGGAGGCAGGGAAACGTTCACACTGCTACTATACCAAAAACCAATGCAGCAAAGAAAACTGTGTTATATAGAGCCATGTCATATTGGAATAAACTGCCAGTACATCTTACTCAGATAACCAGTAAGATATGTATTTTCTGTGATCTGATACTCTGTTTGTGTACTGTAATGCTATTTGGAATTATTTTTATATGTAGGAATATATAACTGCCGGCAACTGCACCTCCTCATCCATCACGCTCAACATAGGGGCCCCCCAGGGCTGTGTTCTGAGCCCCCTCCTCTACTCCCTGTACACACATGACTGCGTAGCACAGCGGAACAACAACACGGGCCTGATCTCTGCCAACGACGAAAGGGCCTACCTGGAAGAGGTAGAGAACCTGTCACAGTGGTGTCAGGAGAACTGCCTCTCCCTGAACGTCAGCAAAACAAAAGAGATGATTGTGGACTTCAGGAGGTCGGGGGTCAAGGACTACAGCCCCCTCAGCATCGACGGGGCACCGGTTGAGAGAGTGAACAGTTTCAAGTACCTCGGAGCCCACATATCCGAGGACTTGACATGGACCACACACATTGACAGTGTTGTGAAGAAGGCACGACAACGCCTCTACTTCCTCAGGCGCCTAAGGAAGTTCCAAGTCAGTCAGAAGATCCTTAGGAACTTCTACTCATGTACAATAGAGAGCATCCTGACCGGCAACATCACCTCCTGGTTTGGGAATAGCACTGCACAAGACCGTAGCAGACTACAAAGAGTGACACGTTCAGCCGAACGCACAATTGGAGGGGGGCTTCCCACCCTCCAGAACATTTACAACAAGCGGTGCAAGGGGAAGGCTAAGAGAATTATTAAGGACTCGAGCCACCCGAACAACTGCCTCTTTGAACTGCTGCCGTCAGGCAAGCGATACCGGAGTCTTAAGGCGAGCACAGAAAGACTCAGAAGGAGCTTCTATCCCCAGGCCATCAGGCTGCTAAACGAACAAAAAATCGCTAAACGAACAATAATCACTATGCAACAACCATCAAATGCACACAGCACACACACCCACACGCACACACTCACTCAAACAAACAACACACTGCAGCACCCACTCTCCACACTTTAGATCACACAAACACACTTACACTTTATATTTATTGATAAAGGATTTGCACTACAACTCGTACACCTACTGTGAATTGTACCTAAACTGCACCTCGTCCATTTATGACTTGCACTATATAGTATTGTATATTAGTACACTGCACAGTATTGTATATTGTATGGTAACTACGTCTACGAACATTGTACATATGTCTAAACTGAACACTGTGACCTCTTTTTTTACTTCTAATTTTTACTATGTTTTTATTTCATACTTATCTTGTCATGCACAGTCTCTGGAGCGCAACAGTAAGAAGCATTTTGTACAAAAGTATTCTGTACTTCTGTATGACAACTATTAAAGAAACTTGAAACTATTGGAATATATTTTTAAATGTATGCTACTATAATGTTATGTATGTATGTATGTATGTACGTACTGTTTTTGTTGTGTGTGTGGACCCCAGGAAGACTAGTTGTTGCTGCGGTGATGACTAATGGGGATCCGTAATAAAAGATAAAAGGCAGAGAGTGAAGGTACACAGTGAACCTTTTTGTTGAATTTTTACCATGATTACTTGTTTTTTCACTTACGATTTACACACTCCCAGGTCCAATGGACCCAAACACCACGTATGTAACATACTGTAAATGTGGACGTGCAGTGTGAACTGTGTTCTTGAGTCAATGAGTATGAGGTTCATTTGAAAACGGCTTCCACAAACCCGAACACCACACAAGGGTTAAAACAGTGGCTGATGTCTCTCACTTTCATTTTGAGAACATACGTCAAAAAGGCACACCTCTAAATAGCCCACTATCGCAATTTTTTATTTATCCTTTATTTATCTAGGAATGTTCCATTGGATACAAGATCTCTTCTTCCAGGGAGTCCTGACAATTGATTCTGTGTTGTGATTTTGGATTTGATCCCATTCAATACATTTGATGTTAATTGTCTTTCCAAGAACTATATCCTCCTCAGAAATATCGTTTCCAAAAACCCAGACGAATGGACTAAGAAAAAAGAATATCTATTCCTGGCGTGTTGATGCAGAATTGCAAAATGTAGAAGTTCCAAGTTCTAGTTTCAAGTTTGTTTTTATTTGTCACATAAAAGGTACTTTACAGTGAAATGCTTTGTTCTGTATTAGTACCACCAGGCGCCTGTTACAGGGCAGCAAAGGCCATGAATGAAATCTACTGTAAGTACAATTACTTTTTCATAATGTCCATATCTCTGCCTTTTTTTTAAATCAGATTGAGGCGTGTTTTTTTCTAGACGTTCACAGAAAGGTAAAGAAACAAACTACGTTCTATTTTATGGCAATAACGTTCAGGTTTGTTCTACCTGTGAGATATAATCACGAAAATACATCACTATTGTTTTATGTATCAGTACCTCCGCTGGCAGGCAGGTGTCGCTTTTTACCTTTCTGATAGTGGGAGACACTATCAACAACGTTAGGTTGTTGCAGAAAGACGAGTCAAACTGGCTACTGTTAGCTACAGTATTGATCGATTGATTGAACATTTTATTAACAGATTGCAGAATGGGTACAATACAGTACAGCTCAATACACACAATTGTTAAGGGGATGCAGACCAGAGAAAGACTTTCATCTTGTTTACATCAGGGTCCCCCATTATGACATTTTTTCTCCCAAAGATACCAAATCCAAAGTAACGTATTATAAACAAACTTCTTATCATGTTTTGGCGATTTTAGCTGGATTAGATGATCTCACTAACTAATTAAGATAGTTGTTGGCAGGTCGTTTCTACTGCGCAAGTGCACATGGTGTTTCCGGTTATGGGGGACAGTAAACAGCATAATAGAACACTAGATAGCTTACCCGCGACGCCGGCCTGCCGGCCAATGGAGAGCGACGTCGTCGTAGGGCCGCCATCTTGCTCGAGTCAGCCTTGAGTGAGGGTGTGTGATCTGCACAGACAAGAATACTCATAACTCGCTGAAATATTGACGGATTTACAAACGGGTTGGTTTGCTATAAACATCAAAGATGTAGTTATGATACTGCATACTTATAAAAAAAAAAAAAAATTAAAGATGTTTTTTACAAACCGCTTGAATCATAGACACGTTAATAATGCTTGTAATAAACCAAACCGTTTGTAAATCCGTCAATATTTCAGCGAGTTATGAGTATTTTTGTCTGTGCAGCTCACTCACTCTCACTCAAGGCTGACTCGAGCAAGATGGCGGCGGTTCAGTGACGCTGGTGACTCCGCCTTAAGCTATCTGATTGACAAGCTAAAAGCAATTGGTTTTGATAGCTTATCAGTGAGCTGGTCCTGGATGCAATCCTACCTGGAGGGGAGAGAACAGATGGTAGAGGTAAACGGTACTCTATCCCCCCCCCTCACAGTGAGCTGTGGTGTTCCACAAGGAAGCATACTAGGACCGCTACTCTTCCTAATTTATGCAAATGACATGTCGTCAGCCTGTGACTGCAACTTGTTCCTGTTTGCGGACGACTCAGCCCTGCTGGTCTCTGACAAGAACAAGTTGCAGGTTGAAAAAACCCTCAGCTCGGAACTAGGCAAAATCTGCATATGGCTCGCTGATAACAAACTATCATTACACATGGGCAAAACAGAGTCCATTCTCTTCGGTTCAAATAACAAACTCAGCAAGACCGACGGCTTCTCAGTTGCAGTGGGTGACAATATTGTCACAAGGAAAGATGAAATTACCTACCTGGGTTCCATCCTAGAGGCAAATCTTTCCTGTGACAAAATGGCATCCAATGTAATAAAAAAAGTCAACCAACGAACTAGATTCTTGTACCGGATCTCCTCTCTGGTAAACAAGAATACCCTGAAGACTCTGGCAGGAGCACTCATTCAAGGGTACTACGACTATGCGTGCACCTCATGGTACCAAAGCACCTCAAAGGCGCTTAAAACAAAATTACAAACATCACAAAACAAACTGGTCAGACTACTACTTGACCTTACCCCCAGAACCCACCTCACCCCTGCCCACTTTGACAACCTAGGATGGCTTAGAGTAGACGACAGAGTACAGCAACTTGCAATGGGCCTGGTCTACAAGATACACTATATACGACTAAGGTACCCATGTACATGTCAAAATACTTCCCAAAGGTCAGTGAATACCACAACCACTACACCAGAGGAAGCTCAACAAATCATGTTAAACCCAGATTCGGCTCAAACAAGGGACTAAATACGTTTAGCAATTATGCCACATCAATGTGGAACGCCCTACCCAAAGCTGTAAAGGAATGTGAATCCCTACCCACATTCAAAACCGCTCTTAAAGAGCACCTACGGGAGGCTGCAATTCGAAACTGGCCACCGTAAATGCCCAAAACCCCCACCACCTCCTAATAGACAGTCTCCTCCCCACCGCATGTATATATTCCCTCCCCGCCGTATGTATATCTCTCTCCCACCCACCCCCTCCTAATGTACAGTCCCCTCCCCATCATATGTATATACTCTGTCAGGATCTAGGGGTAACAGTACTGTATATTTGAATACCGTTTATGTCACAAATGTATCAGTACTAAATACCTATATGTCCCTATGCCATAAATGTCATGTATGTTGTGTATGTCATAAATGTCTATATGAATTGAAAATGGGGGACCCTGATGGAAACAAGAAAAACGTCTTTCTCAGGTCTGCATCCCCTTAACAATTGTGTGTATTGAGCCGTACTGTATTGTACCCATTCTGCAATCTGTTAAATAAAGTTTTCATTCATTCATTCATTCATTCATTCATCTAGTGTTCTATATATATCTATGGTAAACAGTGGTTCTCAACCTGGGGTCTGGGGACCCCCAGAGGTCCTTGTTGAGGGGGCTCCCATGAGGAATGGGGAATAATTTAATTTCACTATTTTAATTGTTCAGAAGTTAGACCGATGAGAGAATGTATACGAATGGCCATTATAATCACACAGAATTGTACACAGAATTATGTACTTCAATCTTATGAAATTGGTGAATGTGTGAATGAATGAAAACTTTATTAACAGATTGCAGAATGGGTACAATACAGTACGGCTCAATACACACAATTGTTAAGGGGATGCAGACCAGAGAAAGACTTTCGTCTTGTTTACATCAGTGTCCCCCATTTTCAATTCATAGAGACATTTATGACATACACAACATACATGACATCATGACCTTTATGGCATAGGGACATACATGACATACAGATATACAGTACTGTTACATTTGTGACATATATACGATATGCAAATATACAGTACTGTTACCCATAGATCCTGACAGAGTATATACATATACATATGATGGGGAGGAGACACATTAGGAGGGGGTGGGAGAGAAATATACATACGGTGGGGAGAAAATATATAGATACGGTGGGGAGGAGACTGTCTATTGGGGGGGGGGGGGGGGGGGGGTTGGACATTTACGGTGGCCAGTTTTGAATTGCAGCCTCCCGTAGGTGCTCTTTAAGAGCGGTTTTGAATGTGGGTGGTACGGTACGGTGTACCAGCTTGGGGGTCATTGACATGAAAAATGCTGAGAACCACAGGCTCTGTAAAAGATTAAAATCCCCCAAATGAATGTGCTCTCCTGCTATAAAGACACTTCGACATCCCTCTGATAGAGGGCGAGGCATGTTCTTATTTTGAATTATTCCAAGGCCAGTGGTTCCGAGAGCGGTGTCCTGCGTGGAACTCAGCACAGGTGAGGAGCTTTTTTAATTGTTATTATTTAATTTACGTTGAGAATGTACTGTATATTGAGAATGCATTAAAGTGGTCATTCTGTTCACAGGTTTCACTCTGTGTATCTACAGTATGTGTGGGTGCTGGATTGGTGTGTGTGTGTGTGGGGGGGGGGGGGGGGGGGGGGGCACCCTTTAGTATAGTGAGAATTGTGCTTTCCAGACACTTCAGTCCGATTATCACTTGAAAATATTAAAAGTTTCTCCTCCAAATTCAGGGTTTCAAACCTGTGCTCGAGTAAATAATCCACCTTGTTCATTTTCACGTAACGCCACTAGCTAGGTAGTTTACTGTAACGTTAGCTGCCGTTAGGAAGCATACTAGGACCGTTACTGTTCCTAATTCATGCAAATGACATGTCATCAGCTTGTGACTGCAACTTGTTTCCTGTTCGCGGACGACTCAGGCCTGCTGATCTCTGACAAGAACAAGTTACAGGTTGAAAAAACCCTCAGCTCTGAACTCGGCAGAATCTGCACCTGGCTCGCTGATAACAAACTATCATTGGGGCGGCTAGGTGGTGTAGTGGGCAAGGCGCTCGCCATCAACGCTGGAGACGCTGGGTTCGAATCCAGCTCTCGGCGTTGCTATCAGCTTGGCTGGTCGTTCATACTAACACAATTGGCAGTGTTAGGGGTGGGAAAAGCTGATGGATGGGTCCTGGGCGTTGTGGACAGCGACCCCTACAGTTCGGTCGGGGCGCCTGCACAGCGAGGGTAGGATCTGGAGGGAGGTAGTGTGACACTCTCCCGGTGAGAATCTGCGCTGCCAGGCTGGCTGCACATGCGTCGGAGGAAAGCATGTGACAGTCTCCTACCTCCCGGACCAACAGTAGGGGGGAGTGCGCAACAACCAGGAAGGGGGTTGGGAATTGGCATAACGACTAACAGTGGGATGGGAGAAAAATCGGAAAAAGGAGGGGGGAAAAAGATAAAAAAAAATAAAATAAAAAAATTATCATTACACCTGGGTAAAACAGAGTCCATTCTCTTCGGTTCAAATAACAAACTCAGCAAGACCGACGGCTTCTCAGTTACAGTGGGTGACAATATTGTCACAAGGAAAGATGAAATTACCTACCTGGGTTCCAGCCTAGAGGCAAAACTTTCCTGTGACAAAATGGCAACCAATGTAATAAAAAAAAGTCAGCCAACGAACAAGATTCTTGTACCGGATCTCCTCTCTGGTAAACAAGAATACCCTGAAGACTCTTAACAGGAGCACTCATTCAAGGGTACTACGACTATGCGTGCACCTCATGGTACCAAAGCACCTCAAAGGCACTAAAAACAAGACTACAAACATCACAAAACAAACTGGTTAGACTACTGCTTGACCTTACTCCTAGAACCCACCTCACCCCTGCCCATTTTGACAACCTAGGATGGCTTAGAGTGGACGACAGAGTACAGCAACTTGCAATGGGTCTACAAGATACACTACACTACTAAGATACCAATGTACATGTCAAAATACTTCCCAAAGGTCAGTGAATTCCACGACCACAACACCAGAGGGAGTTCCACAAATCATGTTCAACCCAGATTCGGCTCAAACAAGGGACTAAACACGTTTCGCAATTATGCCACAACAATGTGGAACGCACTACCCAAAGCTGTAAAGGAATGTGAATCCCTACCCACCTTCAAAACCGCTCTCAAAGGGCGGCTAGGTGGTGTAGTGGGCAAGGCACTCGCCACCAGTGTGGAGACGCTAGGATTCGCGTGTTCGAATCCAGCTCTCCACATTGTTTTCAGTTTAGCTGGTCGTCCGCAGTAATACACATTGGCCGTATTACGGGGAGGGAAAACTGAAGGGTGGGGATCGAACGTTGTGAACAAGCGACTCCTACAAGTCGGTTGGTGCGCCTGCGCAGTAGAATCAGGAAGTGTCGGGGGCAGCGTGAGCCTCCCACGCGTTACTCCTCGACACTGAGAGATCGAGCTGCGCAGGTGAAAAGATGCGACTGCTGTTACCTCAAGTACCGGAGGGGACTTGTGCTATGTATGACTTAGTCCACATTGCAGCCGGCTTGTGGGAGGCAAGAAACAGCGTTCGTGACAGGGGAGGGTTGAATTGGATGATACGAAATTGGGATGGGAGAAAAATATAGAAAAATGGGAAAAAAAGTGGATCAAAAAAAAAAAAACGCTCTCAAAGAGCACCTACGGGAGGCTGCAATTCGAAACTGGCCCCGGTAAATGTCCCACCGACCCAACCCCCTCCAATGTAGTTTCTTCCCCCTCCAATGTATATATTTTCTTTTAGGATCTCAGTATAGTATATTTGTATATCTTGTACGTCATAAATGTCTGGATGTAAAAGTACTGTATATCTGTATGTCGTGTATGTCATAAATGTCATGATGAATTGAACATGGGGGACCCTGATGTAAACAAGACGAAAGTCTTTCTCTGGTCTGCATCCCCTTAACAATTGTGTATATTGAGCCGTACTGTATTGTACCCATTCTGCAATCTGTTAATAACATTTTCAATCAATCAATCAAGCAATGAAAGGCTTCTTTACCGACTGTAATCCGACGCCAGCCAATCAACTTTGAAATACGAAATGACGTACACTTGCCCCATTTGCCATCAAATTGATGTGGTCTACTGTGAATGATGCAACACCCTGAGCATGCGCACTTGGATTTTCCCACGTACAGTACTATCTATGTACAATACACCCTGCATTGATAGACGGGCTAGCCCCATTCGTGCTATTTTAGACCTAGCGATCGGTAGAAGAACGTAATCTGAAACAGCAAGGCAGAGAGATGACATGAAAATGTATATGCAATTTAGTAAGATGCTATATCCATACACAATACATTTGAGCAAATAATAGGCAAATCTTTAAGAATGAATAACATTTGTCTGCAGTTCTTTTTGGTGACACTAGGTGGGGCACTGCAGTCGCCACTGTGTAAGTGGTATTTTCTTGGTTCAAATAAGTAGTCTACATGTTAAAATAGCTCTACATTCTGACATCCATCACTGATAGTTTGGTCTCCCAGTCCCTGCGCTGTGTACTAACAGGGTTTCCACAGACATTACAAAATTGTATTCAATGACTTTCAAGTACTTTTCCAAGCACTTTTTTTTAAGGGCATTTAAAAGGATACAATTCACTTTTAAATGCTGTTTTTTTTTTGTATGGCTTAAAACCAATTTCCGACAATTAGTTACTTAATAAAAATAAAAAATACAAATCTTGATTCAGAACTATTTTATCATGGATTAACAAAACTTTCAATGCGAATGGTCGATTTGAATTTCAAGGACCTTTTAAGAATCTTGTTAATGGCTGTTTTCAAGGAATTTCAGGCCGTTACTTTTTTTTTAATCAAGCACTTTAAGCACTTCAAGGACCTTGTGCGAACCCTGTAGTAAACACAAAATCCATGCCCGTTCCCACTTTATCCAAATCAGGGATAGAGAGAACTCCACATTGCAAAAATGGTCAGACAAAAATAAGAAATAAAAACTAGTTTTAAAGTAAATGTGTCCTTGAAACAAGTAAAATAATCTGCCTATATGCAGTAAGAAATATTTGGTAAGATTTCTTGGAAGTAAATAAAAATATCTAGGTGTTCTCTCTCCTGTTTGGATAAAGTGGTAAGGGATACCAGAAATGTACTGTGTTTACTGCAGAGGGACTGGGAGACCCATGTTACTGACCAAACACTCTATATCAGTGATGGCTGTTGGAATGCAGAGCTATTTAACACTTATTTTAAGAAGAAAATATAACTTACAGCACCTTTAACTGTGGAATGTTCAATACAAATATATACCTTGAATGTTAAGGCCTACTTTTACTAATTTAACCCCATAAGTAATTTTAGATGCCAAGTGCTGTCACATGGGATCCGACATTATTTTGCAAGTGTAGCCTATAAACAGACAATGAATTAAAACAATAATAACTTCCACCCTTTATTACAATGTGTTTTTTTTCATTTAGTTATACAAGCTCAAAAAAAAGACATTGAAAAAGGTATATTTTGTTATTAAAAATGGCACATTTATTGCTACATTACTGTTATATACACGACAGTTCTCAATATCTACTTTATATATAAAAAATAGGAAACAGGAGGCACTTTGAGGACATAGCCTATAGATGCTGTCCCCAAATATAAGAGTGAGACAGTGAGTTCTGTAGCAGTGTATCTGGTGTGTGTGGGGGGAGGGGGGGGGGTAAAGAAGGGCAGCACCCATCGACAAGAAATACCAGTTGTGCATTTTGAGATAGAAATTCAATGGGAAAACGAGGCAACTTTTCTCAAGATGGAAATAAATGGAAAAGTAGCTTAATATGTTTAGTAGCAATGTTCCAGATCTCAGAGGAGATTATGGGAGATGAATAATCAATGAAGAAAATAATGCTGGGTTTTTTTTTGTCCATGGAGGAAGATTGAGACCATATAACAAAAACTTGACAAAATTACAAATAGGAGGTAAACCAAATACTGTGACCAGTATCGGTTTGCAATGACAATACTGATAATGAGCACATAATATCATAATAATGTACATGCCAATGCAAGATGAAATGATATTTAAACAACAAATTCAGTACATATCGGTTAATTATTATTATTTTTTAAATAGTTTTCTGCACCATGTTCTGGTCAAAGCGTTACGAGTTCTCAACGAATTCACCAGATATAAATGATAGAAGCCGACGCTGAAGTAATCAGTGTTTGACAAGTGTAATTGTCCGCCGATATGTGCTGAGACACTTGTCAAAATGTTTCCTCACTTGTAAATCTTTTTTTTTCTTTTTTCTTTTATACATCTGTACTATAAAAGGCTCAAACCTATAAATCCTCAAATGCAGTAACATCATCCACCGTGTAGCAGAGTGTAGTCTTCAGGCACTGGTGAGTAACCATTATCAAAACTCCTCCAAAGTCAGGGAAATGACTAAGGCCACCCTTTATGATTCATTTTTATGCTTGGTGTGCGTGCGGTCATAAAGAAACCTTGAACTTTATGTTGCAGATTGTGCAGTACTATTCACAATAACAAACTATTTCATTTTTCAGAGGGTTTAACGTCTGTCTGTCTGTGTGTGTGTGTCTGTGTGTGTGTCTGTGTGTATCCGTGTGTGTAGGGGGGGGTTGTGTGCTGAAGAGAGAAATCTTCATTGTGTTTCGTTTTCAGAAAATTTAAAAAACTAAATCAGATGATCGGTCTTACAAACACCAGAATATTCTGATTTTACCTGGTTTGACAGGTTTTTTTTCTCTCCTGAAAAAAAGACTTTTCTGTAAATAAGAAAAAAGAAAAAAAAGAGACAAATTCCACCAAGTCAACATGGATGTTGTAGCCAGATAATGTTGGCCTTTCTAACATCAAGCAACCTGGCACGATATATTAAAGGATGAAGAAGACACACCTCACTTTGTTCCTGGCATCTAAATTGAGAGTTGTCTTTACATTTAAACAATGTAAACAAAAAAAGGAGAAGAAACAAAAGCAATCCAAAAAAGTAAAAACTCATACAACTATCTTACAAAGTAAAAAATAAAATAAAAAACAAGATAATGATATAAATCAATTCTACAAAATGGAGGATCCTTACACAAACAGGCATCGTTTGTTCAAGAAAGAAGCGACACACACAAAGTGCTCTCGCGACGCAGAGCAAAAAAAAACAAAAACAAAACCTCGTCAGTCAAATGGCAAACTGGGGCGAATTCATCAGAAGGTAGAAATGACACCTGTGTGATCCCTTTTCAAATCTCATCTACCGTCTCCGTCTCACTCTTCCAGCTAAATGTAGTTTACAAAAAAATAAAAATACAGACTGCCGTCAGTCTGACATTAAGTCTTCATATTATGTGTGACCTGGACATGTAGGTTCACCATGCTGCGAGAAAAGTGTCCTTTCCGACGAGAGACAACGGGGACATACTGGTCGGGGGGTGGGGGGGGGTTGGGGACACTGGCTGTGTATGGCGCCAAAAGACAAAGACGACGTCGTCTACTGACCGAAATGTCCACACGGCCTTGGCTGATGTCGCGGCGAGAGGGTCAACGGCTCCTTGGGGGGGGGGGGGGGGAGACGATGTGGGCAGTTGAGGGACTACTTCCTGTCACGAGCCAGTCCAACCAGCAGTTTGAGGGACTACTTCCTGTCACGAGCCAGTCCAACCAGCAGTTTGAGGGACTACTTCCTGTCACGAGCCAGTCCAACCAGCAGTTTGAGGGACTACTTCCTGTCACGAGCCAGTCCAACCAGCAGTTTGAGGGACTACTTCCTGTCACGAGCCAGTCCAACCAGCAGTGTCCCGAATAAGGAAAAAAAAAAAGAAAAAAAAGAAAAGGAGATGACCACGATCCAGCCACGTGACACACTATGGCAGGTCGCAAACTCTTAACGAGTCCTCGCTCACGCGCGCGCGTGTGTGTGTGTTAAGGTGGCGTCATCCCTCTCGAGCGAGTCTTTCCATTCCGTACCCATGGCAGTGACGTGAAGACGATGTAGAGGAGGAGGAAGAGGGGATGGACTGCGGGGGGGGGATATCCACGGATAAACGCCGTTTACCCGCCACGTACACAAAGAGGTCAGTCGGTGACTATGGGGCCTTTTCAGCGAAAAACAAATCAAACAAACAAAACTTAAAACAAAAAAAAACAAAACAAACAAAAACAGCCTCGTTAATTTGAGCTAGAACTGCCGGCACACCATAAAGAACGATTCAGTCCTCGATGACTCTTCCGGGTAGTTTTGTCCCCACGCTGCTAGCTACCTGCTGCATTTCAGTCATTCTATAAGAGGGAAAAAATGCTAACGATGGCCATCTTACCCAAGCCGTAGCATTATGCATTAGGCCTACACATCAGACATGTTCAAACCTAGGTACAATTCAAACTGGGTTACATTATGGTGTCCCTCTTTGCTTGTAGTGAAAGTAAGACCTCCGTTTCAGATGGGAATGCCAAATAACTATCCAAGGACACAAAAATCCTAAATTTTGCTCACATGAGCAATTGATCCAAAAAAATACTATTTGATCCAAACAAATTTTGCTCCCAACAATGTAAAGCAACTTCTTAAATTGTCTTACAAAAACAAACATGTGACCATTAGACAGAAATTCCTTGTGTTCAGTTTCCCACTGTCCGCAAACCAGTGTCCCTTCAGAGTTCATGGTGTTGTTTTTAGGACAGAAAAGTCTTCAAAACTCTGTTGTGTGTATGTGTGTTTTACTCTCGTATTCAGGAATGTGGCCACTGGCTTTGTCAGTTATGAGCTCTGCTTGTGAGTGAGTGTGTGTGTGTGTGTGCGCGTGTGTTTCCGTATGTGCCAATATATATGTATATATAGATAGCACATTTGTGGATTAACACACACTGAGATGCATGATAAGAGATTAAGGCCACGTCTTCTAAGGGCTGTACAATCAACAGGAGCTGGAAGACAAAAAAGGGGAGAACAATATTAAATGCCATTCTTTCATACAACATAACATAAAAAAATGTTAGAGAGTGAATCAATTTAATTTTTAATTTTATTTAACCTTTATTTATCCAGGCAAGCAATTAAGAACAAATTCTTATATACAAAAGCAGCCTGAGAGTGAATCAATAAGCAACCACTACAATCTCTGTAGAAGCAGAAGACATTTCTCATCACTATTCTAGGTTAGGCTTGAGATCTCCAGTAAGGTTGAAGGGAGATTCCACCACAACGTAATATTCCAACTCGTTAACCAGATTTGAGGCATAACTCGCCTTGTTTTTGTCGTCATGGATACGGCGTGTCACTGGTTGGATAACTTCTGGCAGTTAACCCCGCATGCCTACTTACTTATCCAACCAGTGACATGGCGTAGCCATGACGACAACAACACTGCAGCCCCCCCGCAGGAGACAGATGGCTTAAGATTTGGGCTACTTCAGAATCAATTGGTTTGTTTGTACACAACGGTTGTATCAAATGTGACATGTGATTATTTGACTTGCAAAATATAAATCCATTTGGAAATGATCCCTTTTATTTCTCTTTTGTTTCCATTCCACTTCATGGTTTTTCTTTATCCACTTTTTCTCCCATTTTTCTATATTTTCTCCCATCCCAATTTCGTATCATCCAATTCAGCCCTCCCCTGTCACGAACGCTGTTTCTTGCCTCCCACAAGCCGGCTGCAATGTGGACTAAGTCATACATAGCACAAGTCCCCTCCGGTACTTGAGGTAACAGCAGTCGCATCTTTTCACCTGCGCAGCTCGATCTCTCAGTGGCGAGGAGTAACGCGTGGGAGGCTCACGCTGCCCCCGACACTTCCTGATTCTACTGCGCAGGCGCACCAACCGACCTGTAGGAGTCGCTGTCCACAACGCCCGATCCCCACCCATCAGTTTCCCACCCCCTAATACGGCCAATGTGTATTAGTATGAACGACCAGCTAAACTGAAAGCAATGTGGAGCGCTGGGCGCGAACAGGCGAGCCCAGTGTCTCCGCATAGGTGGCGAGCGCCTTGCCCACTACGCCACGTAGCCGCCCCCATTCCACTTCATGGTTATAGGGTTTAATGTAAGAGTTGGGTTCATAAAAAAAAACAGGGACCATGAAAGCCACTGTTAACGTTGTGCAGACTGACCTGGGCGTTATTACATAATGTCTGTGAGAGCGTTGTGCAGACTGACCTGGGCGTTATTACATAATGTCTGAGAGAACGTTGTGAAGACTGACCTGGGCGTTATTACATAATGTCTGTGAGAGCGTTGTGCAGACTGACCTGGGCGTTATTACATAATGTCTGAGAACGTTGTGCAGACTGACCTGGGCGTTATTACATAATGTCTGTGAGAACGTTGTGCAGACTGACCTGGGCGTTATTACATAATGTCTGTGAGAACGTTGTGCAGACTGACCTGGGCGTTATTACATAATGTCTGTGAAGAACGTTGTGCAGACTGACCTGGGCGTTATTACATAATGTCTGTGAGAACGTTGTGCAGACTGACCTGGGCGTTATTACATAATGTCTGTGTGAACGTTGTGCAGACTGACCTGGGCGTTATTACATAATGTCTGTGAAGAACGTTGTGCAGACTGACCTGGGCGTTATTACATAATGTCTGTGAAGAACGTTGTGCAGACTGACCTGGGCGTTATTACATAATGTCTGTGAGAACGTTGTGCAGACTGACCTGGGCGTTATTACATAATGTCTGAGAACGTTGTGCAGACTGACCTGGGCGTTATTACATAATGTCTGTGAGAACATTGTGCAGACTGACCTGGGCGTTATTACATAATGTCTGTGTGAACGTTGTGCAGACTGACCTGGGCGTTATTACATAATGTCTGTGAGAACGTTGTGCAGACTGACCTGGGCGTTATTACATAATGTCTGTAGAACGTTGTGAAGACTGACCTGGGCGTTATTACATAATGTCTGTGAGAACGTTGTGCAGACTGACCTGGGCGTTATTACATAATGTCTGTGAGAACGTTGTGCAGACTGACCTGGGCGTTATTACATAATGTCTGTGAGAACGTTGTGCAGACTGACCTGGGCGTTATTACATAATGTCTGTGAGAACGTTGTGCAGACTGACCTGGGCGTTATTACATAATGTCTGTGAGAACGTTGTGCAGACTGACCTGGGCCGTTATTACATAATGTCTGTAGAGAACGTTGTGCAGACTGACCTGGGCGTTATTATATAATGTCTGTGAAGAACGTTGTGCAGACTGACCTGGGCGTTATTACATAATGTCTGAGAACGTTGTGTAGACTGACCTGGGCGTTATTACATAATGTCTGTGAGAACGTTGTGCAGACTGACCTGGGCGTTATTACATAATGTCTGAGAGAACGTTGTGCAGACTGACCTGGGCGTTATTTCATAATGTCTGTGAGAACGTTGTGCAGACTGACCTGGGCGTTATTACATAATGTCTGTGTGAACGTTGTGCAGACTGACCTGGGCGTTATTACATAATGTCTGAGAACGTTGTGCAGACTGACCTGGGCGTTATTACATAATGTCTGTGAAGAACGTTGTGCAGACTGACCTGGGCGTTATTACATAATGTCTGTGAGAGCGTTGTGCAGACTGACCTGGGCGTTATTACATAATGTCTGTGAGAACGTTGTGAAGACTGACCTGGGCGTTATTACATAATGTCTGTGAGAACGTTGTGCAGACTGACCTGGGCGTTATTACATAATGTCTGTGAGAACGTTGTGCAGACTGACCTGGGCGTTATTACATAATGTCTGAGAGAACGTTGTGCAGACTGACCTGGGCGTTATTACATAATGTCTGAGAACGTTGTGCAGACTGACCTGGGCGTTATTACATAATGTCTGTGAAGAACGTTGTGCAGACTGACCTGGGCGTTATTACATAATGTCTGTGAAGAACGTTGTGAAGACTGACCTGGGCGTTATTACATAATGTCTGAGAGAGCGTTGTGCAGACTGACCTGGGCGTTATTACATAATGTCTGTGAGAACGTTGTGAAGACTGACCTGGGCGTTATTACATAATGTCTGAGAGAACGTTGTGCAGACTGACCTGGGCGTTATTACATAATGTCTGTGAGAACGTTGTGCAGACTGACCTGGGCGTTATTACATAATGTCTGTGAAGAACGTTGTGCAGACTGACCTGGGCGTTATTACATAATGTCTGTGAGAACGTTGTGCAGACTGACCTGGGCGTTATTACATAATGTCTGATAACGTTGTGAAGACTGACTTGGGTGTTATTACATAATGTCTGATAACGTTGTGCAGACTGACCTGGGCGTTATTACATAATGTCTGAGAGAACGTTGTGCAGACTGACCTGGGCGTTATTACATAATGTCTGTGAGAACGTTGTGCAGACTGACCTGGGCGTTATTACATAATGTCTGAGAGAACGTTGTGAAGACTGACCTGGGCGTTATTACATAATGTCTTTGAGAACGTTGTGAAGACTGACCTGGGCGTTATTACATAATGTCTGTAGAGAACGTTGTGAAGACTGACCTGGGCGTTATTACATAATGTCTGAGAGCGTTGTGCAGACTGACCTGGGCGTTATTACATAATGTCTGTGAGAACGTTGTGAAGACTGACCTGGGCGTTATTACATAATGTCTGTGAGAACGTTGTGCAGACTGACCTGGGCGTTATTACATAATGTCTGTGAGAACGTTGTGCAGACTGACCTGGGCGTTATTACATAATGTCTGAGAACGTTGTGCAGACTGACCTGGGCGTTATTACATAATGTCTGTGAGAACGTTGTGCAGACTGACCTGGGCGTTATTACATAATGTCTGTGAAGAACGTTGTGCAGACTGACCTGGGCGTTATTACATAATGTCTGAGAACGTTGTGCAGACTGACCTGGGCGTTATTACATAATGTCTGTGAAGAACGTTGTGCAGACTGACCTGGGCGTTATTACATAATGTCTGTGAGAACGTTGTGCAGACTGACCTGGGCGTTATTACATAATGTCTGAGAGAGCGTTGTGCAGACTGACCTGGGCGTTATTACATAATGTCTGTGAGAACATTGTGCAGACTGACCTGGGCGTTATTACATAATGTCTGTGAAGAACGTTGTGAAGACTGACCTGGGCGTTATTACATAATGTCTGAGAGAGCGTTGTGCAGACTGACCTGGGCGTTATTACATAATGTCTGTGAGAACATTGTGCAGACTGACCTGGGCGTTATTACATAATGTCTGAGAGAACGTTGTGCAGACTGACCTGGGCGTTATTACATAATGTCTGTGAGAACGTTGTGAAGACTGACCTGGGCGTTATTACATAATGTCTGAGAGAACGTTGTGCAGACTGACCTGGGCGTTATTACATAATGTCTGTGAGAACGTTGTGCAGACTGACCTGGGCGTTATTACATAATGTCTGTGAAGAACGTTGTGCAGACTGACCTGGGCGTTATTACATAATGTCTGTGAGAACGTTGTGCAGACTGACCTGGGCGTTATTACATAATGTCTGATAACGTTGTGAAGACTGACTTGGGTGTTATTACATAATGTCTGATAACGTTGTGCAGACTGACCTGGGCGTTATTACATAATGTCTGAGAGAACGTTGTGCAGACTGACCTGGGCGTTATTACATAATGTCTGTGAGAACGTTGTGCAGACTGACCTGGGCGTTATTACATAATGTCTGAGAGAACGTTGTGAAGACTGACCTGGGCGTTATTACATAATGTCTTTGAGAACGTTGTGAAGACTGACCTGGGCGTTATTACATAATGTCTGTAGAGAACGTTGTGAAGACTGACCTGGGCGTTATTACATAATGTCTGAGAGCGTTGTGCAGACTGACCTGGGCGTTATTACATAATGTCTGTGAGAACGTTGTGAAGACTGACCTGGGCGTTATTACATAATGTCTGTGAGAACGTTGTGCAGACTGACCTGGGCGTTATTACATAATGTCTGTGAGAACGTTGTGCAGACTGACCTGGGCGTTATTACATAATGTCTGTGAGAACGTTGTGCAGACTGACCTGGGCGTTATTACATAATGTCTGTGAGAACGTTGTGCAGACTGACCTGGGCGTTATTACATAATGTCTGAGAACGTTGTGAAGACTGACCTGGGCCGTTATTACATAATGTCTGTGAGAACGTTGTGAAGACTGACCTGGGCGTTATTACATAATGTCTGTGAGAACGTTGTGCAGACTGACCTGGGCGTTATTACATAATGTCTGAGAACGTTGTGCAGACTGACCTGGGCGTTATTACACAATGTCTGTGAGAACGTTGTGCAGACTGACCTGGGCGTTATTACATAACGTCTGTGAGAACGTTGTGCAGACTGACCTGGGCGTTATTACATAATGTCTGTGAGAACGTTGTGCAGACTGACCTGGGCGTTATTACATAATGTCTGAGAACGTTGTGCAGACTGACCTGGGCGTTATTACATAATGTCTGTGAGAACGTTGTGCAGACTGACCTGGGCGTTATTACATAATGTCTGTGAGAACGTTGTGCAGACTGACCTGGGCGTTATTACATAATGTCTGAGAACGTTGTGCAGACTGACCTGGGCGTTATTACATAATGTCTGTGAGAACGTTGTGCAGACTGACCTGGGCGTTATTACATAATGTCTGTGAGAACGTTGTGCAGACTGACCTGGGCGTTATTACATAATGTCTGTGAGAATGTTGTGCAGACTGACCTGGGCGTTATTACATAATGTCTGTGAGAACGTTGTGCAGACTGACCTGGGCGTTATTACATAATGTCTGAGAACGTTGTGCAGACTGACCTGGGCGTTATTACATAATGTCTGAGAATGTTGTGCAGACTGACCTGGGCGTTATTACATAATGTCTGTGAAGAACGTTGTGCAGACTGACCTGGGCGTTATTACATAATGTCTGAGAGCGTTGTGCAGACTGACCTGGGCGTTATTACATAATGTCTGTGAGAACGTTGTGCAGACTGACCTGGGCGTTATTACATAATGTCTGTGAGAACGTTGTGCAGACTGACCTGGGCGTTATTACATAATGTCTGTGAGAACGTTGTGCAGACTGACCTGGGCGTTATTACATAATGTCTGAGAACGTTGTGTAGACCGACCTGGGCGTTATTACATAATGTCTGAGAACGTTGTGCAGACTGACCTGGGCGTTATTACATAATGTCTGTGAGAACGTTGTGCAGACTGACCTGGGCGTTATTACATAATGTCTGTGAGAATGTTGTGCAGACTGACCTGGACGTTATTACATAATGTCTGAGAGAACGTTGTGCAGACTGACCTGGGCGTTATTACATAATGTCTGTGTGAACGTTGTGAAGACTGACCTGGGCGTTATTACATAATGTCTGTGAGAACGTTGTGAAGACTGACCTGGGCGTTATTACATTATGTCTGAGAACGTTGTGAAGACTGACCTGGGCGTTATTACATAATGTCTGTGAGAATGTTGTGCAGACTGACCTGGGCCGTTATTACATAATGTCTGTGAGAACGTTGTGCAGACTGACCTGGGCGTTATTACATAATGTCTGTGAAGAACGTTGTGCAGACTGACCTGGGCGTTATTACATAATGTCTGAGAACGTTGTGCAGACTGACCTGGGTGTTATTACATAATGTCTGTGAGAACGTTGTGCAGACTGACCTGGGCGTTATTACATAATGTCTGTGTGAACGTTGTGCAGACTGACCTGGGCGTTATTACATAATGTCTGAGAACGTTGTGCAGACTGACCTGGGCGTTATTACACAATGTCTGTGTGAACGTTGTGCAGACTGACCTGGGCGTTATTACATAATGTCTGAGAACGTTGTGCAGACTGACCTGGCCGTTATTACATAATGTCTGTGTGAACGTTGTGCAGACTGACCTGGGCGTTATTACATAATGTCTGTGAGAACGTTGTGCAGACTGACCTGGGCGTTATTACATAATGTCTGTGAAGAACGTTGTGCAGACTGACCTGGGCGTTATTACATAATGTCTGTGAAGAACGTTGTGCAGACTGACCTGGGCGTTATTACATAATGTCTGTGAGAACGTTGTGCAGACTGACCTGGGCGTTATTACATAATGTCTGTGAGAACGTTGTGCAGACTGACCTGGGCGTTATTACATAATGTCTGTGAAGAACGTTGTGCAGACTGACCTGGGCGTTATTACATAATGTCCGAGAACGTTGTGCAGACTGACCTGGGCGTTATTACATAATGTCTGAGAGAATGTTGTGCAGACTGACCTGGGCGTTATTACATAATGTCTGTGAGAACGTTGTGCAGACTGACCTGGGCGTTATTACATAATGTCTGTGAGAACGTTGTGCAGACTGACCTGGGCGTTATTACATAATGTCTGTGAGAACGTTGTGCAGACTGACCTGGGCGTTATTACATAATGTCTGTGAGAACGTTGTGAAGACTGACCTGGGCGTTATTACATAATGTCTGAGAGAATGTTGTGCAGACTGACCTGGGCGTTATTACATAATGTCTGTGAGAATGTTGTGCAGACTGACCTGGCCGTTATTACATAATGTCTGTGAGAACGTTGTGCAGACTGACCTGGGCGTTATTACATAATGTCTGTGAGAACGTTGTGCAGACTGACCTGGGCGTTATTACATAATGTCTGAGAACGTTGTGAAGACTGACCTGGGCGTTATTATATAATGTCTGAGAGAACGTTGTGAAGACTGACCTGGGCGTTATTACATAATGTCTGTGAGAACGTTGTGCAGACTGACCTGGGCCGTTACATATGGCTCACAGAGTTGTGTCCATCGCCTCCTAAGCCCGGGTGCCCCCCTCCGAGTTGCATCTGGGGGTCCACACCAGACACCTTCTCCTCCTCTCGTCTCTTCAGGCACGCGGCCTTGGGGTTGAGGTTACGCTCTTTCGAGGGGGAAAGGAGACGCACGTTAGAGACACATCACGGAGAGAGAGACGACCGCCGCAGCCGACGGGTCGCTCTTCCATCATCGGCATCCTTAGAAAGATTAAGCTAAAAAATAAAAAAGACATTAAAGCGGCAGTGCGATGGTTATATTAACAGATGGTGTAAGTGGAATAAGGGGAGAGGGAAAGGGGGAGAGAGAGCAAGCGGGACAGGAGAGCGAAAGGGAAGACGAGAAACAGGCGAGCGGGGAAGGCGCTTCCTCCTTTCCTTTCCTTTCCTTCTCCTCCTCCTCATCAAGCGGGACAGGAGAAGTGGCACAGGGACGATGACGGCTGGTGTGAGTCAAGAGGTGAGAGTGCCAGGGCTGAGCCCAAACGTTCGAACCTTCGTTCGTTACGTTGGCATTCTAATTCTAAATCAACATTCGAATTTTAAATGTTTAATAAAATGTTTATTTTTTTATTTTATGTTATGTGTCTATTCATTCTGTTTAAACCAATGGGGTTTTTCTTCACAGTTGCAGATAAAGATTAGGCGACACTAATATTATAGTATAAAAAAAACTGATGAGTTATATTCATTAACACTTTGGATGCCACACCCGAGATTTCTCGGGTTTACCCCCCCGACCGTTGAATGCCCATCACGAGATTTCTCTTTTTTTTTTATTAGCGTTCTGAAATCATATTGCATCACGCGAGCCTACCGTTGGAGATCCAGGCACCGCCGGCGCTCAGATGTGAAAAAAGCGGCCCCTATCGTCTCCCAGATGGTAAATCACCCTTTTGGAGTGGACTCAATGAAAGTGAATGGGAGAACGGATTTCTGACTCCACATTTTACTTCTCACTGATGTAACCGGGGTCTTACCAGAGTTCATTCTGGAACCTTGGTGCCACGGCGAATATGTGTTCTACTGTACACACGATGGATCAATACAATTATCGATTTTTTTCGAATGGCGATCGGAAATTGGAATAAACCATTTGGATACCATCTGATGTCAGGTAAGGAATCTATGTCATCAAAGAGAAGTCGCCTATTCTCAGTCCTTGCCCCACAATGGTGGAATGAACTACCCACCCCAGTTAGGACAGCCGAAACACGTCCAATCTTTCGCCGTCGACTAAAGACTCACTTCTTCAACCATTATCTGAATTAAAAAAAAAACAAAAAAAAAAAAAAATCTAACCCTAACTAACCATACTGTCATGCACTTGTCCTAATAAACTAACCTACACTGTAGCACTCAACACTTTGATGAACATTGTTACTCAGCTGATAGAGTTGTGCTCTTCCTGATGGCTTGTCGTACAGAACTTGTAAGTCGCTTTGGATAAAAGCGTCAGCTAAATGACTAAATGTAAATGTAAATGTATGTTATCAGTCTTAGGATAGATAATTAGACTCGTTTTCACGGAGATATAAGCGTTTCCACTATATGTGATATAGCTGTTTCACTGTAAAAGCCATCAGGAAATAAGAACAGCGATTATCAGCGCGCGGCACGAGCGTGCGTGCGCACACATATACTATCGATCATCTAGCGTTTATTTGAAAACGATTCATAAATAGGGCGACAAATGACAACGTTCTGGAATATTCCAGTAAAAGACGATTATCATCATAGGGTTGTTTTTTCCGCGAAAACGAGTGATTTTCAAAATGCTATCAAACGGAAATGAAGCGATAAAAAAACAATCTGCCTTGACAATGTTGACTGGAAAATGAGTCTTTGATAAGCGACGGGCAGATTAGACACATAGCCATAATTTTAAACATAGATTAGGCGATATTAAATTAACATTGGAGTGGGTTTGGGCATCAAGGGGGTAAAAAGGAAAACATGGCGTGGCATCCAAAGTGTTAAAGAAAGTTGATTTAATAAAAAATAAAAAAATACCAATTTAATCAGATGAATCACTTTATTCAAATTGAGGATTTAGTTTGAGGATATTTATATATATATAAAAATTCATAAAAAATTGTATTATTAAATTATTATCCTGACGAAGTTCGAATCCCAAAAACAGGCTTCGGGGAAACAGCCTTAGAGAGTGCGAGTGTGGATGAGACAGACCCTCCCATTGGTTGTCGCCGGGATAGCAGTGGGGGGGGGGGGGGGGGGGTGTCCCCTCTTATGGCAGGAGACGGTTGGCGGTCTGGGGGGGGGGGGGGTGTCCCCTCTTATGGCAGAAGATGGTTGGCAGTCTGGGGGGGTGGTGGGGGGTGTCCCCTCTTATGGCAGGAGATGGTTGGCGGTCTGGGGGGGGGGGGGTGTCCCCTCTTATGGCAGGAGATGGTTGGCGGTCTGGGGGGGGGTGTCCCCTCTTATGGCAGGAGATGGTTGGCGGTCTGGGGGGGGGTGTCCCCTCTTATGGCAGGAGATGGTTGGCGGTCTGGGGGGGTGTCCCCTCTTACGGCAGGCGGTCTGGGGGGGGGTGGGGGGTGTCCCCTCTTATGGCAGGCGGTCTGGGGGTGTGTGGGGGGGGGGGGTGTCCTCTCTTATGGCAGGCGGTCTGGGGGTGTGTGGGGGGGGGGGTGTCCCCTCTTATGGCAGGAGATGGTTGGCGGTCTGGGGGGGGGGGGGGGTGTCCCCTCTTATGGCAGGAGATGGTTGGCGGTCTGGGGGGGTGTCCCCTCTTATGGCAGGAGATGGTTGGCGGTCTGGGGGGGGGGGGGGGGGGTGTCCCCTCTTATGGCAGGAGATGGTTGGCGGTCTGGGGGTGTGTGGGGGGGGGGGGGGGTGTCCTCTCTTATGGCAGGCGGTCTGGGGGGGTGGGTGTCCCCTCTTATGGCAGGAGATGGTTGGCGGTCTGGGGGGGTGGGGGGTGGGGGGGTGGGCCGACCTACCTCGCACCTGCTTCTCCAGGCCCAGGATGACCAGGGCGGCCTGCTGCAGGATGAGCAGCTTGGTCTGGGCCTTGTCGTTCTGCAGGTGGACCTGGACCATGCGGCCCAGGTCTCTGAAGGCCCCGTTAATGTCGCGCACGCGCACCCGCTCCCGAGAGCTGTTGGTCAGCCGCCGCTGGCGCTCCCGCACCTCCTTCTCCTCCGCCGTCAGGTTCTCGTCGCCGGTCACCGAGGCAACGCTGCAACTGCTGCCGGAGGGGGGGAGGGGGAAGGAGGGAGGAGTTAACGCAACCCCCAAACCACAACCCTATACTACCGTGGAGCTGTTTGGCTCGTCGAGCCGTGTCTTCTAGTCGCAGGTGGGGAGGACAGTCGAAGCGACGTTTGCCCGGGACATTTTTTATTTTTTTGATCATCCAATACACAATATAAAAAAGGGATTACACAGATCCTAGACCGGCCATTCGACTGGCAGGGTTTCCCGGTGGATCGGAGCAGGTTCCGTGTTGCAGGAGAGAGAGAGCGGAGCGGAGGGTGTTCCGTGTCGGTTCTGGATTTGCAGCGGAGAGAGAGCGGAGGAGGGGTGGAAACCAAGGCCATCTCTTCATCCTCGTTTCTATCCGGCGTCGAACGCGAGGACGCATTTGCGATTTTTTTCTCTTTTGTTATCGTCTCGCCAGAAACAACGCTTTATGGCAGACGTTCACTTGCCCAAACCTTGTGCCACACCGAGTTCATTGTCGGGAGCATGTTTTGTCGCCCCTCCCCCCCCCCCCAAAAAGAAAAAAATCAAACGTTTATTGCCAAGGCTTGAAACGGGAGCGAGTCCCTCAAAACCTTCTCTATTCTAACCGACTTCCGAGCAAGGTCTCTTTTTTTTTGTTTTGCACTGAGGTCCGGGATAGGGAGTTGGAGGAGGATAATGACAAGTGCTGTGGCTGGGAGGAGAGAAGGATGTGGAAAGGAGAGACAGGAAGCAACACCCTGCACCAGGTAGAGAGTATGGACATGATGGCCACGAAGAGGAAGCCAAGGAGAGGGAGGAAGAGGGAGAGGGGGGGAGAGAGAGGGAGGAAGAGGGAGAGAGAGAGGGAGGAAGAGGGAGAGAGAGGGAGAGGGGGGGGAGAGAGAGGGAGGAAGAGGGAGAGAGAGAGGCAGGAAGAGGGAGAGGGAGAGAGAGAGGCTGGAGGAAATCATACATCGGAGATAGGCGATGTATTTATCTGAATGAGAGGAAGAGGAGGTCACTGCTGCCATCTGCAAAAAGGAAAAGGAGAGGGTGGGTGGGTGGCGGGCGGGCGGGTGGGGGAGAGAATAATAATAATAATAAAAGTTTTAAAAAAGGTCAACATCCGAGAGGCCAGGAGGACTGACATGCAGCATAACAGACACACTGCAATAAGGAAAATGGAGGGCAGGTTAATAATAAGACACGATGGCCGTCCCCCTCGGTGGAAACCTGCGTGTCTTGAGACTGTTACAGTGGGTCACAGGGCAGAATGCAGGGGTCAGTACGCAGAGAGAGAGACACAATGGACATGATCTGAGGAAGACGGAGGGTTAAGTCGTCTATTCCCACATATTTATAAAAAATTTAAATAAGCTAATAAAAACAAAAAGGCATGTCCGTGTCTATAAAAGATCAGTGATTCTAAAAGACTACGTGTCGTGATGAGACTATCTCTTCGGGTTTGATGCGGCGGCCAGAAGTGACACGAGGAGACAAACAAGGCAATGGTAGGTAGGAGCGTGTGAAGGGAACGTTAATCTGGTGAAGGGTGTGAAGGACAGAGAGAAAGAAGGAGAAGACATGTAAGACATCTGGAGAGAGTGAAGAAGACGAGACTAGGCAACACATACCGCAGTGTAGTGCTGCTGTATGTGTTGAACCCCAGAAGCGAAGCCTTATTATTATTATTATTAGGATGAACCAGAGAACGGGCACAAAAAGAAAAACCAGTGTCGCACACGGCTTTATTCCTCCGTCCCCCCTCGTCTGACATCGTGGCACAAAAAGAACTTGTGCAGAGCCACCTCTTTAGGGATGGGAAATTATTGTCTTTCCGGGGCAGTAATAGTGAGGAAAGACACCGGTTTAAGTTATGGGGGGGGGGGCAATCGAGAGGGCGACTCCTTGACCGGAGGGGGGGGGAGACCGCATCCGGTACAAGGAGGTTCGCCCGCTGAACTACTACAAGGAGGCACCGGGGGGTGCGGAGAAGTGAAGCCGTGTGGGAGGTTTTTTTACGATCCTCCCCCCCCCCCCTCCCCTCCTCCTCATCATCCTCCTCCTCCTCCTCTCTCCCTGGACCCCCCACTGACCTCGGACTTGCTGCTCCAGGTTGAGTATAACGTTTACGGCCTGGTGCAGTATGAGCAGTTTGGTCTGGGGTTTCTCGTTGCTCAGGTGGAGCTGACACATGCGGCCCAGCTCCTTAAACGCCTCGTTGATGTCGCGCACGCGCAGGCGCTCGCGGGCGTTGTTCGCCACCCTCCGCACTTTCTCCCGCTCCGCCTTCACCTCCACCGGCAAATCCTCGTCGTCCTCGGCGTCCAAATCAAAATCCAAGTCGTCGTGACTTGGGGGGTCGAAACGAGACGTGGCAGATGGACGGACGGACGGGGGAAGGAAACAATAGTATGGGTATGGCTCACACACAAAACAAAGAGGTGCTACTGTTGGGTGTCATTCTGATCGACAGGCTAACGGTCGCCTTAGGACACAGCCCAACGCCTTAGAGCACAGCCCAACGCCTTAGAACACTGCCCAACGCCTTAGAACACAGCCTAACGCCTTAGAGCACAGCCCAACGCCTTAGAACACAGCCCAACGCCTTAGAACACAGCCTAACGCCTTAGAACACAGCCTAACGCCTTAGAGCACAGCCTAACGCCTTAGAGCACAGCCCAACGCCTTAGAACACAGCCTAACGCCTTAGAGCACAGCCTAATGCCTTATAACACAGCCTAATGCCTTAGAACACAGCCTAACACCTTAGAACACAGCCTAACGCCTTACAACACAGCCTAACGCCTTAGAACACAGGCTAACGCCTTAAAGCACAGCCCAACGCCTTAGAACACAGCCTAACGCCTTAGAACACAGCCTAACGCCTTAGAACACAGCCCAACGCCACAGCCCAACGCCTTAGAACACAGCCCAACGCCTTAGAACACAGCCTAATGCCTTAGAACACAGCCTAACGCCTTAGAACACAGCCCAACGCCTTAGAGCACAGCCCAACGCCTTAGAACACAGCCTAACGCCTTAGAGCACAGCCTAATGTCTTATAACACAGCCTAACGCCTTACAACACAGCCTAACGCCTTAGAACACAGGCTAACTCCTTAGAACACAGCCTAACGCCTTACAACACAGCCTAACGCCTTAGAACACAGCCTAACGCCTTAGAACACAGACTAACGCCTTAGAGCACAGCCTAACGCCTTAGAACACAGCCTAACGCCTTAGAACACAGACTAACGCCTTAGAGCACAGCCCAACGCCTTAGAACACAGGCTAACGCCTTACAACACAGCCTAACGCCTTAGAGCACAGCATAACGCCTTACAACACAGCCTAACGCCTTAGAACACAGCCTAACGCCTTAGAACACAGGCGAACGCCTTAGAACACAGCCTAACGCCTTAGAACACAGCCCAACACCTTAGAGCACAGCCCAACACCTTACAACACAGCCCAACGCCTTAGAACACAGCCTAACGCCTTAGAACACAGTACAACGCCTTACAACACAGTCTTAACGCCTTAGAACACAGGCGAACGCCTTAGAACACAGCCTAACGCCTTAGAACACAGCCCAACGCCTTAGAGCACAGCCCAACGCCTTACAACACAGCCTAACTCCTTACAACACAGCCTAACTCCTTACAACACAGCCTAACTCCTTACAACACAGGCTAACGCCTTAGAACACAGCCTAACGCCTTAGAACACAGCCCAACGCCTTACAACACAGTACAACACAGTCGTAATGCCTTACAACACAGTACAACGCCTTACAACACAGTACAACACATTACAACACATTACAACACAGTACAACTCCTTACAACACAGTACAACGCCTTACAACACAGCCTAACTCCTTACAACACAGCCTAACTCCTTACAACACAGCCTAACTCCTTACAACACAGCCTAACTCCTTACAACACAGCCTAACTCCTTACAACACAGCCTAACGCCGATGATTAAATTGGGGGAGAATCTCATGTCACGGCTATCACACCATACTGTAAATTGCAGATAAGGTTAAAAATATATTAAGTTCAAATCTAATTGAAAGAATGTCTATTAATAACTAGTACAATTAAATTAGACAATTACACATTGAGCAGTTTCAACAGAAGATTTGTTGGGGATATTTTTGTAAAGTAAGTAAGTAAGTAAGTAAGTAAGTAAGTAAGTAAGTAAGTAAGTAAGTAAGTAAGTAAGTAAACACACATTTTCCTAAGGACCACGTTGCAGATTTTCAACCACATTTCTATATATTTGTTATAGTATGACATGCCTTTATTTTTGTTTTGTTTTATGTATACACACACACACGCACACACAAACTTTTACGCTCGTTAGTCAGTGCTTTCTTTTGTAAGTGGGTTCTATTGACCATATCCACACGTCGGACGCCAATTTGCTCTTATTATGTCATACTCAGGTTGGGTTGCTTTTGGGTGGAAAGGGACCCAACCTGAGCACGACGACATAAGAGCAAAAATTACACAGGCACGGCTGCTCATTTGAAACCAGGAGAACTAGTGCTTTCCCTTCCTGCTTCACATGTTAGAAATGTTGTATACAGACATCATGACGGGGCCAAACCTGAAACTAATCTAGCTCCAGGGCTCCACTTGAAAAAAAAATCTTGTTTATTTCTAACCTTCAATAAACATGAAACTGAAAATAAATAATAAAGTGTAGTAAACTACTTCTATGGACCTGCTGAGGGGGTTGGTTGCTCTGCTCTGCCGCAGACTACGGTCTAACAGGGTGGAGGACAGGTGGTGGGAGAGAACGTCTACTGAATCAATGGAACAAAAGAACGTAGGGAAGTCGGCAACCATGCTAATGCATGCGTGTTGTGTTTGTGTTCTTGAAGGAGGTTCTAAACACCTTGATCGGATGCGTGTTGTGTTTGTGTTCTTGGAGGAGGTTCTAAACACCTTGATCGGATGCGTGTTGTGTTTGTTCTTGAAGGAGGTTCTAAACACCTTGATCGGATGTGTTTGTGTTTGTGTTCTTGAAGGAGGTTCTAAACACCTTGATCGGATGCGTGTTGTGTTTGTGTTCTTGAAGGAGGTTCTAAACACCTTGATCGGATGTGTGTTTGTGTTTGTGTTCTTGAAGGAGGTTCTAAACACCTTGATCGGATGTGTTTGTGTTTGTGTTCTTGAAGGAGGTTCTAAACACCTTGATCGGATGTGTGTTTGTGTTTGTGTTCTTGAAGGAGGTTCTAAACACCTTGATCGGATGCGTGTTGTGTTTGTTCTTGAAGGAGGTTCTAAACACCTTGATCGGATGTGTGTTGTGTTTGTTCTTGAAGGAGGTTCTAGACACCTTGATCGGATGTGTGTTTGTGTTCTTGAAGGAGGTTCTAAACACCTTGATCGGATGCGTGTTGTGTTTGTGTTCTTGAAGGAGGTTCTAAACACCTTGATCGGATGCGTGTTGTGTTTGTGTTCTTGAAGGAGGTTCTAAACACCTTGATCGGATGCGTGTTGTGTTTGTTCTTGAAGGAGGTTCTAAACACCTTGATCGGATGTGTGTTGTGTTTGTTCTTGAAGGAGGTTCTAAACACCTTGATCGGATGCGTGTTGTGTTTGTTCTTGAAGGAGGTTCTAAACACCTTGATCGGATGTGTGTTTGTGTTTGTTCTTGAAGGAGGTTCTAAACACCTTGATCGGATGTGTGTTGTGTTTGTTCTTGAAGGAGGTTCTAAACACCTTGATCGGATGCGTGTTGTGTTTGTTCTTGAAGGAGGTTCTAAACACCTTGATCGGATGCGTGTTGTGTTTGTTCTTGAAGGAGGTTCTAAACACCTTGATCGGATGCATGTTGTGTTTGTTCTTGAAGGAGGTTCTAAACACCTTGATCGGATGCGCTTCATCGTCTTCTCGTCGTCCGACGGGTCCGCGATGGAGTTCTCGTCGTCGTCGTCGTCCTTCTTGTCCTCTCGCTTGACGTCGTTGCCGCTGGAACGCGTGCCGTTACCCGACAGACCTGAGGAGAGGCGAGGAACGAGGGGAGCGTTGGACACAAGAAATGTGCAGGGGTAAGGCTAAGAGAATTGTCAAAGACTCCAGCCACCCAAACAACTGCCTCTTTGAACTGCTGCGGTCAGGCAAGCGATACCGGAGTCTCATGGCCGGCACAGAGAGACTCAGAAGGAGCTTCTATCCCCAGGCCATCAGGATGCTCAACGAACAATAACACTATGTAACAACCATCATCTACACTCACAGCAAACACACATCCACACGTACACACTCACTTTAAACAAACAACACACTGCAGCACCCACTCTCCACACTTAAGAACACCTAAACACACTTTATATTTATTGGCAAAGAATTTGCACTACAACCCATAACTCAGTACACCTTACTGTAAATTGTACCTAAATTGTACCTCATCCCATTTCTGCTTTGCACTATATAGTATATTGTAATTAGTATATTGTATAGTATATTGTATGGTAACTCAGTTACTTCTACTCTGCATTGAACATTGTACATATGTATACACTGAACACTTGTGTCTACATACGTGACTTCAATTTTATACTTGCTATACATATTTTATTTTATACTTATCCTTTTGTCTAGCACAGTCTCTGGAGCGTAACAGAAAGAAGCATTTTGTATAAAAGTAGAAGGTGTGGTGGAGAGACGAGAGGGAGACTCACTAGTGAAGCCTTCTGGCTGAGAGCCAGGCTGGACTGAAGCGTGGCCATGTAGTCCTCCGCCACTAGAGGGCAGGCCAGCAGAGTCCTCGTGGTGATTAGAGATCTGGGAGGAAAAGAGGTTAAAACATCAACATGGACCGCTCGTCTTTTTAACACGTTACTCTGGCGTCATGAAAAGGAATCCACTCTATTAGGGGGCAGAGTATGAAGACATGGCATGGTGGCATCAAGGTGTCGGGCATCAAGGATCAGATCAACCCTATCCGGCGTCCAAAAAGGGTGAAAGTATTACATTTCCATGATTGAATAAATTATTCTGGTATTGGTAGCGAATGCAAGGTATGGATATATATAATAAAAAAAAAAACAGTCAAATCATACCCAGCCCTGTACACTCCTATCAATCCACATAGCTGCATTTATTTGATCAAATGAAGGAAAGCAGAAATATTGCTCTATTTAATATTTTTTTTTATAAAGGAATGATATTTGCAAATTACCAAAAAGAGGAAAGGGGAGGTGACTATTGTCAATCTTCTGGATTCTAAGCGGTTGTTTTCTCTTTCTTTTGTACTACATTATGGATACCGATATAATTTATTTATTTCATGTTGTTTTCAATGTTAAGAATGAAGAATTATTGGCAACGTGGATATCCTCCATTATATAATTTAAGTATCAATTAATGTTCCCACTTGGAAGTGGCGGATAGGGGTAGGGTAAGCTTCGTCCTACTCCTTTTCGAACAGTGATATGTATATTTTTCGTTTTGTTTGTCTTAAAAAAATATATTTTTTTTGTATCATGTTCGAAATAAAGATTCATTCATTAATTTGAAAACGATCGACACTCACATCGCTAACTACCAGATTCCCACAAGCCCACTAATCGTCTGTCTCACCAGGCCAGACAGGCGGTTGAAGGCCTGCGGAAGCCCTAAGCTGGAGGACAGCAGGTTGTGGATGTCAGCCAGGCCCGGTCCTCCCGGCCCGCCCGCGTGGCGCTGGAGAACATGGATGGCCTCCTCCAGCCTGTCCTCCATCTTGTTCTGCTGAGGGGGCGAACAGAAACAGAACACCGTGAGCGCAGACCAGGAGATGGTTTAGAACAGTGGCGCCGTAGTGGTTAAGACTGTGTTAACCTTCTGTAGTGTGGTAGTGAAATGTTAACCTTCTGTAGTGTGGTAGTGAAATGTTAACCGTCTGTAGTGTGGTAGTGAAAGGGTTAACCTTCTGTAGTGGTAGTGAAAGGGTTATCCTTCTGTAGTGTGGTAGTGAAAGGTTAACCTTCTGTAGTGTGGTAGTGAAAGGGTTATCCTTCTGTAGTGTGGTAGTGAAAGGTTAACCTTCTGTAGTGTGGTAGTGAAAGGGTTATCCTTCTGTAGTGTGAAAGTGAAAGGGTTAACCGTCTGTAGTGTGGTAGTGAAAGGGTTAACCGTCTGTAGTGTGGTAGTGAAAGGGTTAACCGTCTGTAGTCTGGTAGTGAAAGGTTAACCTTCTGTAGTGTGGTAGTGAAAGGTTAACCTTCTATAGTGTGGTAGTGAAAGGTTAACCTTCTGTAGTGTGGTAGTGAAAGGTTAACCTTCTGTAGTGTGGTAGTGAAAGGTTAACCTTCTGTAGTGTGGTAGTGAAAGGTTAACCTTCTGTAGTGTGGTAGTGAAAGGTTAACCTTCTGTAGTGTGGTAGTGAAAGGTTAACCTTCTGTAATGTGGTAGTGAAAGGGTTATCCTTCTGTAGTGTGAAAGTGAAAGGGTTAACCTTCTGTAGTGTGGTAGTGAAAGGTTAACCTTCTGTAGTGTGGTAGTGAAAGGTTAACCGTCTGTAGTGTGGTAGTGAAAGGGTTAACCTTTCTAACTACCTTATATCTGTAGTTGCATCCCTCCACCAGATCTTCTCTAATGTGACCCTGACATCAAAGTGAACATGAGGACTCACCAGGCTCTGGAGTCCTCCGTCAAAGTTGGGAGAAGGCGTGGCCTGGCCAGAGGACCTGGTCCACTGAGAGGCGGAGCCTGAAGAACGAGACGAGGGCAGAGGTTAGTCTCCGATGGCTCATTACCACCACCGTACCGTACAGGTAGGCTTACGCCATGATACTGTACCTGGTCGTAAACCTGTGTTGCATTTCCAGTATATACACCTACAATCGTGCCGGATCACTAGATATATCAGTTTATAAATGGATCACTAGATATATCAGTTTATAAATGGATCACTAGATATAGATATATCAGTTTATAAATGGATCACTAGATATATCAGTTTATAAATGGATCACTAGATATATCAGTTTATAAATGGATCACTAGATATATCAGTTTATAAATGGATCACTAGATATATCAGTTTATAAATGGATCACTTAAACTGGATCACTAGATATATCAGTTTATAAATGGATCACTAGATATTTCGGTTTATAAATGGATCACTAGATATTTCGGTTTATAAATGGATCACTAGATGTATCAGTTTATAAATGGATCACTAGATATTTCGGTTTATAAATGGATCACTAGATATTTCGGTTTATAAATGGATCACTAGATGTATCAGTTTATAAATGGATCACTAGATATTTCGGTTTATAAATGGATCACTAGATATTTCGGTTTATAAATGGATCACTAGATATATCGGTTTATAAATGGATCACTAGATATTTCGGTTTATAAATGGATCACTAGATATATCGGTTTATAAATGGATCACTAGATATATCGGTTTATAAATGGATCACTAGATGTATCAGTTTATAAATGGATCACTAGATATTTCGGTTTATAAATGCAGCATTTGACGTTGCGGAGGTGAAATACCAAACCAGGTTACGATGGTACGGCAAGGTAGTGGAAAAGCTAGTTTAGACACATTGCCCCGACATTATATTTAAAATACCAGAGTGGCCCAACAGGTGGAGCTACATTGTCATTGTAAATCAAAAGTAAATTTTTTTTAATAATAAAATAGAATAAAAAATGTATCAATCCCCTACACATCAGGCGAGGTCCATGTCAAATGTATAATTGACCTATATCTCAAGCTCCACCCTCAAACTTTACTCGTCTAAAACTTTTATTCATAGCATTTTCAGCTTTTTCTGGCCACGCAGGACCGATGGGAGGGAGAGAGGGAGAACGGGAGGAGAGGTAGGGAAGACGTGCGGCGAATTGGTCGCCGGGGACTGGGAAACGAACCCGGGACGACCGCTTCGAGACTCAGCGGCGCGCTATGTTAGGGCTGGGCGATATGACCAAAAACGCTATCGCGATAAAATTATAAAATTATTTTCATATAATTCGATATCGATAATTATCGTCGATATAATGTATGTCAAGTTTAATTAACTTATTATGCTGCTGCGAATGTCTCGAGTCGAGTTGATGTCGTCATCAGTCCGCGCACGTTAGAAGTTAGCCGACAAGCGGAATATCTCATGGCAATGTAATAAATATGACACTAAAATACTCTCTTCCGCCACAATATATTGAAACGACGTCCACTGTATACCCCACACTACTATGAACGTGGCCTCAGAATTCACAGCGCACACATACTCTGCACGTAAATATATAAAACGTCGCCGTGCAAGCTAGTTAGCCTAGCAAGCCTTGTTGTTGAGTGAGTCCTACCTCTCTACCCAGAGGTGCAGCGCTGGGTCTCCTTCCTGGTCTCCTTCGCTCTCGGCCATCTCCTTCACCGATTGGTTGTTAGTGCGTGCTCATATCCAAGCTTGGAAAATCGATATATCGAAACTTTGCGACCACGTTTCATGTTTATTTCGAGGAAATAATTTATCGCGATAGTTATCGTTATCGTTTTATCGCCCAGCCCTACGCTATGTGGTGGTGTGCTACTGGAGCGCGCCCCAAACTTTACTTGTCTGAGGTTGTGATTGGAGGATCAAGAAAAGAGAGGTGGAGCTTGAGACGGGTCGGCGCTCCGCTCACCTGATATAGCTTGGGGAGAGCCGGCGGGGGTGGAGGGGGACGGGGGGAAGGTGTTACTGTTGGCGTCTGACGGGTAGATCTGCAAAAACACAGAAAACGACAAGAGAATGAAAAAACTCCTCGTGAAATATTCCAGTCGTGAGAAGTCCAGTTGTGTTTAAAAAACCCGATTTTGAGAATGTTTTGTTGGAAGAAGAGGTGGATATTTCTTCTTACGGAGGCGAGGGCTTTTCCGATCTCGTCGCCCGAACTCCCGGGGGCCGCTCCCCGATTACCTGGTGGCGGAAAGACAACGGGACACGCATTTAAAACAGGGTTCTTCCCACAGACATTGCAAAATGAAATTCAAGGACTTTCAAGTACTTTTCCAAGCACTATTTTTTTCATTTTAAAAAGGGCGTTTTAAAAGGATAGAATTCACTTTTAAATGCAGTTTTTTTTATTGAAAAAAATGTAATCTGATCCAATATGGCTTAAAACCAATTTCAGAAAATTGTTTACACTTTAGATTAAACAATTATATTTCTTGATTCAGAACTATTTTATGAACAAAACTTTCAATGCGAATGGTTGATTTGAATTTCAAGGACTTTTTAAGCACCTTGTTAATTTTTTTTGCCGTTTTCAAGGAATTCCAGGCCTTGACTTCTTTATTTAGTCAAAAATCAAGCACTTCAAGGACCTTGTGCGAACCCCGTGATAATCAATTCTGGCCGTGTGATATTATTGGAGGGTCCAACTCACAGATATAGAGTTAAAGAGAGAGAGGTGATGATTCTTTTTTATTTTTATATTTTCTTTTACCCATGATGCCGTCGCTGGCGTTGCCGTTGATGGGCGGCGTGTGGCTGGGGAGCCCGTAGCCCGCGGAGGAGGCGCTGTGGGAGCCGGAGTGGAAGCCGGACGGGTGAGTCCCGTTCACCTCGCTGCCGTGGAGGGGGTAGTTCTGGGGGGAGACGGGCAGCGGCTGGCGCTTCTGAGACAGGAAGGAATGAATGAAAACATTTATTAAAAAAATGGACACCACAGTTCGCCTGTTCGAATCCAGCTCACAGCTCCGGCGTTGTCACCAGCTTGGCTGGCCGTTCACACTAATACAATTGGCAGTATTAGAGGGTGGGAGAAGCTGGCGGGGTGGGTCCGGGTCGTTGTAAACAGCGACTCCTACAGTTCGGTCGGGGCGCCTGCTCAGCGCGGATAGGATCTGAGGGGGGTAGTGTGATCCTTCCACACGCTACGCCCTCTCAGTGAGAGTCCGCGCTGCCAGGTGAAAAGAAGCGGTTGATTGGCTGGACGTGTGTCGGAGGAAGCACGTGATAGCCTCCACTCTCCCAGACCGACTGTGGGGGGTAAGTGCGCAGCGACCAGGAAGGGGATTGGGAATTGGCATAACGACTAACATTGGGATGGGAGAAAATCTGAGGAAAAAGATAAAAAAAAAAAAAAAAAAAAATGGACACCACAGCTACATTGGACCAGTCACAGTGGACAGACCAGATTGCGCTGTTTTGCGTGTTTATAGCACAAGTGCTAGTTTTCGACACCAGTCCATTGAGGATTTTCTAAAAAGATAGAATCAAATCAACAGTAAAATACAGACAACACAAATCAGAACAAATAGTTATCAGAGCAAGAGTCCGTGATCAAAACAACAAAACCAGTCCGCGTCTGCATATGTGAGCACTGCTGCGTTGATCCATACCGCATGGGGAGGAAGCGGCGAGAGAGAGAAACAAATAATAATAGTTTCAGCACAACCGCACGGTTTCAAGTTTCAAGTTTGTTTATTAATTGCCATAGTAAAATACAGAATACTTTATCATGAAATGCTTTTTTTCCCCTGTATGAGGCCCTGGGAGTGTGCTAGATAAAAATAGATAAAAAGTATAAAATAGAAAGAAGTACGTAAAATAAAGTGTTCAGTCAATATACATATATATATATATACAATACAGAGTATAAAAAAAAGAGTAACAGTGAGGTACAATGCAGAAATGGGATGAGGTACAAACTTAGGGTAAGGTGCAATGAGGTATGAATTGTAGTGCAAATCTCTTTACTAATAAATATAAAGTGTGTTAAAGTGAGTAAAGTGGGTGGTTAAGGTGAGTGTTTATTTAAAGCGAGTGTGTGCGTGTGGATGTGTGTGCCGTGAGTGTGTAGAATAGATGATGGCTTCTCCAGGGAAGCGCGTTGTTAAGTCACCAGGTGCTAAGAGACGTCAGTCAGACAAATGTAACAGTACTATATACCTGTATGTCCTGTATGTCCCTATATCATAAATGTCATGATGTCATGTATGTCGTGTATGTCATAAATGTCATTATGAATTGAAAATGGGGGGGGGACCCTGATGTAAACAAGACGAACGTCTTTCTCAGGTCTGCATCCCCCTTAACAATTGTGTGTATTGAGCCGTACTGTATTGTGCCCATTCTGCAATCTGTTAAATAAAGTTTTCATCCATTCATTCAGTGACCCTAAACGTGTGACAGGTGTGCTCACCAGTCTGTCCTGCGGGTTGATGGCAGTGAAGGGCGCCGGTTGCCCGAGGTGGGGGGAGTTGCCCAGCATGGCAGAGTAACCGGGCTGCACTATCGACCCGGCGGACCCCCACGGATCGGAGGAGGGGTGGAGGCCTTCTGTCGGAGGGGAGGGGAGGAGGGGAGGAGGGCCCGGCCAGCCGCAGGAGATAAAAAAAAAAAAGACAATAAAAGGCCACATGTGAGACATGTCACATCATTCTGATGACTTCATTCAACCGCGCTGCACCATTCAGCGCCCCCAGACGCTGCAGGGTGTGTAAACCACTAGCTCAGGGGGCGACCAGGTCTTCGTGTCTCGACACATATGCTCGACACACATTCGATTTCCCCCTCACACGGATTTGCCTGTATATGGGGGGGGGGGGGGGGGGGGGGCAAATTCCCCGGACGCATATTCATTATATGAAGCACACAACGTGCTTTTATCCATAAGCGCGTCGTCGTACGGATAATGGGGACATTGTCAATTAACAAGAGGCAGATCCACAGAGATGAACGTTAAACAAAAGCAAGTTGAGGATCTTGGGAGGGCATAGTTGATGTTGTTGATCCACATGTCCATCAAATCTGCCCCCCCCCCTCCATCGAGTCTTTTAAATCTAAACTCAAAACCCATCTATACTCCCTGGCCTTCCCTGACTCACTCTGACTCTTGCCTTGCTTGTTGACGTGTTGTTTTGTTTCTTTGTCTGTCCGTTGGTTGTTTATATCTTCTGTTTATTCTATACTTTAGCACTTTTCTTTGTTGTTTTTTTTAGCTATGCGACTTACTGTGAAGCACTTTGGTTGACAAGTGTCATGTCTAAATGTGCTATACAAATCAATTTGATTGATTGATTGTGTACATACCTTGCATATAGAAGGGCGCTGGGTAGACGTGTCCCGCCTTAGAGCCCGGGTAGCCGGCGTTGTCTCTGTTATAGTCCTCTCCTGCCGACGCGTAGACCTAGAGAGGCACACAGGGAGTGGAGAGTTAATAGAATAGAAATACTTTAATCATCCCGAGGGGAAGACTTGGCCCTACAAATCGCTCACAGTAAACATTTAGGTAGACAAAACAAAGTCACGAATAAGAATAAAAAAATAAATAAAAAATAAGCCTAAGAATAAAATAATAATAATAAAATATGGTCCGGGATTTACATTTCCTATGTTATGCATATACATTCTAATTTAAAATCGACAGTAAAAAAAAAAATCGACAGAAATCTAAGTGTAATGGTCTGAGTCGTAAACATCTTTCACCAATTAACTTATGTCTATGGATGCCCCCTTCATAGTCCATTATTGGGAGTCATAATGCACACATAAGCCACATGCAATAATATACATATACATACACATATACATACACAATATACATAAGCCAAGTGCAATTGTAACCGGTGTTATTTGACATGCCCTGAGTGGGGGAGTCGAACCCACTCAGGAGTCACAGACCACTGTACCAAGAGATGAATTCACTTCTTGGTAATGGGTCTGGACGCCTCTGGGGAGTGAGTTTACTTGCAGTACCGCTTAACGTCCACAGCCACTTCACTACACTGTCCACCGTGACTGTGGATAGACACGCGTACGGTACCTCCGTTACACAATAATATAAACCTCTTTTTAACGGTGCTCGGCTATTAAGTCGACTTAAGAATTTCTTCGTAACGTGGTGATTTAACACCAGTTAAAAGATTAGGAATTGTAAAATGAACTGGCACAGTGTGGTGAGAATTTGCTTCTTAAAAAGATATTCACACTTCAGATCAAAAGATGCATTAGGGGGGGGAATCTAAAACGTGACTATAAACCATTGTCCGTTTTATTCGCTTAAAAAAGCGAAGTGCTGGAAAAGTAGGAACTAGCCGTTTTTGGCGAGGTCAGTCCTGCCACCAATCACGTGAACAGAAGCACTGCGGCAGATTAGTGAATTAAAGTCATTTCATGTTGATATTTGGACATACACACAACGACAACAACAACAACACCATGGAGATTCTGATGAATGTCTTTCTTGGAGACACCCTGCCTCATGAGTCTCTCGTGCTCTCAGGTGAAACTGGGCGACTGAGAAGAAGGCAGGGGGGGGGGGGGAGAAAGGACCCATTTGGAACGAACACCCGACTCGAGTGCACTTTTCTTTCATATGAACCTTTTAAAAGTCATTAAGCGCTAGTGGCCGTTTCGAGCAAGTGGCCGTTCTGAGCCCCCCCCCCCCCAATAGTGCTGCTTTCAGCGTTCTGGAGAAGCGCGCATCCCAATCGACTTCACACACACACACACACATGACACCGCGCTCCCGCGGGTCCTCGGCGAGAGACACGCGTGTGTGGCGAGTGTGAAGTCGATCGGATGAACGGTTCTCGAGATAACGCTAAGAAGGACAGTCGTACGGACGGACGGACACAAGACGAGAGATTCCTTCGTTTTTTATTTTTAACGGTTAGATCAATGCAAAAAAGAATATACGGCAAAAATAACCACTCACACGCCCTCTCTCTCTCTCTCTCTCAATACTATGCCGCGGCCTTAAAATTACATCCCATAATTCACACTGCTCCTCTCTGTGTGCTGCCGTCCCCCTGTCCTCGGAGCACATTTTTACTGTCTGATTTTACTGCTTAATTCAATAAACACAGTCTTCTCTTGATATCCCTGCACACAGCGCTGCACACTGGAGCGCTGAGCGTCGTGTCGTGGGATGTGCAGCGTCAGGGGGTTTATGGGTCCCGCGGGGGGGCTTTTACACACATTAGCCTCTCGCACACACACACACACACACACACACACACACACACACACACACACACACAAACAAGAGTGAGAAAAAAGGTTTAGAAATGTCGTCTTCTTCTCTTTTTTTAACACAGTGAGAGAGAGAGAGAGAGAGAGAGAGAGAGAGAGAGAGAGAGAGAGAGAGAGAGAGAGAGAGAGAGAGAGAGAGAGAGAGAGAGAACCAGAAGAGTGAGCGCTGGGACCCGTGTGTGTGTGTGTGTGTGTCTTATATCACATTGTGTGCCTGTATCTTACGGAGATACATTAAAACCACAGCAGAGATTCCGATCGGCCAAAAAAATAAATAAAAAAACATCCATCCAAAATCAAGACTATTCTGGAGGAAAATTAAGCATCAAACTATAATGCGCCTGAAAAACTCAGATCCAAAAAGGAGTGAAGTTTTCTCGTGTAATTTGATTAAACAGAGAGAGAGGGAGAGAGAGAGAGAGAGAGAGAGATGCAATGGAGAGGGAATGGAGAGATGCACTCCTAATTACTGAACCATCTGCCCAATGCTGGACGGCAGCCAACTCCATTGGCAGCTGGGATAGAGGCATGGGGGAGGGAGAGAGAGAGAGAGAGAGAGAGAGAGAGAGAGAGAGAGAGAGAGAGAGAGGGAGGGCTGGAGGGGGAACTGGAGAGAGAGGAGGGGGGTTAGAGAGGGGGAAGAGACAGAGTAGGGGGAGGAAGTAGAGCGCATAGGGAGGGGAAGGAGGGAGGGAGGGAGGGAGGGAGGGGAGGGAGGGAGGGAGGGAGGGAGGGAGGGAGGGAGGGAGGGAGGGAGGGAAAAGATGTGGAGGAAAAGAGCAACAGAGTGAGAGACTGAGGAGGCCAGGAAGGTGGATGTATAAGTGAGGTAAGGCTGCGTCAGGGTTTTTCTAACGGACGTTAGAACCTTCGTTTTTATTTAAAAAATATATATATAAAAAAAGAAATTCAATATATATATATACTTTTAATAAATATCCTCAAACTAAATCCTCAATTTGAATAAAGCGATTAATCTGATTAAATGAGTATTTTCTTATTTTTTTTTATTATTAAATAAACTCTCTTTAATGAATATATAACTCATCAGTTTATTTTAATATTATAATATTAGTGTAGCCTAATCTTTATCTGCAACTGTGAAGAACCCCCCCATTGGTTTAAACAGAATGAACAGACACATCAAAAACATGTATTAAACATTACTTTTTTTTTTTTTTTTTTTTTATTACAAATTCGAATGTTGATTTAGAATTCGAATGCCAACGTAACGAACGAAGGTTCGAACGTTTGGGCTCAGCCCTAAAGTGAGGTAGAGAGAGAGAAGGGCTGGGTGGATGTTTCAGTGAGGTAGAGAGAGAGAGAAGGGCTGGGTGGATGTTTAAGTGAAGTAGAGAGAGAGAGAGAAGGGCTGGGTGGATGTTTAAGTGAGGTAGAGAGAGAGAGAGAAGGGCTGGGTGGATGTTTAAGTGAAGTAGAGAGAGAGAGAAGGGCTGGGTGGATGTTTAAGTGAAGTAGAGAGAGAGAGAAGGGCTGGGTGGATGTTTAAGTGAGGTAGAGAGAGAGAGAGAAGGGCTGGGTGGATGTTTAAGAGAGGTAGAGAGAGAGAGAGAAGCGCTGGGTGGATGTTTAAGTGAGGTAGAGAGAGAGAGAGAAGGGCTGGGTGGATGTTTAAGTGAGGTAGAGAGAGAGAGAAGGGCTGGGTGGATGTTTAAGTGAGGTAGAGAGAGAGAGAAGGGCTGGGTGGATGTTTAAGTGAGGTAGAGAGAGAGAGAGAGAAGGGCTGGGTGGATGTTTAAGTGAGGTAGAGAGAGAGAGAGAAGGGCTGGGTGGATGTTTAAGTGAGGTAGAGAGAGAGAGAATGGCTGGGTGGATGTTTAAGTGAGGTAGAGAGAGAGAGAAGGGCTGGGTGGATGTTTAAGTGAGGTAGAGAGAGAGAAGCGCTGGGTGGATGTAGGGCTGGGCAATTAATCAATATTATCGATTAATTCGAATTAATGATTTAGGACGATTTAAAAAAAATAAAAATCGATAAACTGCTCTGATCAATATATCACCCATACTACATAAAGCATTTACTGACGATCACGGAATTATAAACGCCCCCCCCCCCCCCCCCCGTTCATCCGCGTATGATCAGTCATAACGTTTAGGATCATGTACAGTTGAAATTTTTAATATAGCGTGTATCGCCAACAAACGGCATTTGATAATCTATATATGCGTTTATGCCTATATCTCACGTTCTAGGAATTACTGCAGAAAACAATAAAAACATATTTATATTCTAGACGGTATTTTCGTATGAATATATGAATGAAAAAGTTAAACGTTCCTACATCCTGAACGATAGATAATCGATGTTGAATGGGCCATAGTAATGTCAATTTAGCAATACAATTTAAAAAGTTATAGCCCTACAAAGAAGGTGAACATCTCCATAGACTTAGAGTGCTGGCAGAGAGTGGTATAAGATGCTCAAATTGTGTGGCAGGGAATGTGTTAATATATATATATTATTATAATTTTTTTAAGTGAAGATTGGTGAAAGTTAGGTTTGCACTTCAATCCCAATAGGGACATTTATCTTGGTTTGATGTTTTTGTGTCAAATAAAAACAAAGGTTATTTGAATGATTTCTTTGGCGTTTCTAGTTTTCAAGAGAATTTTTTTTATTAAAATCGTAAATCGTATTTATTTATTTTTTAATCTGAGATAAAAAAAAATTGCCATATCGCCCAGCCCTAGGTGGATGTTTAAGTGAGGTAGAGAGAAGGGCTGGGTGGATGTATACAGGGCTTGACATTAACACAACCGCCAAATGTGGGTAGAATTCGGCAGTGGCGTGTAACTTTTGTTTTGAACACTTTTGTTTACACTTGTTACGTACTTCTATTTTTTTATCTATCACACTCTCAGGAGCAGAACAGGGAACAAGCATTTCATATATAAAAGTATTCTGTATTTTTGTATGACAACTAATAAAGAAACTTGGAAACTTAACTCTTGTCACTCTTACCAGCCACTTTGGCGGGTAGACCGCGCAGCGTCACCGTTTAGAGGCGTAGTGAAGAGTCTCTCTCTCTCTCTCTCGGAACGCAGTGCGAGGTTACTTGCGTTGCGCATAATGAGAGACTCTCTCTCTCTCTCCGTCTCATGTAGCCAAACTTTACACTATAAAAACTAACTGGATACTTGGATAGTGTGTGTGTGTGTGTGTGTGTGTGTGTGTGTGTGTGTGTGTGTGTGTGTGTGTGTGTGTGTGTGTGTGTGTGTGTGTGTGTGTGTGTGTGTGTGTGTGTGTGTGCGTGCGTGCGTGTGTGTGTGTGATTTCTGGGCTGGTGAAAATGCTGAGTGGCTAGTCGGTGACTTGAAGACCCACCACTAGTAGCCACAGTGGCTGGTGAGCCAAAAAAGTTAACGTCAAGCCCTGGATGTATAAAGTGAGGGTCAAATAACTGAACCTCTAAAAGTTAAGACTCCCAAGTCTGCAAGCCGTCTAAAGCCTCATTAACGTCTCCCTTCAGTGAGTGTACTTGGTGGTGGTGGTGGTGGTGGTGGTGGTGGTGTTGGTGTTGGCTATAAAACAAGGGCCTGTAAATACAACACACTATAAATAAACACTGCTAATAGGTGACTGGGTGAATCAGTTGGGTGTGTATTACTATTTATTCATCACACACACACGCACACACACACGCACATGCACACGCACACACACACACCTCAGCAGAGCAGATACACAGCTGTAAAGAGCTGGATGCCCTGCGTGCCAGCGCTCTCGTCTGATGCGCTGCACGCCAAGGGCTTTTACCATGCCAACTGGAATGGGACGGGAAGGGAAGGGAAGGAGGGGTCGGGCATCATAATCTGTGCACATGGGCTCCCCCCAGAGGCTCGACTGTGGGGGGCACCGAGATACAGTTTTAGGGGAGCGGGGGTGTTACTACTCACCGAGGAGGGCAGGCCGGGGGGCACTTTCCTGATCTTCTTTGGCTGGGCATCTGAGGAGAGACACACACACACACGTTAACCTCTTAAAGCCCGAGCCATATCATTTCAGACAATTCGCTTAAAAGTAGATGCCCCAAGTAAATGGAAGATTGCTCCACTTCCACAAGGTCCATTTGCATGTTGTTGGTATTTAGGGACATCTATGGACCTCAGCGAATGTATTCCCAGTGTCAGACATAATAGGGGGCTTTCTCATTAGGAACGGGTGCTCCGCTCCGTCCTCCTCGCTCCGTCCTTGAGTGCGAACCCCCCCCCCCCTCTCTCTCCCCCCTCTGGTTTGTGTACACACTGCAGTCTTGGTGCGCTCCGGGTTTTGTTTTACGGTTTGCGTTTTTTGAGCGTGTAAGCTGCCGTAGGCGATGATGTCACACTCGAACGTCAACACATGGAACAGTTGAACACACGGCGATGGAAACTGGATGCCCGATATAAAGAAACGAATAACCAATAAATATGAAGTTATCTTTGAACCTCTGTTGTCAAGCCTTGTCAATATAACCCACCCCATGTTCTCACGAATGGAACTGGTGTCGTGGAGTCCGCTTTGAGCGTTTTCCAGGGTTAGCGGCTAACGCTAGTTAGCCTAGTTATTGGATAACTTAGTTAGCAGCTAACGTTAGCCCATTGCTCGCGTCAATTATATTGCATGTCATCGAAGGTCCGCGCTGGTCTGTGTCTATAATGAAATGAGAGGAAAGCTCTGCGCTAAAGCAAGTTTCATCTCAGCCGCGACGTGACAACATACATTATATAAAAATAATCTCGCGGTCTACTTGAAAATCAGCCTGTGATCTACCGGTCGATCACGGCCGACTGGTTGGGCACCACTGGTCTATAGAAATAAATGCATTCGAACAAGAAACCAATGTATATACATAGCAATGGCAAAAAAATTGCCAGGCCTAATGCGAGCCAGGGAGGTCTTGGGCTTGTAACGTGGCTTCATCTCGAAGTTTTCATCCACTGAGCCGTGAGGCTCAACATGCTTGTTTGGTTGAGGTCTGAACTCGCCAAATTGCCCATAAATATAGTTTTTGTGGGTATTGTCCAGTTGTTGCTGTATGTTTTTATCTGCCAAAAATTCAAGCAAGCATGAAAGCATTACAGTAAGCTTGCACACCACGTCCCGCTCCGTCATCGGGACGCTGGTTCGCACCCGAGACCACCTATTCCAGCGGTCCAGGTTTGGAGCGAATCGGTGACAGGCGGGAGTGTTCTCATCACACCCTATTTTGGTGCGATCGCGCTCTGATTCGACCCCGAATGGCTAGTGTAAAAGCCCTCATATTGTGTCTTGTTACTATGCTTGAGTAAATTGTAATGAACCAAAAAGGAGAATATCAATTATTATTATTTAAAAAGAAATTCCATCTTTGACGGTGAATAACACCATGCTATGACATTGACCAGACGTGAAAATTACAGTACTGAATTTTGCCATCCGGACACATGGAATTTGAAATATGAATATAGAATATCAGGCATATAAATGACCTATGATCTATGGATCGGGCGAATTCGCCTCTTTCCAATGGCAGGGTTAAATCTGGATTTAGTACTACCAGGCGCCCGTTACAGGGGAGCAAAGACAGTGAATAAAATCGACTGTAAGTACAGTTACCTTTGTATAATGTCCATAGCTCCGCCATTTTCACCAGATTGCGACGCATTTTCTTTTTCTTTTTTTTGTAGACGTTCACAGAAAGGTAAAGAAACAATATATGTTGTATTTTATGGCAATAACGTTCAGGTTAGTTCGACCTTGTGTGATATAATCACAAAAATAACGTCAATAGGCGGCTGAGTGGCGCAGTGGGCAAGGCGCTCGCCACTAACGCCGGCCATCATACTAACACAATTGGCAGTGTTAGAGGGTGGGAAAGCCGGTGGGTGGGGATTGGACGTTGTGGACAGCGACTACGACAGGTCTGTTGGGTGACGCCGGTGCGGCGGAAACAGGAAGTAGCGGGGGCAGCGTGAGCCTCCCACGCGTTACTCCTCGCCACTGAGAGTTCGAGCTGCTGCGGTGAAAAGATGCGACGGCTGCCTCCTCGTGTACCGGAGGGGACACGTGATGCAAGGCTTCCATCCTCACTACAGCCGACCAGTGGGAGGCATAGTCTAGCAACGTTCAAGACAGGGGAGGGAAGAATTGGAAATACGAAATTGGGATGGGAGAAAAATAGAAAATGGGGAGAAAAAGTGGATACAAAAATATATAATAACGTCAATATTTTTCGCATCTAATATTTTCAGCAGCTTTGACAGCGGCTGGTGTGAGCTGGGTAGTGTAGTTTTATGGAAAATGTCGACATCCATCGAAAGCCCTGGGTCTCCTCTTTCTTCGGACTACAACGATTTCATGACACCGTCATTTCCTCGCATCTAAATCATCCGGTTTGCAATGCGTTGCGCAGAGATTTTTTATAAACTCATATGCTAATAACACTTAAAATCCGCTCATTAACCCTTTCAATACCACTACCAAATGGGTTAACCCTTTCACAGCGGCAATACAGACGGTTAACACTTTCACTGCCACACGGCAAAGGGTTAACCCTTTCACAACAAGTTAACCCTTTCACTACAGGTGGTTAACCCTTTCACTACCACACTGCAGAATGTTAACCCTTTCACCACCACACTACAGACGGTTAACCTTTCACCACCAAACTACAGAAGGTTAACCATTTCACTACCACACTACAGAGGGTCCGGTTAACCCTTTCACAATCACACCACACGTAGTGAAAGGGTTAACCTTCTGTAGTCTGGTAGTGAAAGGGTTAAAAGGCAGCTCATTTATGCCTCATCAAAAAGGTGTGCCGATGTGATCCCATGCTATCCGACCACAGCCACTGTTTGACGTGCCGCGTTCATATTTCATTTTATTTTACTCCACCTCTTTATTGTATCATCCGTCTGTTAATGTCTGTCCGCTAATGTCGCACCGAAAACGACCAAAGCAAATTCCTTGTATGTCAAAACGACTTGGCAAATAAAGACCTTTCTGGTTCTGATTCTGATGCCGGGACGCGTCTATACTTTTACCAAACCATTTCCAGTTCCGCGTTCGCGTTCTGCGATCTGATTGGCCACTGACGTTTCTGGTCATGTGACATGTGCGCCAATCGCGTGACGCCTGTTTCTGCGGCTATTTCCGCCTCGAACAGCCTGCAAACTACCTAACGCCTAGTTTATCACTGGTTAAGGTTAGAGTTTGGAATGGTGTTCTATCGCCCTGCTCTAAGACAAACTCTAACCTTAACCAACTTCGAAAGAGCTTAACCGGTGAAAGAAACAGGCGTCACACGATTGGCGCAGATGTCACATGACCAGAAACGTCAGTGGCCAATCAGATTGCAGAATGCGAACGCAGAACTGGGTTGGTAAAAGTATAGCCGCTGCCGGGACGCTGAGCAGAAGTGAGATCTTCTGGGGAGCTTATTTTAACCCCCCAGGAAGGGAAGTGAAGGTGCAGGTCGGTTCTAAAAATATAAACTCGGAGAGAAAAGAAAAAAGGAATCCGAGACAAAGCAGGGTGGGTGGGTGGTGGCTGAAACGAGAGCTCGCAAGTCTGATAATACGTGTCGGAATAACTTGGGGGAGGGGTTGAATGAATGAACAAACTTTATTGTCATTGTAACGGGTACAACGGAATTTTAAATGCAAGCCCTAGGTGCTAACAATCAACACAGTCCTAAGATAATAAAAACAAGAGTGAGATAAATAGAGATAAATAGGGGGGATATAAAATAGGGGGAGTGATCGGTAGGAATCTGAGAATGTATCTATTATGTAAACTTTTTTTTTTGATCCACTTTTTCTCCCATTTTCTATATTTTCTCCCATCCCAATTTCGTATCATCCAATTCAACCCTCCCCTGTCACGAACGCTGTTTCTTGCCTCCCACAAGCCGGCTGCAGTGAGGACTAAGTCATACATAGCACAAGTCCCCTCCGGTACTTGAGGTAACAGCAGTCGCATCTTTTCACCTGCGCAGCTCGATCTCTCAGTTTCGAGGAGTAACGCGTGGGAGGCTCACGCTGCCCCCGACACTTCCTGATTCTACTGCGCAGGCGCACCAACCGACTTGTAGGAGTCGCTTGTTCACAACGTTCGATCCCCACCCTTCAGTTTTTCCCTCCCCGTAATACGGCCAATGTGTATTACTGCGGACGACCAGCCAAACTGAAAAACAATGTGGAGAGCTGGATTCGAACACGCGAATCCTAGCGTCTCCACACTGGTGGCGAGTGCCTTAGACCACTACACCACCTAGCCGCCCTCTATTATGTAAACTTATATACATTGTATTGTATGGCCTATTTACAGGCGAGTTAGCATGTAACTGTGTACTTTTTATAAGCTATGAACTAGTAACTTATATACAGTATATGAAAACCTAACACAAGAATGTAAACATGTTGTAGAACATTGCACTATAATCTATAAATAAATAAAACTCTAACCCTAACTAACCTTTTTTTGATCCACTTTTTCTCCCATTTTTCTATATTTTCTCCCATCCCAATTTCGTATCATCCAATTCAACCCTCCCCTGTCACGAACGCTGTTTCTTGCCTCCCACAAGCCGGCTACAATGTGGACTAAGTCATACATAGCACAAGTCCCCTCCGGTACTCGAGGTAACAGCAGTCGCATCTTTTCACCTGCGCAGCTCGATCTCTCAGTGGCGAGGAGTAACGCGTGGGAGGCTCACGCTGCCCCCGACACTTCCTGATTCTACTGCGCAGGCGCACCAACCGACTTGTAGGAGTCGCTTGTTCACAACGTTCGATCCCCACCCTTCAGTTTCCCTCCCCGTAATACGGCCAATGTGTATTACTGCGGACGACCAGCTAAACTGAAAACAATGTGGAGCGCTGGATTCGAACACGCGAATCCTAGCGTCTCCACACTGGTGGCGAGTGCCTTGCCCACTACACCACCTAGCCGCCCTAACCCTAACTAACCTTACTGTCATGCACTTGTCCTAATAAACTAACCTACACTGTAGCAACTCAACACTTTGATGAACATTGTTACTCAGCTGATAGAGTTGTGCCCTTCCTGATGACTTGTAAGTCGCTTTGGATAAAAGCTTCAGCTAAATGACTAAATGTAAATGTATTCCCTTGGTGTTGCACAGTAGTTTCTCGTATCGTTGTCGGGTTCTCCGTCCTCTTACCCATGCTGTCCTGAGGGGGCCTCCGGCGGGGGTTTGCACCCTGGTAAGAGGGGTAGAACTGGGAGCCGCTGGACTTCAGGCCCGACGGGGAGTGGGCGTCGGGACTGGGCATGGGCAGCTCGCTGGGCATGAAGCCCGGCTAGAGAGGGGGGAGGGGGAGGAGGGAGGGGGGAGGAGGGAGGGGGGAGAGAGGACAAAGACAGGACAAGCTCAAAACAAGAGTAGGAGGAGAGGTGGAATGAAAACTTTAGGAAAAAGCAAAGGTCACTTAAAAAAAAAAACATAACTGTTTGTTTGTATAGTATAGTTGATTGACATTTTTTATTAACATATTGCAGAATGGGTACAATACAGTACGGCTCAATACACACAATTGGATGCAGACCAGATAAAGACTTTCGTCTTGTTTACATCAGGGTCCCCCATTTTCAATTCATAATGACATTTATGACATACACGACATACAGATATGTATGTTAGTTAGTATAGCTAGTATAGTATAGTTACATATAGCATAACTGTATATTGTATAGTAGTGTATATAGGACTCATACCTTTCATTCGTAAGCGTCGCAGTGTATTGTAATTTTATCTTAGTACTTTTCATCATGTCTATTTTATTATCTATTCTATTCTATTATTATTTGTATTCTTTTGCACAATCGAGGCGGGCATGGCCACCTTATGTATGTGACAAATAAACCTCTTGAATCTCGAAAACAACTGAATGTGTGTGTGTGTAGTGTACGCGTTAGAGAGAGAGAAATAAAGGAAGACTCCGCCGATTGTGGGAGACGTACTAAATCAAAAGAGGAGGACGGGATGAGAGAGGAGAGGAAATAGGTCCGGCTGAGTGAGTGGCTGTTTCAAGTTTCAAGTTTCTTTAATAGTTGTCATACAGAAGTACAGAATACTTTTATACAAAATTCTTCTTACTGTTACGCTCTAGAGACTGTGCAAGACAAGATAAGTATGAAATAAAATAACATAGTATAGCATGTAAATTAGAAGTAAAAAAATTAGGTCACAGTGTTCAGTATAGACATATGTACAATGTTCGATGCAGAGTAGACGTAACTGAGTTACCATATAATATACAATACTGTGCAGTGTACTAATATACAATACTATATAGTGCAAGGCAGAAATAGGATGAGGTGCAATTTAGGTACAATTTACAGTAGGTGTACGAGTTGTAGTGCAAATCCTTTATCAATAAATATAACGTGTGTTTGTGTGATCTAAAGTGTGGAGAGTGGGTGCTGCAGTGTGTTGTTTGTTTAAGTGAGTGTGTGCGTGTGGGTGTGTGTGCTGTGTGCATTTGATGGTTGTTGCATAGTGTTTATTGTTCGTTTAGCAGCCTGATGGCCTGGGGATAGAAGCTTCTTCTGAGCTGTGTGAGTGAGTGAGTGAGTGAGTGAGTGAGTGAGTGAGTGAGTGAGTGAGTGAGTGAGTGGCTGACTTGTACCTGTGCTCCAAACGAAGGGTACGGTCCACCTCGCTCACCTTTCCCTGTTTCACACGAGAAGGGGGGGGGGGACATAAATCAGGTCATCATCATGAACATTTTTAATGCCAATATTAAAATCACAATCTGGGGGGCGGGAGCCTCCCATCTGCTTCGGGCCAGCGTGTGCGCGCGTGTGTGTGTGTGTGTGTGCGTGTGTGTATATAGTACGCTGTGTGGTATTTATGGCTTTGGACAGCAAAACAAAAACAAATTGGCCCATTATAAACGGTCCAAGGGTAATCAGGCCCAACCCCCGCTCTCCCTCGACAGCGCCGCTATAGGGCTCAATAGTCCCGGGGGAGAGCCTTGTTTGTGCATGGGTGCCCCCCCATAACCCCCACCCCCCCCCCAAACACACACACACACCTCCCCCATCCCTGATTACCCGCTCCCCTCATCCATCGCTACCTAAGCATAAATATGGATCGCCCTGAAAAGATCCCTCCAAGTGTGTAACCTGGGAAAGGTCACACACACACACACACACACGCCTTGGTTGAGTCCAACAGTGGATCAATATACTCTAGTGTATTTCAGTATGCATATTAAACTCGCCCCCCCCCATCCCCTTAATGTCACCGGTGCAGTCATCATCAGAGTTAATGGCCATTGATTACGACCGGTAGGTTGGGGACGAACAAGCGCCCGTGTGTGTGTGTGTGTGTGTGTATAAATCTCGGCACCAACGGCTTTAACCCGTTCACTGTCGCACTACCGAACGGTTAACCCTTTCACTGCGACAATACACAGAAGGTTAACCCTTTCACTGCCGCACGACAAAGGGTTAACAATTCACTACCACACACTACCGAGCGGTTAACCCTTTCACTGCGACAATACACAGAAGGTTAATAACCCTTTCACTGCCACACGACAAAGGGTTAAGCCCTTTCACTGCCACACGACAAAAGGGTTAACCCTTTCACTGCCACACGACAAAAAGGGTTAACCCGTTCACTGCCACACTACAGAAAGTTAACCCTTTACTATGGGTTAACCTGCTGTCGTGTGGCAGTGAAAGGGTTATTAAGTGAACGTAAACATCCTTACCCACGATCCCCGACCCGAACACGGGGGCGGAGGCGATGCCCTCGTGCTCGTTGTAACCGGCTCCTTCTCCGAAACCCTGCAGGGGGGGGGGGGGAGGGGGGATTTTTTTAGAAACCAAAAGCATGGATAATAATACAGAGCCGTACGATCAAGTTAGGGGGACGTCGTCGTGATAGGGAGTAGGGCTGGGGGCGATTCTTTCTTGCTAAAATGTGAATCACGATTTTTCTCTCTAAGAATTGAGATCACGATTCTCTCTCGCACGATTCTTATTTTTTCAATAAAATCATTTATTGCACTCTTTCTTAAACAGACGACGTAACATTATATGAAAGTGCTTGACTTAAAACTTAAAAGTCTCTTGTAACATACAAAATAACTCAAGTCAGAATCGTCAACATTTAAAAAAGTTAAGTAAAAAGAAAAAGAAGATGTTTTTTTTTAATATATATATATTTTTTTTAATAAATAAAATAGTCATAATTTAGAAATGAGATTGCATAGGTCTATGAATCGAGATCGCGGTTTATTTTTCGATTCATTGCCCTAATAGGGAGGTGTAGTGGTGGTTATGTCATTGTTGGTGTTTCCCGCGCGGTCCACCCTCCTTGAAATTGCCATGTATTTCCAATGGACCCATTTCTAAATCGTCTCGTTTTAAAAGAACGTGAAAAGAATTCGTAATTAAATCGTAAAAGTAGCGAAATAACAACGCTTATGTTTTCGTTCACTGAGGAACTACGGCGCTGCCGACTGACGTCACCACAGCGTAGACTCCCGGCTGTGTTAGGCGACAGCGCTGAACGACGGGCGTTCTACTGGTCAGTGTAGTTCTTTTTTAACGACAAATAAAAAACCTTATAACTAACTTTATTACAATAAAAAATGCTTAAACAATAATGTTAGTGATAGAAGGGAACTAATTTTGTGCAAAAATGGAAAGCTTGCCAATGTTCATGAGGCAGAATTATTACAATAGCCGATAATACACTTTCCCAATGATAAATCCCTATACGGGTGAACCGCGTGGGAAACTAAAGTGACGTCAGACTACACCTCCCTATTAGGGAAGCACCAAAAACAGAAGATACCAATATGCAACATCCCGGTCCTTACATCAGCGTTTTAGTACCGTCGGTACTACCGAGTACCGATTCACGTGAGATCCGCCGGTGCCACATTTTGGTACTACTTTACCGCGAAACGAAACGCGCACAATACACGCTTACCTAGGATTTGACTTGTTTCAACAACAACAAAGCAGTCGGGGAAATGGCAAGCCGAAAACAGTCGCAACGGTTCTTACACTTTACAAAGCTAGATGCAGACTTAGCTCGCTGCAATATTATATATTATATACTGTATATATTAACAAATTGTTCTAAATAAATAATAATAATAAATAATTAGATTTTTTTAAATTTTAAAATGTAACTGTGGTAGGTAGATTACAACCGAAAAGAGGTACCGTTGGGTACCGGTATCGATTCACAGGTACCGGTACCGGATTGCCAGAATCAATAAAGGAATATCTTATCTTAAAATGCTTGGCTGAATGACTAGTAGCAATGACATCCTATATGCCTAGTGTAGCAGCATATTTTTCCCCCCATCTGCGCCCTAGTTTGTGTAATTTGAGCCAAGCAGCACCTACAAGGTTGTTTATAAATCCTTACCGTAACCTCACTCCCCAACCTAATATATAGAGATGGACATTTTCGCGATCACTGATTTTCCAAGGTGACGACGAACTATAGTGCTCAGAGAAAAACGTAGGCAGTGTAACATGGCCATGGTCAGGGTATTAAATGAGGTCCGTTCTTACCCGGGCCTGGTAACATGGTCAGGGGGTATTAAATGAGGTCTGCTCTTACCCGGGCCTGGTAACATGGTCAGGGGGTATTAAATGAGGTCTGCTCTTACCCGGGCCTGGTAACATTGTATTAAATGAGGTCCGCTCTTACCCGGGCCTGGCTGAAAGAAGGACCGTTCTGTTCTCCTGATCCCCAGGGACCGGAGGCGGGACCGGAGGCGGGACCGGAAGCGGGACCGGAGCTGCTCCTCTCTTCCATACCTGGAGCAAAAGACAAACTGTGTTTTTAGGCCTAGAAAACCGTTATGCAAGGAGACTGAATTTCACAGGGTTTTGAAGCTTTTGTTAAATTTACAATAAAAGGTCACACCAGAATGCCATTTTGTCGACTAATCGATTTAAAATCAACACGGCGGTAAAAAGTCAGTTTCCCCAGTGTGCAATAATGTAAAAGCACCTCCTTAAATCTTGTAGCAGAGATGTGTTCATAATCTTTTCAGGAAATCGCTCACTCAGCATGGAAAACCACATCAAAATGGACTTATTGACTAAGAACGCCTTGGTTAACTAAGATCAAACCGACTCAATTATTCTGTCGACTACAAGGGGGCCAAGCCTAGGAAAAAGGCCATCCTTGGAACCACTATCCAAAAAGGAGATTTTAAAAAGAGGATCTTTCCACCTTATCGTTTGCAAAATAAAAAAGTCACTCCAGAGTGTTTGCAGAGGAATACCTGGTTATTCAGACTGTTCCAAGCGACCTCTGTGGGGGGAAAAGCTTCACTTTTTGCGACTCACAACTCACTCTGAGGCTCACGAGACGAGCCTAGTGACAAGACAACGCTGTCACACATAGTGTGGATACGAGCCGTAGGAAGTTTGAATAATTAACACCCAGTATGAGGCTTCCTAGAATCGTCCTCGACATTCTTCCTTCTCCCACTCCACGCCTGGCAACAGTCACACTAGACGCACTGATGAAGGCCGGACGGTCGAAAAAACGTTTTGTGCAAAATGTACGTATTAAAATAAAATAACGATATTCCTCGAGTGCGGCCCTTACTCCCTTTTTTGTGAACAGTCGCTCACAGCCCATGCGCTCTCTCGCGTCGCAGCGTGTCTAGATCCCACCGTCGCGGAGGACAATCATACGCTCTTCTTTCACGTGTAGGTAGTGGGGATGGTTTTTTTACGGTTCGGCTTTAACCCTTTCACTGCCACAATACAGAAGGTTAACCCCTTCACTGCCACACAACAGAAGGTTAACCCTTTACTATCACACGTAGTAAAGGGTCAACCTTCTGTAGTGTGGCAGTGAAAGGGTTAACATTCTGTGTATTGTCGCAGTGAAAGGGTTAACCGTTTGGTAGTGCGGCAGTGAAAGCGTTAAAGGCGAGGGATAGGTTTCGGCTAAACTTTTTCCGGTGAAAATGACGACGGGTTTTTACGACTGCCATAAAAAAACGCTCCTTCCGGGCTATGGGATCTAGAGACGCGCTATACCCTCTTGCATTCGTTCTGCACCTTCCCTTTAGCACCAGACAGGAGGAGCTCAAACTGACTTCACACATGTTCAAACCCCGGAGCGCTGCAGCTTCCAGAGAGGTGATGAACGTCGACTGAAAAGCGGAGATATTTTATTATTATTATTTTTTTATTTTTTAAAGATCAGCGAAGCGGAAATTCCTGCCCGTCCCCTCTTCCACTCGGTCCCCGTTCTCCTGCCGCAACGCGCCATCTCTGGGGGGAAAGCTGAAGCTTTAATTGCGTGCAGATTTGCATAATTGTGCATATTAATGAGTCTCGGGCCCTATGAATATTCATATTTTTTGTTTTGTTGTCTAATTAAAAGCGGAGGGGGAGGGGGCTAGTCATGACAGGATCAGCGGCAGTAGAACAGAATGATGGGTCCAGAGCGCGTGACAACTGTGATCTATAGACGCGACACCCGCGGAATAAGAGATGAAGGAGGCGATGTCTCGCTCGCTCTATATGCTGTCACTCTGCATGTCAATCAGGGGAGAGAGAGAGGGAGAGAGGGATGGAGAGAGAGAGAGGGAGGGAGAGAGAGAGAGGGAGAGGGGGGAAGAGGGAGAGGGGAGAGAGAGGGATGGAGAGAGGGAGAGAGAGAGAGGGAGGGGGGAAGAGGGAGAGGGAAAGAGAGAGGGATGGCACGAACCTTTCACTACTGCAGAAAATCATGGCAATCTGTCATTGTTTCAACACCGATTATGAGAATATAGGCTGTGCCTGTGTAATTCTTGTAGATCTGCGTGCGTGGTTCACAACTTTATTATCCCGTTTGTAACTCAAACATTAGTTAAGTTAAGTCTCATTGTCAGTTTTTATAAAACAACGCTTTTTTTTAATACTGTACATTTAGCTGCAACGTACAGATATTTTTTTTCTTCTATCAAGACTTGTGTCAAACCGTTTGGTTTACGTACAGATTACATAAAATGAACTAAGCAGAAGAACCTGAAGTGAACATTCAGACGTCACGTCACAATGTTTTTCTTAGTTTTGACAATATAGCAGTCCAGTGTAAATTACAATGCTAAATGATATTTCTTCATGTAATTATGTTCATATGTCGTAATACAATTGTCATGATGCTTTTTTTTTTTTTTAGGTCATTATGTCGTAATTACTATTGTCATGATGCTATTTCAAGAAAACATTTTAACCTGTTTTCTTTTGTATACTGCTACAACAAAAAATGTCTTTGATTAAGATAAGATATTCCTTTATTGATCCTTTGGGGAAATGTGGGCGGCATGGGGGAGGGGAAGTACAGGTATGGGAAGGAAATAGAACAGAAATATAGGCCATCAAATTTGATCCGAATATAAAAATACAAAGGAAAAACAAAACTTAAAAATACACAGTATAACGGTACAGTAAAAAAATCCATACGTCTGCATGATCCGTGACAAATATATATTTATATTCCGTTGCCCTAGCAACAAGGACTGTCTGGATTATAGTGCATCTATTCGGCATTAATCATTTTTAGACAAGTCAATAATACAGTGGGCTGGACTGAGTACATACATAGCAGCAGGTATAGAGGTTTGATGTCCCTTCAACAAAGAAAAAATGGTAAATAAAAATATATGTAGTAGGCTCTCAAAACAATACCGACATTAATTAAAGATATAATGTAGGCCATAACAAGGCCTCCCTGCCACATCTTCTCTCCTCTAGGAAATACCATAATGGAGTACAAACACCACATCTCAATTACCACGCATGCATTTCCTTTTGACACAATGCCATGAATGGGAACCTCAAACAGAGGAGCTATCTGAGGAATGATCCCTTAGCCGCTGGGCAGAAATGAACAGGAGGAGGGGGATCCCTTTGCTGCCCTTTTGGAAGACTAGTAGTGACAGCTTCTGGAGGGAACAGACCGAGATAGAGATCTGCACTGACACCATTCAGTCCCACAATAGCAGCGTATAATAGTTAGCTCCGCAGGTAGCCTTGCACCGCCCACCCCCTCTGCTCCAGGCTACAGATACTTTCTACAGGGGGGGGGGGGGGGGGGGGGGGGGGGGGGGTCGACAGGAGGTATGGCGGAATTAGGAGAGGAGGTTTCTCTGGAATCTATAGCCCCCCCCCCTTTTTTTTTTTTTTTTTTTTTTTACACAGCCTGTTCCAAGGCTGGAATGTTGGGCCACTATAATTCCGCCACGCCGTTCTGTATGAGAAGTATAGGGAACACAGCAGCGGCCAGGGTAGCACAGCGGACTAAGCGTCTGTCTACCACCGCACAGAGACAGACACTGGGTATCGAATCCGGCTGTCAGCGGTGCCTCCGGCTTGGGCCGGCCGTCATACTGGCACAATTGGCGTGTCAGCGGGAGGGAAGCCGGTGGGTGGGGTGGTAAAATCTGGTCGTTGTAAACAGCGACTCCTACAGGTCGGTCAGGGTGTGCGCCTGCACAGCGAGGGAGGGAGGGAGATGGTGAGGGTAGTGTGACCTCCCACACGTTACACTTCTTCACCAATGAGAGTCCTCTCTGCCAGGTGAAAAGAGGCTGCTGGCTGTAGCGGGGGAATCGTGTGATAAGACTTCAGGGCTCCCTAGACTGACCAGTGGGGGGGGGGGGGGGGGGGGGGGGGGGGGGGGCACATGCGCGCAACAACCAGGAACGGGAGGGGGGAATTGGCATAACGTCTAAATTGGGATGGGAGGGAAATACAGAAAAATAGGAGAAAAAGTGGGTAAAAAAAAAGAAGACGGTAGGAACACAGAATGGGGGGGGGGGGGGGGCTGTTGTTCCGGCACTAAGCCGGCACCAGGACGGGGAAGCCCCGGCGTCTGTGTACATGAGACTGCTGGCATGCCGGGACAGGGGGGGGGGGGGTTATAGGCCTTAATGTAGCTCGTTGCTAATATCATAACCACAACTATTTTGGAGAAGCGCTGCCCTGTGTCACTATTCCCGCACCACACCAACCAGCAGGGGGCGTATTGCTCCGTCCAGCCGTCAGTTGTTGCATGAAAAGGTAGGATGGAACAAAAGGCTGAACAAATATTACATAATACGTATATAATAATAATCATAATAACGGCTACATGTTTTTACGTCAGATTAAAAGTATATGCGATATCACTGCATCTACTTCAGGATAAAGCGATTTTTTTTGGGGGGGGGACATGGAAATGTAGGCTATGTGACCTACCATTTAATAAAGCCTGTTTTATGTTTATGGAGCCTACCTGTGATTAGAAGCATACACACAGACGTGTGTCCACAGCAGGGGCAACACTTGCAGCCATCAGAACTGGATTGCAGAACTCGAGATCGAGATATTCCACTTACACACACAAGTGTAAGTGCTGCTCGTGATTCTCTGACCAGAAAGAAAGTTCACATTTCACCTCTCGTCGCGCACGTTTCAAAAAGCCCACAGAGAAAGCGTGTCACTCTCAACTCATCATCATGAGTTATGCGTATATCAAATTAATGATATTTCCCTCAGCTATCGTGTCTCCTGCCCAGTAGCCTGCCTGAGCAGGTCAGCCAAATGAAAAAGGTTAGGTACGCTGGATAGTTTGCCATCTTCGTGCGAGCACCTCCCTCCACAGACGGCATCGTAGAGCTCCATATTAGAGGCCGCTGTTGTCCCTATTATCTTCTTTCCGTGTCCAAACAAAAGCTTCCGATAATTTTCTCAAGATACGGTTCATCAGAGATCTTTGGGGCTATGGAGAAAGAGAGTATGGTGGAGGTGTTGTTTAGTGGTCATGATGTCATACAGCCTACAGGCAGCAGACCTGAGACACACTGCTCTCCATGGTGGATCAGACACAACCACCGCCCCTTTCTCCACTGCATCTCTTTTTCTTTTTTTTTTTATTATGTTTTTGGTCGATTTCTTATTTGTTTGTCCTACCGGGCAGTCCGGTATAGAGAGAGAGAGAGAGAGAGGAGGAACGGGAGACAGAGCGGGGGGAAAAGACATTCGGCAAAGGACGCCGGGTCCGGGAATCGAACCCGGGTCGCCCGCTTGGGTGCCCTCTCCACTGCATCTCCATTGCCGTGACTTTCATAGCAGTTGTTTAACTTGTTTAAATTCGTACTACTACACACCTCGCTTCCCAACTCGTCTCCTTCGTCTATTAACTTCAGTAGGTTAGTGTGACTTGACTTCCACACTGCAAGCGAGTCTATTAACTTCAGTAGGTTAGTGTGACTTGACTTCCACACCGCAAGCGAGTCTATTAACTTCAGTAGGTTAGTGTGACTTGACTTCCACACCGCAAGCGAGTCTATTAACTTCAGTAGGTTAGTGTGACTTGATTTCCACGTGGTCATTCACTTCTGTAGTTTTTTAACCTTTACATTGACAAAGAAAAGTCCACCTTCACAAGAAAATTCCACCTGCGCTATACTGTATCGAAACCTGCTACATCGTATCAACGTGGTCAATAAAAAAGGCAACCGCTTCGCCAATATGCCGGTTTCAAGCCTAACGAAACACCAAAAGACATGGACCAACCTATCCGTCGCCTGTGTCAAAGAATGATCCCTTTAAAAAAAGGAAATTACGACAACCAATCTTTATGACCAGTTCATGGAGGGCTGAATCACCCAGTCTGCTTACCTCCAAACACAGTGAAACAGAAGGTAACACAACAGTAGGGCTGTCTTAAATACTTCGAGCTTCATTCGATGTCATGGGATTCGAATATGAAAATAAAATTAGATTATGTAAAAAAAATATATATGATTTTTTTTTCTTTTTTTGCAAAATCAACTCTGCCTCTCTTTGTTAACTACAACAAGCAATGCCGTTTGCTTTTTTAAGATTAAGGTTGGACTCGGCACTGACAGATTTGTGTTCATTGTGCTGCTTTTATAAAGCCTCAAATGACGGCTTACAATATTTCATGAAAGCAAAGTGTTTAGTTTGTCTAAGATTTAAAAAGGTTTAAACTTTACAGCACTGACAAAGTTGAACAAAGTGCTGTACAAGTCCCACAACATAAAAAAATAAAAAAATTATATATATTTAATTTTTTTTTATTTCAAAGCTTCGAATTGAAATCGAATCTCGGCCCTGAAGCTTCGAATTCCAAAAAGATAATCGAAGGTCAGCCCTACACAACAGCATGATCCGTTTTGCAATAGTGCAGCCATAGAACTGCTAGGTGGAAATAATGTACCAACATAAAGTTAACATTTAACGGTTAGGGTTAAGATATAAAGTTAGGGTTAGAGTTTAAGGTGACAGTGTGGTTAAAGTTTGGGCGAGGCTATCGGAAAAGTATCTGGGTAGTCTCGAGGTAAAGGCACCTCCCATGCCCCAGGTTTGTTCCCAAAAGAATGTATATGTACACATTGTACATTGTCATTAATACGTCAATATATTACTTATGGCTATAACATAACATATGTACCCTTTTCCTGTGGTCTATTAGTACTTTATCTACATATTTTAAGCACGATCGGGCTGGTAGAAGACACGTCAAATTGTAAATGCATGGTAGGATGCAGAATTAATTTAAATAAAACGGAGTAAGAGACAAATAATGGTGTATGTGTGTACGGTACATCTAAAATGGTGTTTTTCTGGCAAAAATAAAATAAAATATCCCTAGCATTGACGGATAAATAGGCCTCACCAATCAATTCAACCCCTCAACACGTGAGCCGTGCACCGGGATGCGAGGGCACGGGTTCCGAGATTAAACTGACCGTCGGCCCAAGCCTAATGGCGGGTATGGAAGAATTCATGGGAGGGCAAAACTTAAACTCAGACGGAGTGGGGGGCAGAGGCATTTTCCTGGGGCAACAAGGAGGCTATAACTCGTCACACGAACCAAATATCAAGTGAATGAAGAGGGTGATATTCTAAAAGTAAAACACTCGCACCCTTTCAGCAGGTCGATCTCACATACGAGATTAGAACTTTGAGAACTGAAGATTCTAATGGTGATGTTGGGCTACTGGCCATTGAAGGCTACAGAGTGGTAGAAACATACACGTGAAAGGGTTAAAAGAGCTTTGAGCAAATAATTACAATTACCGGTCTTTTTGACACCATGTGGGGTTCCAGGTCATTGTTCTTGCGATACAGAAATCACTGTGACCCTTTTTTTCATAATCTTTTACCGTTGCCGAGAAATGGGCTAGTCATTTTCTGCCGATTCACCGACGCCATAGTCTTCCATTGTATCTGAACACGAGTCTTAATTAAATGTCCCATAAACCCGCGAAAGTCACCACACATCGGACAAAAATGCCATACCAACATCTGAGGTGCATTTATTTTACGGAAAAGTTGCTCGATATACACATTTTTAGATATATTAATTAGTCAGAAAAGAACGACCAAATGCGTCAATAACGGTAAAGGATTATGAATTTCTTTTAAGCCACCTTAAGAGTTTGATAAGCGGGGAACACCCCCCCCCCCCCCTCTCTTGCTGCATTGGCTTCTACTTCACGAGAAAACCCAAAAGCAGCGACAAATTCAAAGCCGCCAGTGAGATATATAACGAGCTGAATATCCGCTCCACAAAAAAGACAGAACGCTGACAATTACCGTCGGGATCGCAAAAAGACTGGGACACTGTAGTAAAGTGGTGTCAGGAGGCCTGTGGGGCTGCTACCCGCCACTAAAGAAACACTTAAGGCCCAATGGTCAGGGGAGAGAGAGAGAGGTGCTGATAATATCTCAGGAAATAACTCATTCACAGCGTGGAGACGAGAGCAAAGCATAACAAACGTGACCACAACTCACAAAGAAAGTCTTGGGTCGCCTACAACCTAAAACGGACAGATTACAGATGACTAATCAATGGACTAGGAAGAGGCGGGGCTAGGGGCTTGTTCTCGGGGAGACGAGACCCGACCGGGAAGAGAGAGCAGAGAGAGAGAGCGCGCATGGGAGAGGGGGTGAGTAAGGCCAGACATATTCTCTCTGGTGAACCCCCCCCCCCATGCACTTTTCCTCCCAGCGCAACGCCCCTTTAAAGCATGGCTAGTCTATAATTACACAGGAAGAGATGCTGGAAACACACAGTCAGCCTGCCTGAGTCACACAGGCTTCATGACGAAAGCTCAATATACATACATTGAGCGAACTCGCAGACAGACAGACAGACAGGCTGCTTGGTTTTTACAAGGATATATCGCCTCGGGCACCTAGAACAGAGTGTATCGTCTCGTCTCGTCTTAACCCCCCCCAACCCGTACCAGTGAGTCACACACGGATACAAAAAGCATGATGTCAGCTCAGGGCAAATTGAGTGAAGAGATTGTGACTGAAATATCCGGGCAATGTACAATAACACAGCTTTGACTTATTATGAGTCACCCAAAAAAAAAAACGCGTCAGACGCGACACAAAATACCATACATCCGTTTAACGCTCGCTCCGGTCTCTCTCTCGTCAGAGACCTCGTATCTACACTACATCGCGCCTCGATCAGACAAGTCCCTTTTCATAACGGAAAAATGTCCAGTGGAAACATGACCCAATGATTGTGTAATAGCCCCGAGAGATTCAAGAGATTTAATTTTGTCACATACATACACGAGACATGTAGTGAAGTGAAGGTGGCCACGCCCGCCTTGGTTGCGCATAAGAATACAAATAATAATAGAATAAAATAGACATGATAAAAGGTACTAATATAAATTACAATACAATGCTAAGCTTACGAATTAAAAGGTAATGAGTCCTATATACACTACTATACAATATACAGTTGTGCTATATGTAACTATACTATACTACCGGTAACTATACAAACACATAGTTATGTTTTTTAAAGTGACCTTTGCTTTTTCCTAAAGTGACCTGTAGTGTGTTTGTGTGTGCGAGAGTGCAGGAAGTGTGTGTGTGTGTGTGTGTGTGTGTGTGTGTGTGTGTGTGTGTGTGCGCGTGCGTGTGTGTTTAAGTGTGCTCATGTGTGGAGAGATCAGTGTTCAGTGTTCTGATGGCCTGGGGGAAGAAGCTGAGTCCGAGTCTCTCTGTTCTTGCCTTCTTGTTATATAGCCTATACAGACATTTGTGTATGTATGGGATTCCAATTTAAAAAAAAAAGAAAGACCTTATCGCGCCACCGCTTATAAACCAAGCCTGTATCATGTTCATCCACATTGGGGTCATTTTTCCAAAGAGAAGAATCCATTTTGCAACGCAAATATGAAAACTCCCCCCCCCCCCCCCCCCCCCCTTCTGCATTTCGAGCCAAGCCAAAAAGTTTAAAAATATCTCTTCAGAATTCTCAGTTTCTGGTAACCAAAAAAAAAAAAAAGAAAGCTGTATTGAAAGTTAGCCCAGTTAACCACTAGCTGTCTAGAAAGTAGTCTATAAGACACATCAAGACCACCAAGCTAGACACTGAAGGCTCTCGGGATAACCGATCCCTGGCTGCAGATCTTAAACAAGCTTCCACTCTCCTAATCCAAACTTTAAATCAAGCTGGGGGGAGGGAGGGCGGGGGGGGGACTAAAAAAACTTGACATTCAACCAACTATTAAATAACAACACAGGGCAGCTGGCTTTACAGAAGATAGAAAAGCGATTGAAGACACAGGAAACACTCCACAACAACGACGACGACCACACAAACAGCCTGCAAGGTGTGCGTTTTTAGAATCCACTGACCAACGCTGCTCCGCCCTGCCGCCGGACACATGAGCCGCGCGCCGCCGCGATGTGAGAGCATGCGTTTCTGAAATCATACCCTGACTGGAGCCACATATGCTGCCCGACCCGACTCTCCAGCTCCGTTCTGCTCCCAGCCGTCCGCCCTTTGTCTTCACATCTGATGCACATTGTCTCCGCCGGGCTCTCCAGGTTTCCGGGGACAATAACCGCGAGCAGCCGTTGGATTGATAACAGTAACGGCTTTCTTTTGTCACGCGACGCACCTTATTGCCACAAAAGAACGATCTAAGTGGCCCTCAGGTGAATGGGAGAGATGCCCCCCCCCCCCTCCCAGCCGCTCGCGTCGTCTTTCATCTTAGCCCCCCCCCCCTCCCTCTTCAATATCCTGTTTCATTATCTGCCGCTACCGGAGTGCACAGCGGCTGGAGGTATGAGTGTGACAGTGGAAGGTTAATGAAGGGCAGGGGATGTTGTGGGGCCGATGTTTTTTGAAGCGGAGAGAGAGAGAGAGAGAGAGAGAGAGAGCGCTCTGGGTCTGCGATAGGAAGATATTTTTTTTTTAATCCACTTTTTCTCCTCCTTTTTCTATTTTCTCCCGTCCCAATTTAGCCGTGCCAATTCTCCCCTCCCCTGTCTTGATCGTTGCTCGCATGTGCCCCCCCCCCCACTGGCCGGTCGTAGGGAGGATAGAAGCTGTGCATCACATGTCCCCTCCGATACACGTGGAGGCAGCCAGTCGCATCTTTTCACCTGCCAGCGCGGACCTCCTCATTGGCGACGAGTAACGTGTGGGAGGCTCACACTGCCCCCGCCATTTTCCTGTCTTTTGCTGTGCAGGCGTCCCCCAACCGACCTGTAGGAGTCGCTGTCCACAACGTCCAGATTACCACCCCATCGACTCCCCTCCCGCTAACTCTGCCAATCGAGTCAGTATGACGGCCGGCCCAAGCCGGAGGCAACGCCGACAGCCGGATTCGATACCGGTGTCTCTTGCGTTGGTGACGAGCGCAATGTCCGCTGCGCCGCCCTAATAGGAAGATATTTTGAAGAGGAGAGTGCTATACATTATGTGTGATATTAAAAATAAAAAGGGGCTGGGCTGGACGAAGCGATGTAAAATAAAAGCAAGAGGTGGTCCGATCATGTGGAAAGTAGATATGGACCGGCCCAGAGGCCTATCTAAAAATCAGCCTTGTGCGGGGCGTCATGACCCGACTCTTGAGGGTTAGGAGCTGTAGGGTTGTGGTGATAATACCTCGAGGTGTAAAGATGTGACTTATGTGAGGGTGAGGAAGTGTGAGACTCCGGGGCAAAGGGGGGAGGGGGGCGGGACAGGTACATGCTGGCGTTTGTAAGAGGGTCAACTCCCGTGGACTTGTGTGTGTGTGTGTGTGCACGTGCACTGGCCACCGGTGTTCATGGGAAGAAGGTTTGGTAGTCCTATATAGTGCCACAGGAAATCTCATGACCATGACGGGAGAAACAGCAACCCTTCCATGTCTCCATCCCATCCACCATTTTGCACCCTTTTTTTTCTTCTTTTATTTCTCAGTGTCAACAATGTAATGTAAATCAATGTAAGTGACTCACCAAGACGGTGATTGGCGTCCATAGTAACGATCCTAACTTCCCATGATGCCCCATTACAGGTGTGAGACGTAAGGAAGTAGCTCCCATCAAGCCCCCCCCCCTCCCCCCCTTTGTCCTCCTACTCTCAGCAGATTGTGACAGAGCGGCGACAGCTCAGAAGGTGAGGGATGGGACACCTGGGAGAGAGGGGGGCAGGGGTGTGGGGCTGTGGACGAGTGGTAGAGAGAAGGGGGGTAGGGGTGTGGGGCTGTGGACGAGTGGTAGAGAGAAGGGGGGGTAGGGGTGTGGGGCTGTGAACGTGTGGTGGTAGAGAGGGGATGTGATTTTGATCTAAGAAGTTCTCAGCTATTTTGGGGGGGTGTTCCCCGGAGAGACCTTTTGCTAAAACCGTGACGTAAGAAAAAAAGTTACCTTTCAAGAGTACCCGTTCAAAACACAATGTTTACAAGGTGTGTGTGTGTGTGTGTGTGTGTGTGTGTGTGTGTGTGTGTGTGTGTGTGTGTGTGTGTGGGGGAAGGGTTGCTGCTGAGAAAACAATAACAGTCCTTCACTACTATACTACTGTTGTACCGTCTTTTACTATTATGCACTTTGCTACTAAGTAATCTACCATGCCTATATTACATCGAACATTGTACATATGTCTAAACTGAACACTGTGACCTCGTTTTTTTTTTTTTTTTACTTCTAATTTACATGCTATACTATGTTATTTTATTTCATACTTATCTTGTCTTGCACAGTCTCTGGAGCGTAACAGTAAGAAGCATTTTGTATAAAAGTATTCTGTACTTCTGTATGACAACTATTAAAGAAACTTGAAACCTATTACTACTATGCACTCAAGGCCGTAGCACTCAAGTTCAACACTGTTTGACGAACAATCTTACTGACCCTTAGCTGCCACAGTTGTACCCTTCCTTCCTGCTGACTTGTTGTACAGAACTTGTAAGTCTACAGCTGAATTACTAAATGTAAGTGTACTATGCTGCACTGTTGAGAGATGATACACATTAGGGATCATTACAAAGCAACGCTGGCCTTGCGAGGGTCGCGTCTGGAGAGTGGAAGGACGGAGGAGCGGTTGTTTATGTTCCTTAGTAACAAGCCCTGTATTGCCATGTCGTCTTGTATGAAGAGAATCAGATCACTTTGGATAAGATAACTTTATCAAAAATGAACCCAGTCTGTCGGAGTGCACCCTCTTAAGATGATTTAGTTGGTCGTCAGGGTCTTCGTTGACTACATTTATTTATTTTATAATATCTTTTTTTTGTCGGTTTGGGTTTTTGTGTGGTTCTGTATTGTTTATTTTGTGAAATTAGTCTTTAATCATTACATTAATCTTTAGTCATTACCGTGAAGAGATAAGCACACGTCGTGATAACATTTACCCGATATGCTTTGGTCTTTAAAAAAAAATAGTTAACGTTTCTTAACGCGACGACGTTCACCTCGGCAAAGTGGGGAAGACAGTTGTAGGGACCGGTCGATAAACCCGCTAATCGATCAGTCGACAAAACCCTATGACCATTCAGTCGACAAAAAAAAGTATTTGTCGAGGACAGCCGTACAACTTTGACTGAAAACAGCTAGTCATAATGTCTATGACTCACAATAAATATAAAAGGTAAAAAAAAAAAAAAACACTCTTATAAGTTAAACAGAGCCTTACCTGAACCGCCGAACTGACTGCTGGCGAGAGTGGTATGCCGGTTCTTCCCATTTGACACCGGTGGCGCAAACATCTGAAAGAAAACCATTAGAACGGTAACAAAAAAAAAGCATCGTTACAAGTCCACCCCAAGTGTTCGATTCAGGCTGCATTTCTGTGGCGCCGCCAAGGTCTTGGTTGGTATTGTGTCGATTCAACCCATCCTTCAGGGATTCAGATGCAGGACAACAGCTGCCACTGGTGGGAAGCAATCTACACACATTCCAGCTTTGACCGAGTCGGTAATGAAAGCAAAGGGGACTCGCAGTAACAACAACAGTTCAATAAAAACACAAGGCTGATTTACGCCGTGCTATTCTTAACATTTACAACTCGCCGTTTTAAAGACATTCGTGGATGTCGTACCATCTTATAACATCGGGCCTTCGCCCCTTCTTTTAAAAAAAGACCATTCAAGACCATTTAGAAAGTAAACGTGAACATCAGTTATTCTGTGTGTGTATATAGTACTGTTTTAACAAACGAATAAGATGTTTACTGGACAAAGCCAGCCCAGCATTCTTTAGACCGTGGGTTCTTTAAAACCGTATTCAAAACAAAGACCTAGGTTTAAGAACCGCGTTATGTCCCAGGCGGCTCATTTGAACAAATTCTAAATCTCTCCCGTCACATTATAAAAAAAACAGTGTATTAGACACATCTTACTGCGCTGAAATCCAGCAAGTCGCTGAGCTCCTTGTCTGTTCCCACTGTAGCAGCCATTCTGCGCGGCTGTTCGCTTGGCCCTTTCAGTCTCAGCGTGTGACTGCAGGTAGAAGCGAGGGGGGAAAGAGGAGTTACAGTTAGCCCTGTGTGTACGATAGGAAGGTTATACATAGTGTGATTGAAAAAGCAACCGTGAACTACCGCTGGCCGACCCGACAACCTTATCTGACAGATATTATTATTAATCAAAATCCATTTGAGTTGCTCAGCCAGAGTGGGAAAACATGCAAGTGGGAGGCCTATATATATAATCATATAGTTAATCAGAATTACTTTCTTAATACATGTACAGGGATTTGTCTCTGTGGTATTAACACAGTACACACTGACTGACATACATGGTACAAAGACAACAGGACCTCACATAGTACTGACATTGCAAGAAGACTGGAAAAAAAAATATATATATATTATTACAAATAAAAATAATAAAAACACACATCTAACAAACAAAAAAAACACACCTAAACACAGAAATTATCATGTTGGGCTAATTTGAGGGCATGGTATCAAATTGTGTGCAAACAATTATGTTATTATTACTGAATAACTATATGTATATATACCTATATTATAAGAGGGAGGGGACTTCCATGTACCATTATCCTTGTTGTCTGAGACCAACAATACAGTGTATTGGGCAAAATAACTCACTATATGAATAATTCAGTCAGTCATAGGGCTTTCCCTGCCAGCCCACATCTGACATGGGGATCTGGATTATGACCTATGGTTAAGCCACAAGGCTGTGCTACTACTCCCCCCCCCCTCCTCCTCCTCTAGCCCCCTGGGGCTTCCAGTCTGATTCAACAGCTCATCTCACCACTGAAGTAAAAACAGTACCATGACAGGACATGAAGTGGGATACTCTATAATATAGTAACGATTGGCTACGTCAAAGTAAATAACGTATTATAGCCTATAGGCGTGGGGAAATAAATAAATAAATAAATATATAATATATATATAATCAAACAAAATGAAAAGAAAAGTTATCCAAAATATTGTTTGATTGATTGAACACGTCTTAATCCCAGAAGTCAGTAAAAAAAAAAAACATTATATTCAAAGCTATATACCCACTCTCTCTTTGTGTGTGTATGTGTGTCCCCAAGTAAATTATCTGGGTAAATACATTCCCATTGTGTTTACAGAGCTACCACTTTTCAAAAGACAATATCATTTTCAAAGCATGGCAGACATGTAGATCATTAAGTTTTAGCCTCAATAAACCCATGGATGGACTCAGGGGTGGGGACAACATAGGGTACTACATGGGTTCAAGTTTAGGTTTCTGGAAAACGGGCTATTGATAGATCCAGGGGAGGGGGAAAAAGACCCATCAAAACAAATGTGAGTCCATAGATATCTTTGCACTCAACTATTGCTTTTGCAATTTCATAAGATTGTATCATTGAGCGGAGGTCAAAATGGGAGAACCGTTTAGCCCCTCCTAACAAATGGAAGTTCCATACGCTACCCCCCCCCCCCTCCTCCCCCTCTCTTCCCTGGGCCTCCCCCACTGGAGGAGGAAAAAGTTGTCCTGCATCAAAAACTGGATTAAAACGAGCTTTTGCATTCAATAAAAATGGCACCATTAAAAAATCAAACGATGATTGCTTCCATGGCTCATCAATAAATGTTATATTCATTATAAGTGGGGCCTTATAATAAAAAGCTGTTGTAGCCCCGTCCCCACGTCGAGCACAGACAGAGGGCTGCCCCCGACAGCAGAACAGGCGCTCCTGCACTAATGAACACAAAGACTCGAGCCTGCAGCCAAACTTCCACAACATGGAACTGAAGAAGCACAACGAAAACACGCCTCGTAATTTAAAAACAAGTTGTCAAAACTGACACTTTTAATAAACGACAGCCTAAACTATAAGAAATAATGCGATAGTGCATATATTTTCCGAGTTATTGTTTATGGGTGGGGGTGGGAAGGGAGGGAGGGAGGGGGTGTAAAATAACTTAGTATCATTTCGTGGGTTTTGCCCAAAAACCAAAATGTGGGTTTTGGAGATAAGGCGAGAGGGCTTAATAAAGGGCTACAATGGTTTACCCTAAAATTATAATAATAATAATTCTGGATATAACAGGTGGAGCTAGACGCGTGTCATCCAAACCACGAATGTTATAAAACAAAAAAAGAGATTGCATGTCGTTATACACGGCGAATTAATGCATTTCTTGTATAGCCAGATATTCAGGTGTTCCTGGGGAGAACTAACAGTATGCTAACGGTATAATGTGCCATAATAATAACCCACTAGCCTTTTGAACAAAGAGGTATTTTCCCCACAAGCTTGCCCAACTATATACTGCCATAGACCCCGCTTCTCTCCCGGCCACAGCAGCCACTCATATACAACTTGGAACACGGTTCACTTTAGTAAGTTACCCCCAGAATGCAGCTAAAACTGTATCGACATCATGCACACGTTTATTAACACACAGTACACTTCGAAGAGTACATTTTACTCAAACTGAGTCCATTTGAGCCCAAGTGAAGTGAGTAAAATTGTACTTTTGAGTAAAATGGACTCAGTTTGAGTAAAATTGACTCAGTTTGAGTAAAATGTGTAAAATGGACTCAGTTTGAGTAAAATGGACTCAGTTTGAGTAGAATAGACTCAGTTTGAGTAAAATGTGTAAAATGGACTCAGTTTGAGTAAAATGTGTAAAATGGACTCAGTTTGAGTAAAATGGACTCAGTTTGAGTAAAATGTGTAAAATGGACTCAGTTTGAGTAAAATGCACTCAGTTTGAGTAAATTGACTCAGTTTGAGTAAAATAGACTCAGTTTGAGTAAAATGTGTAAAATGGACTCAGTTTGAGTAAAATGGACTCAGTTTGAGTAAAATGTGTAAAATGGACTCAGTTTTAGTCAAATGCACTCAGTTTGAGTAAAATGGACTCAGTTTGAGTAGAATGGACTCAGTTTGAGTTAAATGTACTCAGTTTGAGTCAAATGTACTTAGTTTGAGTAGAATGGACTCAAGTTTAAGTCAAATGGACTCAGTTTGAGTAGAATGGACTCAGTTTGAGTAAAAAGGACTGTTTGAGTCAAATGGACTCAGTTTGAGTAAAATGGACTCAGTTTGAGTCAAATGTACTCAGTTTAAGTAAAATGGACTCAGTTTGAGTAAAAAGGACTGTCTAAGTAAAAAGGACTCAGTTTGAGTCAAATAGACTCGGTTTGAGTAAAAAGGACTCAGTTTGAGTAGAATGTACTCTGCAAAATGTACTGTGTACAACTTGAAAAACGAATTCACTTTATTAAGTTGTACCCCCAGAATGCAGCTAAAAGCTGTATCCATTTTCTGACTGACATGCACACGTTTATTAATAAGAACATATATGTATATTCCGCGTTTACCTCTCTATTCAATAACCTGGCATCCAACCGAGGGGGGGAATGAAAGCCTTAGAAACAGAAAAGTTGGGGATAGGGAGAATCCTGCTCCGTGTTGATGAGAGAGAGAGAGGGAGAGGAGGATGAGAGCTAAAAGAAGACGAGAGAATCAAGCGCTCCTTCCTTCCTCCACACAGCAGCTCGTTGTCCTCCTCGTCACGAAGAAATAAACGCAACAATGTTTCTTCTCCTCGACACAATCATAATAACTCTCTTGTTGTGTCGCGGTGATAACTCCGTGTTAGTTTTGTTTCTTCTTCTTCTTCTTGTTGTTTGTTACAAATGTGGCCGTTTCATTATTTCCCCGGCAGGAGACATTTCACTAACAGCCTCCTCCACACCGTCGCGTCCTACAGCAGTGGTATCCCTCCGCGGCACGGCAGGGAGATGGTGGACGCTGCTATAACACGGGGGTGTCCGATTTCAAACGCTCCGAAAAACAACAAACAGAGCGGATTTCGAGAGGTTTCCGGGGAGAAGACGGCCTCGCGCGTCGTAAATTGTCACTGTTTTCTTGTAATTTTCTCGAAATCCTACATTATATCCGAATCGCCTGGGCCGTGCTGCGGGATCTATAATGTCCACTTGCGGAAGAGGACAGCGGGAGAGCTCGACAGACTAGTGACAGACCAGTGCGAGATGGAATGATAATATCCTCACGTCGGACCAATTGGAGACGAGGGATTGTTGATCGACGCGTGGGACGTCCAATTACATTCCTTAGATTATCCACTAGGGGGCCCGCCCCCCGTTTTACACCCCATGGGTATAGCATTTTAATTCTTTGCTGAAATACTGCCTACAGGCTACACAAAAAACGTGCATAAATGTGTTTGTTGTGTGTTTTTTTCTCGTGTGTGTGTGTGTGTATATGTGTGTGTATGAGAGGGAGAATTACCACGACGAGAGTACACACCGTTCTTCTCAGTTATACACTATTTGATGAGAATACACTAAATAGTCTATACCACAAAACCACAACAAGTTCGTATAGTCAGATAAACTGGGCAATTAGCCTATACTTGAGGTCGACCCTCCAACCAAGGTATGGCTAGTATCAATGCAAACTTCTTCATAACACGAGCCGATAGCTTTATTACACAATTACCAACGGGGCGCTAAATTGGTTATTTTGAACCATGCCCATAATATATATCTTTCTTGCCCCAAAGAGTGGATCACTTGTCATTACACAGGGTAGGTAGTGGACAAATAGGATATGTAGGCGGCCTACGATGCGTGCACGAGGACGTGTGTGGTGTGAGAAAGCTGAGCACTTCGAACTATTCTAAATTTTTTACAAAGTCAGTTGAGCAAAGATGGATCCATCCAGCAGCAGACCTGGAAATACACAATATTTAACCCGTTCACTGCCACACTACAGAAGGTTAACCCGGTAGTGTGATAGTAAAGGGTTAACCTTCTGTAGTGTGGCAGTGAAAGGGTTAACACGATGTTGTGTGTGTGTGGCAGTGAAATGGTTAACCTTCTGTGTATTCATTGTCGCAGTGAAAGGGTTAACCGTTTTGGATACAGCCAGGTTTAATAGACATCCACTTGGAAGGGTCCCCGTTTTCTTTTTAATCCGTATTTATTTTGTATCAAAACATTCTGTGCGGAAGCCCGTGTGTAATCCCTAATATGTATTCATACACGGTTTCATATAGCCCGAATCCATCTATACAGAGGCTCATTGTTTAACCGTTTGAATGACCGAAAGCCCTGGTCAGTGAGGTGTAGCAGTTCAAAGGGGTTGACAGCTGTGTCTGGCATGTTGAGTGCAACATCTAGATGTGTGTGAGAGAGAGAGAGAGAGAGAGAGAGAGAGAGAGAGGGAGAAATTATTTTGTTGACTTCCAACACCTCAGCCGACATGAAAAAAGGTTCACTTTAGTTGGCACTCAACGTTGTCACTGGCACCAACTGCGTCCCACCAGGAGTCTTATTAAAAATGTATGCATTCATGGCACAGCGAGGCACTTTGGATGAAAGCGTGCACTATGTTGTATATAAAAAGAGCATTTTCTCTCTGGTGTGGCTTATTGCCATTAGATGAGTCAGACTATCTTTTCTCATGTAGTTCGGTGGATATGTAAACATGGCCGTCGTTGGGGCTGCTGCTGTTTGCTTTGCGACTTTCTAGAGAAAACCTCAACTGGTTCAAGGGGAAACAACCTTTTTAACATCTGTGCCGGCCTTTACGAGAAACACTCAGCCATCCACTCTGTGGTTCACACGCACAAGCACGTACACACACACATGCATGCACAGTTTGCACACACAAGCACACACGCATGCACACACACACATTCTTGTACACACACCTGCATGCCATTAACAGTGGGCCAAAATATGGGTTATCGTGTTATCCTATTAAAAGGGAAATGACACCCAATTTAAGAACGTACACATGTTATTTCTGTGGCCCAGGGCAGTTCAGTCAATATTTGAACCCTTGCACTGAAGAACCACACAACTCAGTTTGGAAATTATTTGGATAACCCATGTATTTGCAGTTGTAAAGTCAATATACAGTATATAAATATACACATTTAATTTATTATTATTATTAATAATAATCCAAATCACTTGGGAGTGTGCATGTGATCACAAAGTACCCAGCCTCTACTGTCTTTAACTATGAATGAACACAACACTAACTTACATCTATAGATAATAAAGTACTCAATCTATACTGTCTTTTTACTATAAATGACCACAACACTCTAACTTACCATCTTTAGATAATAACGTCTCAAAACATTGTTCCTTTGAAGACTTCAAACTGATATAATAATGCAGGACTTTTTCGAAGTCTTTATTCGGCATGCAGTGACACACATGCAATGGGCGGCACACACACACAGGAACACACACAAACATGCATTGTTGGGTCGCCGATGCGATTGAGGCTCTGCGCTTGACCCATCCCCCCCCCAAGGGCAGCCGGGAGCAGATATGATTCTTCGTTTGAGGTATGTGCACCTCTCTCTACACACACACACACACACACATACAAACATACACGCAATATTGCCTACTGTACATAAGATACACATAGGTTTTTATTGTCATGTCAGAGTTTTGTTGTAATAAGGTTATGTACATTCGTTTATGTTTTTGTTGTTTATTTTGTCCAGCATGTGGTCTTTGTACTGCATTGTTCATTGTCTTTGTATTGCATGTTCTTTGCATGTTTTGTGTTCACGTCAACCTGCAAAGGGACTTACAGATGGAAATGAGCTTATAGCTTTATTATTACTGTATTGTGTTTTGTCTTGTTTTCATGTGGAAAAAAAGGAAAAGAATGAAAACATTTGATAAAGAAAAAGGAAATGAGCTTATAGCTACAATCCGGCATTTTTAAATTTAAATTTTCATTAACCCTTTCACTACCACACTACCAAAGGGTTAACCCTTTCACTGCGACAATACAGAAGGTTAACCCTTTCACTGTCACGCGACAAAGTGTTAACACTTTCACAACCACTACAGGTTAACCCTTTCACAACCACACTACATAAGGTTAACCCTTTCACAACCACACTATACAGAGGGTTAACCGTCTGTAGTGTGGTAGTGAAAGGTTAACCGTCTGTAGTGTGGTAGTGAAAGGTTAACCGTCTGTAGTGTGGTAGTGAAAGGTTAACCTTCTGTTGTGTGGTAGTGAAAGGTTAACCTTCTGTAGTGTGGTAGTGAAAGGTTAACCGTCTGTAGTGTGGTAGTGAAAGGTTGATTGATTGATTGATTGATTGATTGATTGATTGAAAACTTTATTAACAGATTGCAGAATGGGTACAATACAGTACAGCTCAATACACACAATTGTTAAGGGGATGCAGACCAGAGAAAGACTTTCGTCTTGTTTACATCAGGGTCCCCCATTTTCAATTCATCAGGACATAATGACATACATGACATACAGATAGACAGTACTGCTACATCTATACATTTATGACATATCAGATTTGCAAATACAGTACTGTTTGTGATACAAAAAGAGTCCAGAAAAGGGAGTATATACATTTGACGTAAAAACTGTACATTGGAGGGGGTTGGGTGGGGTTGTGTGGGGGGGGGTTGGGTAGGGAGGGGTTGGGGGGGGGGGAACACTGTACAACTGTACAAGCAAAACTGTACATTGGGATATTGACAACCATGGTTAACCTTCTGTAGTGTGGTAGTGAAAGGTTAACCTTCGGTTGTGTGGTAGTGAAAGGGTTAATGTGCATTGTCCCTATCTTTGAATAAATAAATTGAAATCGAAGCTAGAAATCAGAGGGAGAACCCTCCAATGTGTGACGTCGACTAGATGTGAACCCTTTCACTGCCACACTACAGAAGGTTAACCGTCGGTAGTGTGATAGTAAAGGGTTAACCTTCTGTAGGGTAACAGTGAAAGGGTTAACCTTCTGTGTATTGTCGCAGTGAAAGGGTTAACCGTTTCTGTAGTGCTGCAGTGAAAGGGTTAAGTGTTGTGGGGGTGCTCCATAGACAATGAATGGGGTGCCGAACTGAGGAGCTCTGAGGTGTTCAGTTCTCGCACCCCAAAACGAGGGTTCTATTCTTGTATTGCTAACCGGTCTGAACCAGAATGTGACCCTCATTTGGGTGTAAGAGAGCTCACACAAACATCCTATGGCCTCATGAAGTCAGAGCTCCATTCATTGTCTACATGGAGAAGCCCCATATTTTTTAGATTAGATTAGATTCAAATGTATTGTCATCATACAGCACAAGTACAGTACCAAGAAGTTTGGCATCCAACCAGAGTGCAAATGTAACAGTAAAGTGCAATAGTAATATACAATGTACGTGTGATTAAACTGGTTATACAATATATAAATGTGTACTACTGAGTAATAGTGCTAATCAGATGTATGTATGGAGTTGTAGTATAAATACTGTATGTACAGTGATACAGGTATAAAGACACTATGGTAGTAAGTCATACTGGCCAGCAGCATAACTAGTAAGAGTAGGTAAGGGATATGTACAGATATTATGGGTGTAAAGGTACACGTATCCGTACCGAACCGTTTCAGTGTGTACCGTACCGTACCGAATGGCTGTGTAGTGTACCGAACAAATACAATGGTATGTTAACCACTAACGACCCCCCACAGGGGCTGTTTTTTTCACAATCTAATATAATTATATATATATATATATATATATATATTTTTTTTACAAGTCGATTATTAATTTCAATATAGAATATTCGTTGACAGCCCTACAAGTACAATTAGTTACTGTACACTACATCACCCCTGAGTGGAACATGGAAAGCCAAACTTTGCCCCACTGTACCGAAAACCCGTACCGAACCGTGACTTCAAAACCGAGGTACGTACCGTACCGTGGTTTTTGTGTACCGTTACACCCCTAACAGATATAGATATAGTATCTACAGATATATAAAAAGGAGTATATGCAGGTATGTACAGACAGGTGGATATATATATATATGGTAATAAATGAATATATATATGTATACGGTATATATAGCATTATATCCAGATGACATCCCAAATTCCAGAGTTCTCGCTTAGATTTTTAAGTTTGCGACAGAGTGGTGGTTAATGTTCACAGACACGGGCAGCGTTTAAGACGGAGTAGATGAACACAATGAATCCTCCCAGAACATTTCATAGCACGGAAAAAGAGTGTCTTTTGCACACCTGGACATGTGCTTCGGAGAAACAGGTCCCACCCACTGTCTTCAGTGCTAACCCAACCCCCTCCAATGTACAGTTACCCCCCCCCCCCCCCACCTCCTCCAATGTACAGTTTCTTCCCCCTCAAATGTATATACTCTCTTTTTTTAGACTCTTTTGTTTTGTATCACAAACAGTACTGTATTTGTAGATTTGTAGATGAATCACTAGAGACTGCAATTGGAAACTGGCCCCTGTAAATGTCCTAACACAACCCCCTCCAATGTACAGTAAATGACCAAGTATGGTCTTGTCAATATTCCAATGTACAGTTTTGCTTGTTCAGTTGTACAGTGTCCCCCACCCACTCCTCCTAGCCAACCTCCCCCCAACCTCCTCCAATGTACAGTTTCTATGTCAAATGTATATACTCTCTTTTCTGGACTCTTTTCGTATCACAAACAGTACTGTATTTGTAGATCTGGTATGTCATAAATGTCTAGATGTAGCAGTACTGTCTATCTGTATGTCATGTATGTCATATATGTTACGATGAATTGAAAATGGGGGACCCTGATGTAAACAAGACGAAAGTCTTTCTCTGGTCTGCATCCCCCTTAACAATTGTGTGTATTGAGCCGTACTGTATTGTACCCATTCTGCAATCTGTTAATAAAAATGTCAATCAACCAATCAATCAATCCGACCTCCAGATGCCACGATTAACGTATAGCATTAATAGAGTTGCATGTGAGTGTAACGGAGGTACCGTACGCGTGTCTATCCACAGTCACGGGTGGACAGTGTAGTGAAGTGGCTGTGGACGTTAAGCGGTACTGCAAGTAAACTCACTCCCCAGAGGCGTCCAGACCCATTACCAAGAAGTGAGTTCATCTCTTGGTACAGTGGTCTGTGATGCCGCCCGCGGCGCGCGAGACCGGGGTTCAACTCCCACTCAGGGCATGTCAAATAACACCGGTGACAAGTAAAAACAACTCTATCTATATTTAGTATAGCATGCAAATAAGCAGCAAGCCATACAGTGTATCCTAAAAGACACGCGTGAAAATGATCAGACTGGAAAGGCAACACTCGTCTGAATTAGCACAACTCGGCTCTGGGTGAACTCGCAGCAGACGTGGAAGTTGGAAGCGGTGGGAAAGTGAGCGGATCAACCCCATTATGACAAAACGGAGTCTCTCGTCGTCACAGATTTACTTGCCAGGCTTCTACACCTGGGGGGGGGGGGACGGAGCACGTGTTTCCACTATGATGACAGCGATCATCATATTGTTTCATCCGGATTTTGAAACATCAAACAGTGTTTGGATTCGCTGCCTTTCAGAAAGTAGGACAAGTGGCAGTACTGCGTCAAGGTGCACCGTGGTGAGACACAAGATGCAAAGATTATAGTTAGAGTGGAAGTCCCCATTTTCCTGAGCCCCAAACGTGTTGAAAATGAATTGAAAATGGGGGACCCTGATGTAAACAAGACGAAAGTCTTTCTCTGGTCTGCATCCCCTTAACCCTTTCACTGTCGCACTACAGAAGGTTAACCCTTTACTATCACTATTCTGTCGTGCGGCAGTGAAAGGGTTAACCCTGCTGTCGTGCGGCAGTGAAAGGGTTAACCCTGCTGTCGTGCGGCAGTGAAAGGGTTAACCTGCTGTCGTGCGGCAGTGAAAGGGGTTAACCTGCTGTCGTACGGCAGTGAAAGGGTTAACCTGCTGTCGTGTGGCAGTGAAAGGGTTAACAATTGTGTGTATTGAGCCGTACTGTATTGTACCCATTCTGCAATCTGTTAAATAAAGTTTTCATTAATTCACCCTCCTCTCCCCACCCACGCCTCGCAGAGGCTCTCTTCTTTCACATGTACAAGCACTAGACCTCTCTAAGTGGGTTACCCCTGGCGCAGACACCTACGCATCAGGTACAGTATATAAAAACCTGGGGCTTCCTGTTATGACTTCTGGTTTCCTGTTTCCTGTAAGACATGTCGTAACCCTCAACAACCCCCTCTCCATTGCAGCCCAGACAGAAGAGTTCTGGGAACTGGGCTCATACCTATTTAGTTTTATTATTATTAAAAAAAAAAATGTATGTGTGTGTGCTTGATTGATTGAAAATTGTATTAACAGATTGCAGAATGGGTACAATACAGTACGGCTCAATACACACAATTGTTAATAAGGGGATGCAGACCAGAGAAAGACTTTCGTCTTTACATCAGGGTCCCCCATTTTCAATTCATCATAACATATATGACATACAGGTAGACCGTAGTGTTGCATCTAGACATTTATGACATACCAGATCTACAAATATACAGTAGGTCTACTGTTCATGTGTACAAAAGGAGTCTGAAAAGAGTATAGATTTGAGGGGGAAGAAACTGTACATTGCTCATAATCTTGAGGTAACTTTATTGTACAATATACAAACATTGTGGTGGATTCTCCGAGTTGTGTGTCCTCTCAAGCAGCCATGTTGTTTGTAACATATACACAAGGCTATACAGCACTCTGCGAGGGAATCATTAGGCCAGAAGGTGACAGGAACAGCTGCTTTTCCCCCCATTCTTCATAAGATTAATCTGTGGTTATTTCGCGTACACGCTCTCTCACGCTTTATGTGTGAGAGGGGAAGATGCACGGGCGTCGAGGGACCACTGAAACGGCAGTAACGGCAGCGTGTGCCCCCCGTGGGTGAAGTGGGGTCCCCCCCGCTGCTGCTCGCCAAAAATATCTAAATAACATGTTTGTGTCACATGACATGGTGGCACCGCAGCCCCCTCTCTCCCCCACTATCTCTCAGTCTCTCTCTCCCGGTCTATCTCAGTCTCTCTCTCCCACTATCTCTCTCTCTCCCACTAACTCTGTCTCTCTCCCTGTCTATCTCTCAGTCTCTCTCCTTCCGCCTCTCTCTCCCACTATCTCTGTCTCTCTCCCACTAACTCTCAGTCTCTCTCCCTGTCTATCTCTCAGTCTCTCTCCTTCCGTCTCTCTCTCCCACTATCTCTCAGTCTCTCCCTCTGTCTTTCTCTACCAGCCCCCTGCCAAGATATCCGAGCTTCTCTCTCCATTTCTCTCCCATTCCCCCTCTATGTCTCTCCGCTCTCAACAGGGGTCATTCACATCTCTCCATAACCCTTTCACTACCACACGACAGAAGGTTAACCCTTTACTGTGTGATAGTAAAGGGTTAACCTTCCGTCGTGCGGCAGTGAAAGGGTTAACCTGCTGCCGTGCGGCAGTGAAAGGGTTAACCTTCTGTATTGTCGTGGTTAACCACTTGGTGGTGCGGCAGTGAAAGGGTTAACGAGCGGGACTCCATCTCCCTTCCTGCGCGGTTTGCCACGCTGTGTGTTTAGTGACGGTACACAGTACACTGTTAATTGTTAAAGCGCTGCTACAACACCCTTTTTTACGCTAGAGCTTTGGTCCGACTGCAGCACGTCATACTCTTATCCTCAATACTAAGAAGGCACAACAGAGACTCTTACTTCCTGAGAATACTCAGAAACTACCACCTCAGACAAGACCCGCTTGCGTTTTTCTTACCGCTGCTCCGTGGAAAGCATCCTCACGTACTGCATCATCAGCGTGTGGTTCCTCAGCTGCAGAGAGAAAAGCGCTCCAGAGGGTCGTCAACTGGGCCCAGAAGATTACTGGATGCCCTCTCCCCTCCCTGGAAGAACTTTACAACTCCCGCGGTCTCAAAGAAGGCAGTCAAAATCCTCAAAGACCCACACCATGACCCTGGCAACGCACACCTCATACGGCTGTGCGCTCAGGCAGGCGTTTCAGTGTCATACCCACCCGGACTAACAGACTTTTAAGTTCATTTTCTACCCCAGGGCCATAATCTAAGCAAAACAATCTCCTCTGCAACCCCCCCCCCCCCCCGTACAATACGAGAAACGACTGTGTAACACCAAGGGAATAGCGCAATATTGTATATCCCCGCCCTATTTATGTCTCATTCTTGTTTTTAAAGGGGAACTATTTTACTATTTCTTTCACTATTTGGGCACTTTTACACAATTCCTGTGAGTCTATGGAACACCTCTGTAATATATATATTTTTTTTATTCATTGTTTTGTATTTCTAATCAAGTCCTCAAAAACAGCATTTTTCTACCTCAAGATCTCGAGCCGTTTTGAGCCTGGGCTCCAGGTCCAGCCACTGTGTGCAGCTCATCTTGTATCTCAACATTAACATGCAGCGGTGTCTTTCTGACATCACAAATCATCACATTTTCAAATGACTCAGTTCAGTGAGGGTGAATATTGTGAGAGGAGAATTGGAAGAATGCGCCAATATGAGAATTTTGAGACATAGATGATATTAATATAAGTTCACATAGCTAGGAAACAATGCAAAACACTCAAAAAGGCCATTTATAAGATAGTTCCCCTTTAATGATCTTAGGACCGTGTTGATTGTTAGCACCTAGGGCTTGCATTTTAAGCTCCATTGTACCCGTTACAAAAGACAATAAAGATCATTCATTCACTTTCCTCCACATCAGTCAACTTTATTCATCCATCCTTCCAGACTCGTGTCTTTTGAACGGGCATTTTTTTTTTTTTTTTGTTGGTTTATGTTTGACGTGTGGCTCATGACCGCATCGTATCACGATGACATTTCCGATTTCTGTAAGATTTCAGTATTTCTGCAGGAAAAACACATTAATTAATTCTTCAGTTTTTGTTTGTTTTAGGGCCACATGCGTTCTGCGGGCCCTAATGCATCCCCCCCGCCCTCTTCCTCACAACGAGGCGAGCAGAGATGAACACCCTCCTCTTCCTCAGATGAACACCGTCCTCTTCCTCACAGATGAACACCCTCCTCTTCCTCACAGATGAACACCCTCCTCTTCCTCACAGATGAACACCCTCCTCTTCCTCACAGATGAACACCCTCCTCTTCCTCACAGATGAACACCCTCCTCTTCCTCACAGATGAACACCGTCCTCTTCCTCACAGATGAACACCCTCCTCTTCCTCACAGATGAACACCCTCCTCTTCCTCACAGATGACCACCCTCCTCTTCCTCACAGATGAACACCCTCCTCTTCCTCACAGATGAACACCGCCCTCTTCCTCACAGATGAACACCGTCCTCTTCCTCACAGATGAACACCCTCCTCTTCCTCACAGATGAACACTGTCCTCTTCCTCACAGATGAACACCCTCCTCTTCCTCACAGATGAACACCGCCCTCTTCCTCACAGATGAACACCCTCCTCTTCCTCACAGATGAACACCGTCCTCTTCCTCACAGATGAACACCCTCCTCTTCCTCACAGATGAACACCCTCCTCTTCCTCACAGATGAACACCCTCCTCTTCCTCACAGATGAACACCGTCCTCTTCCTCACAGATGAACACCCTCCTCTTCCTCACAGATGAACACCCTCCTCTTCCTCACAGATGAACACCCTCCTCTTCCTCACAGATGAACACCCTCCTCTTCCTCACAGATGAACACCGTCTCCTCTTCCTTTCGCTCGTCTGCTTCTCCTCTTCCCCTCCCCCCCCTTCTTGCAGATTGGAATTCATTAGCAATCAAAGAGCCACTGACAAACGCCCAATCTTAATTACCCTCTCATTTGCATATTTGCATATTAATGACTGCAGACTTTGCCGTTTCCCTGCTGCAGTGGAGTCGTCGCCCCCCCCCCCCCCCACCTACTGCAACACGGTGCATTAATTCCAGCTCGAGGCCCCCCCCCCCCCCCTCAGCCTGAAGTTGATACACACATCCACGGAGGGATTTCCTCATCGCTCCAAAAACGTAAACTGCATTTTGACGCAGATTAATCACAGATGCCACAAACGAAGCCGTGCATCTCAGTGGCTCTTCATTGTAACGGCTACTTTCCCCCCCCCGTCCCCGTCTCCGTCTCCCTCCGCAATATTTACCAGGACATTTCGATGGAAGACAATGGATGAGTAGTATTTGTATCTTTATACAATTCCCTAGACGTAGATTCCCATTGCGTGTGTTTGGTACTCAAATGTTTTGTGCTCGTAATTGAATGATAGGGACAGATCTGAACGCTTCACTGCCGTGTGTGTCCCTAGCATGCTTCCCCCTTCTGGCGGCACGGGTGTAACACAAGAAGACGCAGTGCTCTGGGAGGCAGATATGAAATGAAGATTGTGTTTTTTTGCGTTGTGACAATACATACCATTTATTAACAATGACGACTCCATTAGAAAGACAAAGCTTTTGATGGTTTTGCCATAAAAACCCACCCAACCCCCCCCCCTCATCTTTAAACCGTTATTGAGAAGAGGAAACACACAAGAGAAATCAAAAGAAGCGGTGAAAACAGGGCCCATCATCCAGAGACCGCCCAGGAGGACGCACGGTTTGTGACCCCTTTTCGTGGCAAACCCACGTCCAGTTCTTTACATTAAGTGACGTGTACACAGAGAGATGACTGTTTGAACTGTGTTCACCTCAGACTGCTCAGTGTCACCGTGCAGCTCTCTCTCTCTCTCTCTCTCGCTCGCTCGCTCTCTCGGGGAGACAAAAGGAGCCTGTTCAGGGCAGACACACAGGCCGGGGGCCGCGTCTCAGTAACTGGTCAACAACTTCCTCTGTTCCCCCTTCAGATGATCCAATGGATGTGAGAACAAAGGGGGGGAGGAGGTCGTTGCTTTAAATCACTGAGAGACGACTTGACGAAGTGCGTGTGCGTGTGTGAGTGAATGGGGGGGTTGCAACCGTTTTGTTCTCTCTTTTTCTTCTATCCTTTTTTGCATCAACATCGAGGTTCATGCTAAAATGTTTACGACATTGCTTCACCTCAAGGATGTTTCGGGGGGAAAAAGGACGTTAGTAGAAACCAGAGGTGTGTGGACCGCCTCTCTGGCCGAGAGAGAAATATCAGTCTTACTTTAGGCTTCGGGCAGCGCGCACGACTCCGTTACAAGATGGACTTATCAGGGGGGGGGGGGGGGGCTTGCCATTGTGAATATAACGTCGCCGTCCCAGACAGTAACTGTGATTAAAGTTTTTTTAAATAAAAAAAACATTCCCGTACTTTCAGAAATTCCTTTAGAACCCTCAGTCCGCTTCTGCCGACTAATCAAAAGCGCATCCGTTAGAAAAAAGAAAATAAAGAGGAAACCAATATGCATTTGATCCCTACATATCTGAATATGTTTGTCAAAATAGACAAACATATTGGTATATGTATCAATCTATAGAGAAACGCATTGTTGTGTGTGACACCCGGGATAACACGATGTCACACACACACACTCCTCTCGTGAGCCCCGGCGAGAGTTCCATAGAGGGATTCAGAAGTGACGACGAAAAAGCAAAGCAGATAAATAAAAACGATGTAAAAAAAAAAAAAAATGTATAATAATAAGGTAACAGATAAGTATGAACTGCAGTTGTTGTATATATTATGTGTGCATATTAATATGAAATATGTCTCTAGAAGACTCCGCTGTGTTGATTGGCGGCGGGGCTGTGAATAAATGAAACAAAGTGAAAGGATATAAACTGGAGGGTAGTGGTGAATAGTACTCCAACATACTGTAGTTAGAACATACCCCAAACGTATCATTCATAAAGAGGAACAGATTCATGCAGGTACGTATATATATATGTTGACCCCCCCCCCCACACACACACACACACACACATACAGTAAGTGATTAAATGGCCCTCTGGTCAGAGTCAAAGATAAACTATAATTGACCATAATTCACACGGCGGCCATTTTGCTCTTATGTCATGCTTCAGGTTGGGGGTTAAGAAATTAAGAAATCCCAAGCCGAGCATGACATAAGAGCAAAATGGCCGCCGTGTGAATTATGGTCAATGACCAGCAGTCCTCTATGTGTTGGCAACAGACATTCAGAGGATATGTAGCACAATTCAGGAAGGAATCGTTTATGGATAAGAGACGTCTATGAAGGCGCATTTTTAAGGTTTTGATTGTAGATTTTCGACACGATCGGAGGATCTACTCATGATTGTTGGATTTGATACAAGGAGCGTTCAGAGGTTCATAATTTCATTATGAATTGAAAATGGGGGACCCTGATGTAAACAAGACGAAAGTCTCTCTCTGGTCTGCATCCCCTTAACAATTGTGTGTATTGAGCCATACTGTATTGTACCCATTCTGCAATCTGTTAAATAAAGTTTTCAATCAATCAATCAATCACCTGAGAGAGGAGGCTAACAAGATGTATATACTGTATGCATGTACTGTACGTGTGTTCATGTATGAATTCAGGCAGCAGCTAGTCTGTTTTGTGTACATGCGGTGTGTGTGAGTGTAGTGTGTGTGTGTTCAGTCTGCGATGCGTGTAGGAGTGCTCGGTTGGTTCAGCCCCATGGTTTTACAGAGCCACCCGGCAAAGTCGACCTCCTCCACCTCAGATCGCTTGATGAACGTGTGATTCTGTAACAAAGCAGACAAAAAAACTAAGTTAAGCAAAAAATAGGGCAATAGTCCTGGTCAACATGTTTGTGTAACTAGAAAGGTTTTTGAACAGAACTGAATGATAAATAGAATAGAAATTACTTATATGGTTACTCGTTGTATATCAATGGTCATTTTGCAATCCGATCACAAAGATTTGATAATATAAGATTGTACTATTGTAAGCATAAATGCAAGGAAACACTTGACTTTCATAGACACGGTTTAGTTTTCAGCAGTGTACCTCAATCTCAGCGAGCTAGCAACCTCTACTATCCCCATTGTCAATACTGTCAACACTGCCGTTACTCGTTATTGTCAGACCCTGTCCATTCCTATGGAATTCCATGTACAATCTTTATGCGTCATGGCTATTTAGGGAGCTATTGTTGCCATTTGAATGCCTTTGGTAAAGGACTTTTTTTCCTTATGCAGTATGTTTAATTGTACTTGAACCTCAGTTTGGTGTCACACGGGGAAAACAACAAATTAAAAAAAAAACGTTTAAAAAAAGGAGGTAAAGCGGTCAGGTGGCGTAGCGGAGATTGCGCTCGTCACCAACGCAGGAGATGCTGGGTTCGAGCCCAGCTCTCGGCGTTGCTACCAGCTTGGCTGGTCGTTCATACTAATACAATTGGCAGTATTAGGGGGTGGGAAGCTGGTGGGTGGGAATCTGGCGTTGTGGACAGCGACGCCTACAGGTCAGGTCTCGGCGCTTGCTCAGCGGGGGCATGACTTGGTGGAGATAGCGTGCCCTCCCACGCGTTACACTTCACCAATGAGAGTCCTCGCTGCCAAGTGAAAAGACGTCACTGGCAGTCGCCGCACGTAGCGGAGGAAGCGTGCGATCGGCTTCGGGACGCCCTTGTACCGACTCGTAGGAGAACATGCATACAACAACCAGGTAGGGGAGGGGGGGAATTGGCACAACGACTAAATTGGGACGGGGAGAAAAACAGAGACAAAAATTGGAGAAAGAGAAGGTAAAAAAAACAAAAAAAAGGAAGTAAATAAAACTGTAAAGCAACATCATATGCCAAACAAACAAATACCACTAAGAATTCTATGTTCTATTGATTCATTCATCAATTTGACGGTACATTGTGTGCCGTCAATTTCAGGGAGGTACGATATTCAGACTAGGTCCTGGAAATGAATGGACGTTGAATTAGGGAGTCTGCACCAACGAAGAAGAACTGTGGTGTTGAGGGTTGATAGAATGGCCCTGTTTTTCAATGTGTACATAATGTAAATATCTGTAGATGACAGCATCTACTCTTAGATCTCAGATGAGGAGGACAGTATCAGTCGTGTGTGTTTTCAAGTTAGACTGGGGAAGCCACAGACTAATAGCAGCAGATGAGGATTAGGTCGGCAGCCAAGTTGTTAACATCAACAACTGATAGCCGCTGGTGGGGGAGGTTTGGTCAGAGAGAGAGAGAGAGCTATGGGGAGATAGAAAGGGACGTTAGCGTGTCAGAGGTGACCAGAGCGTCGTTGCCATGGTATCGTGTCACTTAGTAATGAGAAAATGGGCGGGGCTACCTCCGTTGCTAGGGGAAAGACGTTATTTAGCTGTGAGTTTCTTCCGGTGTAAGTTAGAATAGGACACGAGGCTGAGACGTGTAGACGTGGACAGGGAGACAGAGCACTAGCGAGAGGGTGATGGGAGGCCCCCCCCCATCCTAGGCCTTGAGGGGGCTGGCTTCAGCTAACAGGGAAGGTTTGTGGCTAACGACGAGGCCTCAACCACCATTGGACTAATAGCAGAAGAGACGGTAGAGATAATGAATTCAATATATTTTTCAAGGACCTTTCAGAACTGTTTTTCCATCTTGTACATAGTATGTTTATGAGAATAAACGTCAACACCAGGAGAGGTATCCCGTTTCCAGTGTCTCGTTAATTATTTTTGAGACGAATGTACCAACGGGGAAGATATGGTGTATCAGCTAGTACGATGACAAAGAGATAAACACAACGCAGGAACTTCACGATGGAGAGAGAGAGCCACCAGATGACGAGGTGATTACTGGCTGATTATATCCAAATCCCAACAGGGGGTACACCAACGAAGAAGAACTGTGGTGTTGACGGGGGACAACAGGGTCCGTAATGGTTCACCAACGAAGAAGAAGAACTGTGGTGTTGACGGGGGACAACAGGGTCCGTAATGGTTCACCAACGAAGAAGAACTGTGGTGTTGACGGGGGACACCAGGGTCCGTAATGGTTCACCGGGTTACTTGTAGATGGAGGGAGACTGCTTAACCCTTTCACTAGCACACTACCAAACGGTTAACCCTTTCACTACCACACTACAGACGGTTAACCCTTTCACTACCACACTACAGACGGTTAACCCTTTCACTACCACACTACAGACGGTTAATTCTTTCACTGCGACAATACAGAAGGGTTAACTTGTGGTGCATTTTTTCCTATTGCTAGGTTTTAGTGAGTTTTTCCTTACCTTCGCGTGGGGTATGTCTGGGAGTGTTGCATTTATTTTGCATTTATTTTACATTTTTTGGACTTTATGGTGTTTTTGTCTTTGTTCTTGATTTATTGTGATGTTTCTTCTTGACTTGTTTAACACTTTCATTGCCAGCCATGCGGTGCACCTTACCCCCCTTGAATGCCACCACCCACTTCAATGATAGAGCTCTCATATTTGCAAACGCATAAACTATGTCTTAAATTATGTGTCTAATCTGGCCATCGCTTATCAATGACTTGTTTGCAGTCAACATTGTCGAAACGGATTGTTTTTTTTAATAGGTTCATTTCCGTTTTATACCATTTTGAAAAACGCTCGTTTTTTTTAAGTTTCAGGAAAATATAAAGATTCTGTGATAATCGCCCTTTACTGGAATATTCTGGAATACACAAAAAACACTGTAATTTTTCGGCCTATTTATTAATCGTTTTCAAATAAACGCTAGATTATCGATAGTATATGTGTACGTATGCACGCTATAGAAGCGATCTGAAAAATCTATTCTCTCATTTCCTGATCAGCACACACACACACACACATAGGGCACACGTTGATAGCTCTGTGAAAAAAGGTCTGATTATCCTAAGACTGGTAAAATAGATTCCTTACCTCAGATCAGATGTTTCCAATTATTCCAATTCCTGATCGCCATTCCAAATATCGATCGCGTTTATTGATCCAACGCTGGGTACTGGAAATATGTATTCCACGCTGTTCTGATGGTCCACAATGAATCCGATGCTCTCGGGTGACTTGCCCGAGAAGTACCGTAAAATGAGGAAGCAGGATTTTTCTTTTACCATGTGTTTCATTCAATCCATTCCAAAGGGGTGCAGTACAACAGGGAGAGACGATAGGGGGCGGTATTTTCCCAATGGAGCTCAGAGAGAGTTTGTAGCACTAACGTGAGACTAGATTGATGTAATATGAATTCAAATCGCTAATAAAAAAAAAAGCGAGATCTCTCGTCGTTGGCAATGAACGGTCGGCATGAACAAACGAGGTATCTCGTCGTTGGCATTGAAAGTGTTAAAGAAGACGTGTCCGGCCCATGAGGACATTAACACTTTGAATGCCCATCACGAGATATTTCGGGTTATCAGCCCGCGGGTTGAATGCCCATCACGAGAATTCTTGTTTAATTTCTTTTATTAGCGATCGTTGGTACAGCAGCCCCGCCAGGCGCTCAGATGTGAAAAAGCGCCCCCTATCGTCTCCCAGATGGTAATGCAACCTTTTGGATTGGACTCAATGAAAATGCATGAGAAAAAAAAACTCCGGAATCCACATTTTACTTCTCACGCATGTAACCGGAGCCGATCAGCTTCATTGTGGACCCTCAGCACAGCGTGTAATATGTGTTTTACAGTATACGCGTGGGATCAATAAAAGGATAGATTTTTGGAATGGCGATCAGGAATTGGAATAATCCATTTGGATACCATCTGATCTCAGGTAAGGAATCTATTTGACCAGTCTTAAGGCGCTCCCATAGTCCAGCAGACTGTACACAGAGCAGACTCCGCGGACGTCCGCGCGGACTCTTGAGCTTTGATCTCAGCGGACAGCAGACCCACAGGTGGGAAGCTCCTATTTTCTGACGCGCGGACATCCGCGCCGCTGACTTGGTGTCACACAAAACGCTGCTCGGCGTTTTGGTTGACATCGAACTGCATTTAATGTGACGCCGATCTGCATTTTACTCTGAACACTCGCTCTGTGCCAAGAGAGATGTTTGAATGGCTTTTCTAAATGAAGTGTGTAAAATTGCCAGTTTTATTTCGAAATATTGGAAACGGAGATAACATAGAATGTTATCTCCGTTTCCAATATTTTGAAATAAAACTGGTGCTTTTATTTCATGCAATGCGTGTCTTTTCAGCACCACACGCTGTCCACCTCAAGCCTATACGGTACATTGCATCTGGCTGCCTATAATATACAGTTATTCAAGTGCGTAAAACTGCCCGTTTTATTATCGAAATATTGGAAACGGAGATAACACTCTTTATTTTGACATCGGATGACGACGACATGACAGAAGTTGAACAGCGTGGGGACAATTGTGTAAACTGCCGCGTGACATGTAGGAAATTGGTCCGCGGAGGTCCGCTTGACTATGAAGGCTCAAAGAGTCCGCGCGGACCTCCGCGGGGTCTGCTCTGTGTACAGTCTGCTGGACTATGGGAGCGCCTTTAGGATAATCAGACCCGTTTTCACGGAGATATAAGCTTTTCCCCTATAATGTGATATGGCTGTTTGACTGTAAGAGCGATCAGGAACTGAGAGAATCGATTTTCAGCGCGCGGCACCAGCGTGCACACGTACACATATACTATCGATAATCTAACGTTTATTTGAAAACGATTCATAAATAGGCCGAAAAATTACAACGTTCTAGAATATTACAGTACAGGGCGATTATCATGGAATCTTCTTTTTTTTCCCGTGAAAACGAGGGCTTTTCAAAATGCTATAAAACGGAAATGAACCGATAAAAAAACAATCCGCTTCGACAATGTTGACTGGAAATGAGTCATTGATAATGCGACGGGCAGATTAGACACATAGCCATAATTTAAAACATAGATTAGGCGATATTAATGCTAACATTGAAGTGGATGGTGGGCATTCAAGCACTAAATGTGCGCCCCCTGCTGGGCACTGAAAGTGTTAACGTGTGTTGTCGGGCCTTACAAATACATTTGATTTGATTGAACCCTTTCACTGCCATACGACAAAGGGTTAACCCCATTCACTACCACACTACAGAAGGTTAACCCTTTCACTACCACACGACAAAGGGTTAACCCCATTCACTACAGAAGGTTAACCCTTTCACTACCACACTACAGACGGTTAACCTTCTGTAGTGTGGTAGTGAAAGGTTAACCTTCTGTAGTGTGGTAGTGAAAGGGTTTAAGTGAAATGTTCAAACTTCAGGTCATAATAACCACAAGCCACACACTCACCATCAGCATCTTAAGGTCCGCCCTGTCTGCAGGATTCTTGATGAGACTGGAACAGAAAGCGACACACAGGAGAGGATGACATTTCACTCAGCCAATGACATGTTCTGCACCAACCATCAATCGTCCATTGATCCCTATGCAATTGTGTGTACTTTCGATTAAGTTTAATTACCTTGGGTTACTGTATATCAATATTTTTTATACAAAAAAACACACATTATTGTGTACCGTGTATGTGTGCCGTTTGTATTGACACTGGAAAAATCGAGCAATCCCAATAGTCAATTGGTGACTCACCACTTTGTCACAAAATCCTGGAAATCCGAGGTGAATATTCCATGTGGTAGTTTGGGAGGGGGCTGAAAGGAGAAAGAAGTGACGTTAATGTGTGAGCAACAGAACAAGGCTCCCGGTTTCTCAATACTATAATAATAATAGTAAAAAATGGTATCAGATCAATCTATCTGAACCAGTACTGTAGATCAGGAATCATTTTAATGACAACAAATTGCTGAGGGGAAAACAAAAGTCCCAATTCAGAAACTACTATAAAAAAAAGACATTTGAATTGAATTCACGTCTTACCTCGTTGACTATGTAGTCCAGGAGCTCGAAGATAGCCATCGCAAGGCCGTGACCTGCAAGAGAGGCCAGAGTCAGTGTTAAAGTCTCTGTGTTTTGGGGTGACTCGTCGGTCCCTACGGGTTTGTTTGTGCCCGTTGCGTCGCTTACATTTTCAAGCTTACGGTTGCCCCAAAAAGTACCACAAAAGTAAAAAATAAAATGCACTCCCATGTCCGACTCTAGTTACCTGCCCCTTTCTCTGTCATCTCGCATTTCTTTTTATTTTAGTTACTTACAACCCTGGGTCTATCGCTAGTTTCATCTAGACAACATAAACATTCCAAACAGACCCAAGTTCACGTTACCGTTGTAATGTTTTCTAATGCAGTAACTGACTGAATAGAATTAGAATAGACAACAGAATTCCAGTAAAAAAATTTAAATAAAAAATATATACCGGTATACAATTATTTTTGCAATGACACTTTCATTGTTTTTCCAAAAGAGAAAAAAAAGAAAAGTATTAAGTCACCAAACCATTCAATCAGCCAAACTATCATTAATGATTAGTCACCAAACTATTTAAATCAGCCTGACTATTATTAATAATTAGTCACCAACCCATTAAATCAGCCAGACTATCATTAATAATTAGTCACCAACCCATGAAATCAGCCAGACTATCATTAATAATTAGTCACCAACCCATTCAATCAGCCTGGATAGAATAGAATAGAGTTGAGCCTCTATTGAAGTATGTGCTCCTGTGGTTGTACTGGGCAGCTCCTAGTGGCCAACAGTGTCAGACTGTGGTTGTACTGGGCAGCTCCTAGTGGTCAACAGTGTCAGACTGTGGTTGTACTGGGCAGCTCCTAGTGGTCAACAGTGTCAGACTGTGGTTGTACTGGGAAGCTCCTAGTGGCCAACAGTGTCAGACTGTGGTTGTACTGGGCAGCTCCTAGTGGTCAACAGTGTCAGACTGTGGTTGTACTGGGAAGCTCCTAGTGGTCAACAGTGTCAGACTGTGGTTGTACTGGGCAGCTCCTAGTGGTCAACAGTGTCAGACTGTGGTTGTACTGGGAAGCTCCTAGTGGCCAACAGTGTCAGACTGTGGTTGTACTGGGCAGCTCCTAGTGGTCAACAGTGTCAGACTGTGGTTGTACTGGGCAGCTCCTAGTGGTCAACAGTGTCAGACTGTGGTTGTACTGGGCAGCTCCTAGTGGTCAACAGTGTCAGACTGTGGTTGTAAATAAAAAATGTCAATGTTGATTTAGAATTTGAATGTCAACATTATGAACGAAGCTTTGAACTATTCGGCACAGCCCTAATAGGATCAGACAGATAAAGTAACAGATCATCTGCATATAAGGACACTTCAGTGTTCTGTACCTCCTCTATGAATTCCACAGATTGATTGCAAGGTTTTAAGCACAATGGAGAAAGGCTCTATGGCTAGGGCAAAATGGAGCGGGCTAAGTGGGCAACCCTGTCGTGTAGCCCTAATTACAGGTAAGAGCTTGAGAGTGTCATTTATTGCTAATAATTGCAGCTTTCGGTGAAGAGTATATAGTAGCCGAATCCAGGAGATGAGTTTTGGTTCAAAGCCAAACATTTCCAATACCGCAAATAAATATTCCTACTCAACCCTGTCAAATGGCTTCTTTGATTGACCTCTATTGACATTTCTCTTTTATTTTCATTTCAGGTAGTTGTACCTTAAGATAATTGAAGGCTGGCATCAGTAAATGCAGATATAAGTACTTTATTCTTATTTTATTATCATTACCATTATCATTATCATTATTATCATTATCATTATCATTATCATTATCATTATCATTATCATTATTATTATTATTATTATTTTCTTTCCAGTGAAATGAAAATCTGAAAATAAGTGGTATATGATGGAAGATATGAAAGTCAATGCTTGAAGGAAAATAGACTTCAGAATAAATCTTTTTTGTACTGTTCTGTAAAAGCCCTGTCAAATGTAATGTAATAAACTCATATACATATATATACTGTATATCTCGTGTCCTCACCGCTGACCGGTCGGCCCCCAGGTGCTCTGGGTCTGGGAGAAGTGCTGTGCGTCTGCCCCGCAGCGCCGTCTAAGATGGGTCTCCCGAATATGGCCTCTAGCTCCTTGGGGTCCGGCGGAGGGATGGGGTAGCGGCCGATGGACAGCTCCACCAGGGACAGGCCCATGCTCCACACGTCGGACTGCACCGAGTAGTGGGTCCCCTGTAATCTCTCGGGCTACAACACACGAGAGATACAACAACGGGAGAATTAACTAATAATCAATCGTTAACATTTAGTCATTTAGCTGAAACGCTTTTATCCAACGCAACTTACAAGTTTCGTACAACAAGACACCAGGAAGGGTACAACTCTATCAGCTGAGTAACAATGTTCATCAAAGTGTTGAGCGCTACAGTGTAGGTTAGGTATTAAGAAGTACACCAGTCAAGCTCTACAAATTAAAATAATCAATTTGTATTTTGGGTGGATTGGACTCGATTAGAACCGTCGTCATTGGAGTAGCGGGCTATGTCTCGAGTTTTATGTGAAATAGGTCACTGTGTTAAAATTGAGCAGAGGAGGAGGGAGTGATATACAGTAATGTGCCTTAGGTGACAGACGGAGTGGAACCCTACAGAGAGAGAAGACTCCCACACTGAGCACCACCAAGACAAGACCAGGCCCATTCCACACATAGTGATGCAGTGCGTTAACACAACTTGTAGCTGGAAACTGTAATAAAGTGTATTAACACAACTTGTAGCTGGAAACTGTAATAAAGTGTATTAACACAACTTGTAGCTGGAAACTGTAATAAAGTGTCTTAACACAACTTGTAGCTGGAAACTGTAATAAAGTGTATTAACACAACTTGAAGCTGAAAACTGTAATAAAGTGTATTAACACAACTTGTAGCTGGAAACTGTAATAAAGTGTATTAACACAACTTGGAGCTGAAAACCGTAATAAAGTGTATTAACACAACTTGAAGCTGGAAACTGTAATAGTGTATTAACACAACTTGTAGCTGAAAACTGTAATAAAGTGTATTAACACAACTTGAAGCTGAAAACTGTAATAAAGTGTATTAACACAACTTGTAGCTGAAAACTGTAATAAAGTGTATTAACACAACTTGTAGCTGAAAACTGTAATAAAGTGTATTAACACAACTTGTAGCTGGAAACTGTAATAAAGTGTATTAACACAACTTGTAGCTGGAAACCGTAATAAAGTGTATTAACATAACTTGTAGCTGGAAACTGTAATAAAGCGTATTAACACAACTTGTAGCTGGAAACTGTAATAAAGTGTATTAACACAACTTGGAGCTGAAAACTGCAATAAAGTGTATTAACACAACTTGTAGCTGAAAACTGTAATAAAGTGTATTAACACAACTTGTAGCTGGAAACTGTAATAAAGTGTATTAACACAACTTGTAGCTGGAAACTGTAATAAAGTGTATTAACACAACTTGTAGCTGAAAACTGTAATAAAGTGTATTAACACAACTTGTAGCTGGAAACTGTAATAAAGTGTATTAACACAACTTGAAGCTGGAAACTGTAATAAAGTGTATTAACACAACTTGTAGCTGAAAACTGTAATAAAGTGTATTAACACAACTTGAAGCTGAAAACTGTAATAAAGTGTATTAACACAACTTGTAGCTGAAAACTGTAATAAAGTGTATTAACACAACTTGTAGCTGAAAACTGTAATAAAGTGTATTAACACAACTTGTAGCTGAAAACTGTAATAAAGTGTATTAACACAACTTGAAGCTGAAAACTGTAATAAAGTGTATTAAGATTAACACAACTTGGAGCTGAAAACTGTAATAAAGTGTATTAACACAACTTGTAGCTGGAAACTGTAATAAAGTGTATTAACACAACTTGTAGCTGGAAACTGTAATAAAGTGTATTAACACAACTTGGAGCTGAAAACCGTAATAAAGTGTATTAACACAACTTGTAGCTGGAAACTGTAATAAAGTGTATTAACACAACTTGTAGCTGGAAACTGTAATAAAGTGTATTAACACAACTTGTAGCTGGAAACTGTAATAAAGTGTCTTAACACAACTTGTAGCTGGAAACTGTAATAAAGTGTATTAACACAACTTGAAGCTGAAAACTGTAATAAAGTGTATTAACACAACTTGTAGCTGGAAACTGTAATAAAGTGTATTAACACAACTTGGAGCTGAAAACCGTAATAAAGTGTATTAACACAACTTGAAGCTGGAAACTGTAATAGTGTATTAACACAACTTGTAGCTGAAAACTGTAATAAAGTGTATTAACACAACTTGTAGCTGGAAACTGTAATAAAGTGTATTAACACAACTTGTAGCTGAAAACTGTAATAAAGTGTATTAACACAACTTGAAGCTGAAAACTGTAATAAAGTGTATTAACACAACTTGTAGCTGAAAACTGTAATAAAGTGTATTAACACAACTTGTAGCTGAAAACTGTAATAAAGTGTATTAACACAACTTGTAGCTGGAAACTGTAATAAAGTGTATTAACACAACTTGGAGCTGAAAACTGTAATAAAGTGTATTAACACAACTTGAAGCTGAAAACTGTAATAAAGTGTATTAACACAACTTGTAGCTGGAAACTGTAATAAAGTGTATTAACACAACTTGAAGCTGGAAACTGTAATAAAGTGTATTAACACAACTTGTAGCTGGAAACTGTAATAAAGTGTATTAACACAACTTGAAGCTGGAAACTGTAATAAAGTGTATTAACACAACTTGTAGCTGGAAACTGTAATAAAGTGTATTAACACAACTTGTAACTGGAAACTGTAATAAAGTGTATTAACACAACTTGTAGCTGAAAACTGTAATAAAGTGTATTAACACAACTTGTAGCTGGAAACTGTAATAAAGTGTATTAACACAACTTGGAGCTGAAAATTGTAATAAAGTGTATTAACACAACTTGAAGCTGAAAACTGTAATAAAGTGTATTAACACAACTTGTAGCTGGAAACTGTAATAAAGTGTATTAACACAACTTGAAGCTGGAAACTGTAATAAAGTGTATTAACACAACTTGTAGCTGGAAACTGTAATAAAGTGTATTAAGATTAACACAACTTGGAGCTGAAAACTGTAATAAAGTGTATTAACACAACTTGTAGCTGGAAACTGTAATAAAGTGTATTAACACAACTTGTAGCTGGAAACTGTAATAAAGTGTATTAACACAACTTGTAGCTGGAAACTGTAATAAAGTGTATTAACACAACTTGGAGCTGAAAACTGTAATAAAGTGTATTAACACTTTGGGTGCCGGGACACGTCTTCTCACGTCTTTGCTGGCCATGCTAAAGTTGCCGGGGGACGCTGTACAGCGTCCTTATATCAATATTTCAAAAATCTGCGATCGGATTCATAATGTCCCTCCGCTGGCCTGAGATCCACCAGCAGGACCCACTGAGCTCTCTGGCGGTTCAGGAGCGCCATCTGGTGGCCGATCGGCGCAACCGCTTAACAGGAAGCGCAGTAGAGGTTTTGCTAGACGTCCGTATTGCTTCCGGCCACTCGGTACATGTCCCGTGACTCTAGCTCGTCACACTACATAGCGATCGATTGCCAATAACTCGATAAACAACATGATTTGGACGTATATATACCATTATACAAGCTGGAGATGGACCGGGTAATAATATATCCCATAATGATAAAATTTCTACTCGACGATGATCGCCCAACGGCGCGCGGAGACTGGGGTGAGTTTCAGCGTGTAACGTTACCGTCTTCGATAATAACTGATATTATCAACATTTGACCCACATTAGATGATTGGTATAACGCTGCCCACGGAATTATAAACGCCCCCTCGCCCATCCGGTCAACATCAGATGACGTGTAGTAACTTCTAGAAGTACGTCTAGTTGGAATTTTTTATATCGCGCTGATTGCCATCAAACTGTATTTCATCATCAATATAATGCATTTGGGGCTATATATCACGTTCTGGAGAAAGCTGCAGAAAGAGATGAAAACATACTTATACATTAGACCATACTTTACTATGAATATGTGAATGAAAAAGTTTAACGTTGCTACACAATGAACAATACATATAGGACTTTGAATGGGCCCTAATAATGGCAATGTAGCAATAGAATTTAAAAAGTTATAGCCCTGCAAAGAAGGGGACTTTCTCCATAGACAAATAGCGCTGGCAATCTATGGTATATCATTAATTTAACCTTAGGCAACCAAAGTGTTAACACAACTTGTAGCTGGAAACTGTAATAAAGTGTATTAACACAACTTGTAGCTGGAAACTGTAATAAAGTGTATTAACACAACTTGAAGCTGAAAACTGTAATAAAGTGTATTAACACAACTTGTAACTGGAAACTGTAATACAGTGTATTAACACAACTTGAAGCTGGAAACAGTAACAGTGTATTAACACAACTTGTAGCTGAAAACAGTAACACAGTATACAATATTAACACAACTTGTAGCTGAAAACAGTAACACAGTATACAATATTAACACAACTTGGAGCTGAAAACAGTAACACAGTATACAATATTAACACAACTTGTAGCTGAAAACAGTAACACAGTATACAATATTAACACAACTTGGAGCTGAAAACAGTAATACAATATTAACACAACTTGTAGCTGAAAACAGTAACACAGTATACAATATTAACACAACTTGAAGCTGAAAACAGTAACACAGTATACAATATTAACACAACTTGGAGCTGAAAACAGTAACACAGTATACAATATTAACACAACTTGAAGCTGAAAACAGTAACACAGTATACAATATTAACACAACTTGGAGCTGAAAACAGTGACAGTGTACGGTGTACGCATGTAATATAACCTGTAGCTGAAAACCGTGATGAGTACGCTCCCACTGTGACTCCACTCTGGGTTTCTGTGCCAAAGTATTTTGTGTGCCACTTAGGCCTCTCCGTGTTCGTCACCACGTCAGATCATTCACCCTGGCAGCCTTGTGAAGAGGCTAAACCGGGTCATCGCTTTATTCTCGTAGACTCCATCGCCCCTCAGAATAGAAGCATATCATCATCACTGGAAGAATCTCGGGCCTCGTAAACACTTAAAAGTATTTTACGGGTTTTGTAACGGAAACCTTGGAGGTTTGACGTTTTCAAAACTTAGGAGTTTGCTGTACACATTCACCAGATACAAAATAAACTAGTTTAATTATCTAAAGCCAGTGGATCTTTTTTAATTTATCTTTTTCCCCCTCCATTTTCCTCAGATTTTCTCCCATCCCAATGTTAGTCGTTATGCCAATTCCCAATCCCCTTCCTGGTCGCTGCGCACTTACCCCCCACAGTCAGATCATCTGGGAGAGTGGAGGCTATCACGTGCTTCCTCCGACACACGTCCAGCCAGTCAACCGCTTCTTTTCACCTGGCAGCGCGGATCCTCCCTGAGGCCGTAGCGTGTGGAAGGATCACACTATCCCACTCAGGTCCTATCCGCGCTTAGCAGGCGCCCCGACCGAACTGTAGGAGTCGCTGTTTACAACGACCCGGACCCACCCCGCCAGCTTCTCCCACCCTCTGATACTGCCAATTGTATTAGTGTGAACGGCCAGCCAAACTGGTGACAACCCCGGAGCTGTGAGCTGGATTCGAACAGGCGAATCCAGCTCACAGCTCCGGGGTTGGTGACGAACGCAATCTCCGCTACGCCACCTAACCGCCCCCAGTGGATTTTTTTTTAAACAATATATGTTTATTGGTATTTTCTTTTTTTTCAGTTTTACAGCATCAGTTCAACAGTTCAACAACCATACAAAAGGAAATGCTGCCAACTGCCCCACCTCCCCGAGTTACAGAAAAATAGATACAAAATAAACGCCCCCCCCCCCCCCCTGAAAGAAAAATTTAAAATCAATATATAAAAAAAAAAAAAAAAAAAAACTCTAGGCCAGACCCCCCCTCCCCTCCCCCAGACTAGGACCTCAACAAATTAAGTTCTCTCTTTTTTTTCAATACACATTTTGAGAATTTAGTAAACCCAGTTACACCCGTCTAACAGGTGCCCATACTTCTACACCAAACAAATAAATATCTAACGTTACATCTTTTCTCTTCAAAGAGCAACTAATAACATTTACTAAAGCCAGTGGATTGATGCATTTGCTCGGGGACAAAGTCATGGTTCATTTCCAGCAGTGTGCGTGAGCCTACGTGACATGATGGAAGAATATAACATCGTCTTCGCTTACTAACATTCATTGTACACACCCAACAACTAAAACGCTTCAATCGTTTCCAAAATCAGGCCTTAGGTTGTTCAAAGTAAAAGGCCCTATCAACGTCAAGGAACCAACATGAATGGGGAACCAAAATATTTTGCCGTAAGTTTGCACCGGTGGTGACCGATTGAGCGCTCCAGCATGGTATGTGACTCTACTCTGGGTTTCTGTGCCAAAGTATTTTGTGTGCCACTTAGGCCTCTCCGTGTTCATCACCACGTCAGATCATTCACCCTGGCAGCCTTGTGAAGAGGCTAAACCGGGTCATCGCTTTATTCTCGTAGACTCGATCGCCCCTCAGAATAGAAGCATATCATCATCACTGGAAGAATCTCGTACACACTCAAACCTTTATTTAAACTCGAAAGGCAACTGAGGCTTCCCTCATTTACAGTCACGTCGAGTGTACATACAGAAATTAGCCAAAAAAAGCACGTAGAATCATAATAAGATGACAAGATGAGGCAAAAAGCAAGGATAACAAATTAATTAAAACACGTACAACTTGATAGACAAAGGATGGAGATCAAGGTTTTAAACTCTGCAACAGAGGGGACAATCTCAAGCTTTAAAGACTGTTGGAAGGAGTCAACTCTTTTCATTCACAACCAAAGACTCTAAACCATTTTGCACACATTCAATTCGTTTGACAGTTATTGACGTTTTAATGAGTTTGACTATGTCCTCCAGTGATGTCATCGGAGGACGCGCTGTATCCTTACAGTTAATCACAGCTCTATGAAATGATGTCCATGAAAAAGTAGCAACAGGGGTTGCAATAGGGATTGATATGTCCATCATTTGTAATTAACACAACAGAAGGATTCAGTGCCCTCCAATGACATCATAGGAGGATACATTCATTTCAAACCTAAACTACAGTCAAACTTAATTAATGTGTGCAAAACTGTTTACAGTTTGTGTGTGAGATGATGTGCTAAATAAATCAGCATGTTTTTTTTCTGTGAAGTGTCCCTTTAAATTTCAAACTCGTACATTTCTTTTATTTCAAATACAGCCGGTGAAAATAACCCATATATTTCCATTCCCGTTAATTCCCATGGAAAGTTTCCACCTTTGAATATTCCCAGAATTTCACAACCTTGTACACAACCACAACTAAAACGCTTCAATAGTTTCCAAAAAAGAAAAGAAATCAAGCCTTAAGTCACGTACACTACTACATGACTTCAAGTCGTCAGATCGCTGTACTGTTCAAACACAACACATCTTTCTGTTCTGTGATGTTGGTACTGTTGAAGAAGTCGATTGAAGTTTGCACAGTACATGATGACAGCTCAGTGACAGGGCCGTTACACATTACAAGATCTTTCATCAAGAGGAATCGCTGATGATGAGGAGTCTGTCTGGTCTCTCCAAGCGATGTTTTGGAAAAACACACGCGAGAAGTGACACGTTTTTTTTGGTCGGAGGAGGAATACACTGGAGGAAGCACAAGGCACGGTGTAGCGGTTTCTGTTTTGCTCAGAGAGAATGAGCTGTCATTCTTGCCTTGTACGGGCTCTCGTTTTTTCCCATGCCACACCCTCTGTGGCAGTCTCTCTCTTTCTCTGTCATTCTCTCTCTCTCTATCTATACATATACACACACTATATATATATATATATATATATATATATATATATATATATATATATATAAGGGATGGGCGTGAGTAGCTATGAGAAAAATCGATCTTAAATTATTAATAAAAACTATTAAATATATAAAAAAATATATATATATTTTTTACATATTTGTTTCACATGTATGTGTACGATTATAACTGTTTGTTGGTTTCCTTAAACATATACGTGAATGAACAAAATGAAGTTAAAAAAATATATATATATAAAAAAATAAATTGAGTTTTTTTTAAGTTCTTTTTCCCCTTTACGAGTAATACACGATCACTCGAGTATAGCATGTGATCAATCGATCTGTATTTTTCTTTAAAATGCCCATCCCTAATATATATATATATATATGAAATCATGTAGTGTGAACTCTGCTTTAGGTGGTTCGAAGTAAAATGTTCTCTTCAAGTTAAGGACCCAAAGTGAATTCATCACGGAGAGGAAATGGTTTCCAAAATATTTTACTGTATAAGTGTGTACAAGGCCTTATCCGATTTCAATCATTAGTCCTATGTGTGTAAAGTAAACATCATGGTTCACTACAGACCCTTTCATACGTTTACTTCCTGTTACAGTGCTCGCTAATACAATAGCTGACAGGAAATACTCCTGGGTCCAAGCTGTTCCCTTAGCAACGGAAATCTTTGGAAAAGGTCAACTCACTCTCTCCCTTCTTCAGATGTTTCCTCGCACACACTTGTTGAATTGATGGGCATTCAATCGCACTACCAAACGGTTAACCCTTTCACTGCCACACAACAGCGGGTTAACCCTTTCACTTACACAAGACGTTCACGTTATACATGCGCAGACACAACTGTGCTTAACCCTTTCACTGCCACACGACAGAAGGTTAACCCTTTACTATCACACAACAGACGGTCAAAGAATGTGAATCCCTACCCACCTTCAAAACCGCTCTCAAAGAGCACCTACGGGAGGCTGCAATTCAAAACTGGCCCCTGTAAATATCCACCCCCCCCCCCACCCCCTCCAATGTACAGTTTCTTCCCCCTCAAATGTATATACTCTCTTTTAGAAACTCTGTCTCTTATACAGTAATGTATATTTGTATATCTTGTATGTCATAAATGTCTGGATGTAACAGTACTGTTTCTCTGTTTTAATCGTTATTCATAAATGTTACGATTAATTGAAAATGGGGGACCCTGATGTAAACAAGACGGAAGTCTTTCTCTGGTCTGCAGCCCCTTAACAATTGTGTGTATTACAATCTTAACTATATTCACAGGACATACTTGACTCCTATAAGACTGAACAGAATGGGCCTGAAACAGGACTCAAAATGCTCCCAATGTACAAATGGAGACGAAGGGACATTTATGCACATGTATTGGGACTGCCCACCAGTTAAGGCATTCTGGAAAGATGTGACCCATCAATTATCAAAACTCGTATCTTGGAATATACCAGTACACCCCTCTGTATTGCTTTTAAATGATGTTTTTGAGTTTGCAGTAAATCCACAGCTAAAGAGATTGGTCTTATCGGGTATCACAGTAGCTAAAAAACTGATCGCATCACGCTGGTTTCAACCGGAAAAAATTTGCCAGAAAGTTTGGTCTCTTACATATCTCGATGTGATATATCAAGAAATATCTACAGCAAGAATTCTGGGTCTCAACGAATCCAAAATGTCAATGTGGGTAGAAGTGGTGGAGAGAATAAAAGCTAGCTTATAATGGTAGTGTCTGGTTAGGAGTGAGGGATAATGGAGGTACTATCCAAGGAGGGGTCCGGGAGGGGGGGGGGTTCGAGCTGGAGCATATGTGTGTAGGGTTTTAGAAAATAGGTATTAGGGGTATGTCCTATATAAACATTTATATAATTGTTAATTTCGCTGGATATACACTGACTGTATACGGTTAAAATGTTATTATAGACTTTTTTTTGTCTTGTTTCTGTACTTGCATGTAATTTTAACCACCTTGACTGTTAGTTTCATTATGCATTATGTGTTGAGTACTGACTTTTAATAATTTTTGTTTTGCAATAATAAAAAAATAAAAAATAAAAAAATTGTGTGTATTGAGCCGTACTGTATTGTACCCATTCTGCAATCTGTTAATAAAGTTGTCAATCAATCAATCAAAGGGGGAAACGTACCGACATATAGGATCTTGTTCCCACAAAGGAGTTGGCCAGGGAGTCTATGAGCTGTCCGCTCACGCCAAAGTCACACAGCTTGATCTCACCGCGTGAGTTCACCAATATGTTGGAAGGCTTCACATCTGGGCAGACGGCGGGCATGTTGGAGACACAAGTCAAAGAGTTAAACGTGATGTGCTACAATGTAAAGAGAGAGGTAGATCGCACAAAGGCTACAAGGCTATACGAGAACGCCAAATACAAAATCACAGAAGTAGTCAATGCATTTCTACAATGGCCTGGGTGAATACCCAATTCTTATTATTAAACATTGATATTTGAAGTAATATGCTTAATCAACACAGCTACAAACCAATACTATTGCTACATTAGGTTGTTATAACACGGCTGTTAAATTCCCGATAGGTGGCAATCAAGTTTTTGCATCCACTAGCTCAAAGGCTAACAACATGGCATGGCTAAAAAATAGGAAACACAAAACAGTTATTGAAAAAGTATGTCCTTTTTAATACTACTGGTGATGCAAAATTATTATTATTAACCTTGCACCCGTATACTATCCATCATATATCAAACAGCATGTACCTCTATGCATGATCTGGTGTTTTTCTCTTAGGTAGGCAAGACCTCTCAAAACCTGTTTCAAAAGAAGGGATAGAAAGAAATAACTAAATGGCTTGAGGTAGAATCACAGCAGTACGGTTATGAAAGGGCTGCCGACACGCCCCCTCAAGCACAAAGAACAACAGGGTTAAACCGCAGGCAAAAAAAAAGGTACACATGACATCAGTGCCAGGGCTGCACCGAATAGTTCAAAGCTTCGTTCATAATGTTGACATTCGAATTCTAAATCAACATTTGATTTTTTTTTTCATGTGTCTATTCATTCTGTTTAAACCAATGGGGTTTTTCTTCACAGTTGCAGATAAAAAATTAGGCTACAGTAATATTATAGTATTATACTATTTATTTATAGTATATGAATTATAAAACATTTATCATAAATGATGTCCGCATCCGCTTGCCGCTCCATCAAGACGTCACCATCACTTTCGTAACAAACGCGCCCTTATTGGATTATTTATGTTGACGATGAGTTATATTCATTAACACTTTCTCTGCCACGCTTATATCCATCAATGTTTGATCACTGCCACCAGTCTAAGTCTATGGAGATGTTTACCTTCTTTGCAGGGCTATAACTTTTTAAATTGTATTAAAAATGTCAACTGTACATGGTCCTAAACGTTATGACTGATCATGTGCGGGTGAACGGAGGGGGGGGGGGGTCGTTTATAATTCCGTGATCGTCGTTAAATGATTTATGTAGTATGGGTGATATATAGATCAGAGCAGTTTGCATCGATAATAATAAACAAAAACTCTGAAAGTCACCAGACAAGGCTCCGTGAGTGAAATATGAAATATGATCAGAATAACGTCGTACGCCGTGATCTGGCAGAATTCGCATGAACTTGAAACCCGTTGTACGACGTTATTGGCGGAGAAAGTGTTAAAGAAAGTCGATAAAAAAAAAAAAAAAAAGGAAATTAAATACTAATTTAAATCAGATGAATCACTTTGAGTTTTAGGATATAAAAAAAAACAATTCTTTCTTTTGGATTACCTCATAAAATATGACGACAGACATTCAAAGCTCCGTTCGAATACGTCAATAGAAGCTTCGAATGTTAAGAAATGACATTCGGTAAAGAAACTCCACATCAGTCCATTGGGCGTTTAGTTTCAGAAGAAGAGTGGCCGGTGTACTTACAGCGATGCTCACTTTGCCCAGGATCTCCTCTGGGATCCTCCGAGCCTCCTTCAGCACCAGGTCCAGAGAGCCCCCGTCCTGGGGGGGGGGGGGGGGGGGGGGAGAGGAGGCGGGACAGGTCAGACTAGGGACGTGCACGACTGACCAAAATAATTTTCAAATAGTCTACTGTTCTTAACACGAAATTGTTATTTTCTGTTTCAGTTTAAAATTCTGTTAAAATGTTCAGTTTCAGTTATTCTTTTTTCTTATTATGTTTTTGGTAGATTTTTATTGTTTTTTTTTTTTTTTACTACCGGGCAGTCCGGTAGAGAGAGAGGACGAATGGGAGATAGACGGGGGAGGACATTCGGCAGAGGTCGCCGGGCCCGGGAGTCGAACCCGGGGCGGCCGTGTTGCGGCGCAGCGCATTACGTGGTTCGCCACTCGGGCACCCCAGTTATTCTTTTTTTAATAGAATGGATCATTAAAATCAAAGGGTATTATTGCATATAAATAAGCACTTCAGATAATCCTCCTTGATCGGCTCAGCTGACCGACAATAAATCAAAATGACACCATTCACCATCGTAGCCTATAATAATAACAGCGTTGCATTGGCCTATCAACCGGTTTTATTAAACAAACAGAAACAGTAGCATCTTTTAGCATCAATTAGGCTATGAAAATTAGGCTGCCTCTAAATATATAAAAAAATTATAATAATTTTAATTCAAATTATAAAAAAATAAATACAATTATATATCTTTCGACTCGGACATGAAAATCGAATGTGGAGACTGGAACGACTGCTGGAACATTCTAACTCATCCCTCGGTCAGACAGGTGTAATCAGGCGGAGGAGAAGGGGAAACGGAGAGGACATGACAGGGCAGAGTGTAATCACCACCACCGCTAGTGAAGGAAGCTAAGAGCACACCAAGCAGGCCAGACAGAAATCAGCCAAAGTCTGCCGTGGGCTTTAGTAGAGCATATCAATCCCACTGACTCATGTGCAAAACTGGCTGAGTCAGTGTTGTGTTGACAACAGTAGAAAACACAAGATGTATAGGCTAGCAGCTAGTCGTTTGAAAAGTGAGCAATTAATTGCAATTCGAAAGAAAAACGTAGTTAATAAAAAAAAAAAAAAAGATCTAAACCTAACTAACCTCACTGTCATGCACTTGTCCTAATAAACTAACCTACACTGTAGCACTCAACACTCTGATGAACATTGTTACTCAGCTGATAGAGTTGTTGTACCCTTCCTGATGACTTGTCGTACAGAACTTGTAAATGTATGTAATTTTCCAGATTTTATGCACTACTGGCCAAAATCTATTCAAAGGAATATTAATTAAAGGGGAACTCCACTTTTTTTGGAAATTAGCTTATTTAACATCTTCCCTGGAGTTAGACAAGAAGATGCATACCTTTTTTGTCTCTGTGCGTGCATTTTAGCTTTGGGAATAGACGCTCCGTTAGCATAGCTTAGCTTCATCACTGGAAGTGAGGCAGGACAGTAGCCTTACAGTGCCTTACAGTGTATTGCAAGGTCTGACATTGACCAAACTTGATATGCATGACCTTGGTGGGCTCTAGGTCAACTCCTGAAAAGGGGGTCAATGTCAGACCTTGCAATCAAAAGTTAGGGGGCGCACTGAAATTATGGCAAGGGTTATTAGCCCCCTAACTTTTGATTGCAAAGTCTGACATTGACCCCCTTTTCAGGAGTTGACCTAGAGCCCACCAAGGTCATGCATATCAAGTTTGGTCAATGTCAGACCTTGCAATACACTGTAAGGCACTGTAAGGCTACTGTCCTGCCTCACTTCCAGTGATGAAGCTAAGCTATGCTAACGGAGCGTCTATTCCCAAAGCTAAAATGCACGCACAGAGACAAAAAAGGTATGCATCTTCTTGTCTAACTCCAGGGAAGATGTTAAATAAGCTAATTTCCAAAAAAAGTGGAGTTCCCCTTTAAGGGAAAGCCACAAAATTAATAAAACCTCGGGATGCTCAATGACAATGACACTATGTAACAACCCATCATCTACATACACTGCACGTCACACACACACATCCACATGCACACACTCACTTTAAACAAACACTCACCTTACCCACTCACTTTATATTGATCTATTATTAAAGAGATTTGCACCACATTCATACCTCATTTGCACCCTACCCCAAGTTTTGTACCTCTGCATTCTACCTCACTGGTACTCATTTTACTCTGTATTGTATTATGTATATTGACTTTACCTACTTTTTACTTCTTAATTTCTTACTTACTGTCTCTTTACTGTATGTAGCACACTCTCAGGGGCTGATAAGAAACAAGCATTTCATTATAAAGTATCCTGTATTTTAGGCAGCTGGGTGGCGTAGCGGAGATTGTGCTCGTCACCAATGCAAGAGACTCCGGTATCGTATCCCAGTCTCAGCGTTGCCTCTGGCTTGGGCCGGCCGTCGTACTGGCTCATTTGGCAGAGTCAGCGGGTGGAAGTCGATGGGTGGCGATTGGACGTTGTGGACAGCGACCCCTACAGGTCGGTTGGGAGACGCCTGCACAGCAGAGACAGGAAGTAGCGGGGGTAGTGTGAGCCTCCCACACGTTACACCTCGCCAATGAGAGTCCGCGCTGTCTGGTGAAAAGATGTGACAGATGTACCGGAGGGAACACGTGATGCAAGGCTTCTATCCTCTCTACAACCGACCAGTGGGGGGCATAGTCGAGCAACAATCAAGACAGGGGAGAATTGGATACACGAAATTGGGATGGGAGAAAAAATAGAAAATAACGAGAAAAAATGGATAAAAAAAAGAAGTATCCTGTATTTTGTTCTGACAAATAAAAACAAACTTGAACTTGAACTTGGGGTCACTATAAGAGGGAAATGTGAAAGAAACCTAAGTGAACTCCAGAGTCTTTCTTCTCCGTCATAGTGAATCAACTGACTGTCCCACTGACGGAGACCAACTGACACAGACTGACGTGATGATCCCAACAGTCGTCGGCCACCGACTGATTCTACCCGACTCTCGTGTTCATGTATAATATGGGGAAGGTAGAGCAGTCGTCTGGCAATCCGGAGGTTCCCAGTTCGATTCCCGCTCCTCCCGGGCAGCGTGTCGATGTGTCCTTGAGCAAGACACTTAACCCCTAATTGCTCCCGATGAGCAGGTTGGCACCTTGCATGGTTGCCTCTGCGATCAGTGTGTGAATGTGTGAGTGAATGGGTCAAATGTGAGGAACAAACAAATTGTAAAGCGCTTTGGATAAAAGAGATATATAAAAAAGCAGCCATTTAATATAAGATATTCCTTTATTGATGCCCTTGGGGGGAATTCGGGCATCATAGCAGCATGGGGGAGGTACAGGTAAAGCCAGGCATGGGCAAGGTAATATACCGTACTTTTCGGACTATAAGCCGCGGCTTTTTTCCCCATTTTTTGACCCTGCGGCTTATATAACGGTGCGGCTTATATGTGGACCAAACCCGAAAATATTGCTTTTTTGACTGCATTGAAATGTTATTTATCTGTTCCCTTATTTGCTAAACTTAATACAACTTGTAAATGAGTTAATTCTTGTTATTTGTCCGACAGTATTGTGACAATCCCCTCTGTGCACGAACCCTTACATATGGTAATTAAACATTAAAACACCTGCGGCTTATAGTCCAGTGCGGCTTATATATGTACACATCATTCAATTTAGCTGCTGCGGCTTATAGTCGGGTGCGGCTTATAGTGCGAAAAGTACGGTAGTAGAAATACATAAATATAGGCAATACATTTATAACAAATAAAAAGAAACAGTGTAAACAATATAATTAACTATGAATATAAGAATACGAGAAAGTAAACCGTGTAATCAAAGGTGCAGACGATGGTCTGTTTCCATTTCTTCTCACCATGTGCTCCATGCAGATGCTGATCTCCCCGTCGCTGTAGAAGGCCCCGTAGAAGCCCACGATGTAGGGGGAGTTACACTCGTGAAGCACCTGGAGCTCCCGGATGATCTGGTTCCTGATGGCTGGCTTGATCTCCAGGTGGATCAGCTGGGTAGAGAGAGAGAGAGAGAGAGAGAGAGACGGGGGTTAAAGGAACACGCCAACATTTTGGGAAATTAGCTTACCATCTTCTCCAGAGAGAGACAAGAAGATAAGATACCAGTCTCCTCTCTGTGCGTTCAGTAGAAAGCTATCTGGCTGCACGTTAGCCTAGCTTAGCACAATGAATGGAAGCGGAGATGACCGGTTAGCCTTCAGGAGAGGTGTTAGTTGGACAACGCCTAGGCTAACCGGTCATGTCCGCTTCCATTCATTGTGCCAAGCTAGGCTATAAATGAGTACTACTGGGGTGTAGTGCTAATCAGATGTATGTAGAGTTGCAGTATATTAATATTACACATAGTCATACTGGCCAGCAGCGTAACTAGTAAGAGTAGGTAATGGTTATGTACAGATATAGATATAGTATCTATATGCAAAATGATTATGTGCAGGCATGTACACAGATGTGGATATATACGGTATATACAACAGCATTATTGTACAGAGTAATATGTGTTATATGCAGGTAAGTACTATAAATAGGTACTGTATATAGAAGGATTATAGGCAGGTATATTCAGATAGATATGGATTATATATATATATATATATATATATATATATATATTAGGGCTGTCAAAGTTGTCAAAGCTGTATATATTAGGGCTGTCAAAGTTAATGCTTAAATTTTGGAGATTAATTTAAATGATTTAAAGTGTTAATTCTTTAAAATCTAGATTAATCTATGGAGTGGAGAATTTGAGATAAATTAGTTAATTTTTTTTTATCTATTGACAGCACTAATATATTATATATATATAGGATATTTAGATTTGCATTTAACAAATGTCATTCATTTGTGGGGGGCTTGTAAACTAATTTGACTGACGAGACCCGGGACTGCACTGATGACCTACCCACATTCAAAACCGCTCTTAACCCTTTCACTGCCAAATGACAGAAGGTTAACCCTTTACTATCACACAACCGACGGTCGCAATCGGCTGTCGTGTGGCAGTGAAAGGGTTAATATTCTGTGAATTGTCGCAGTGAAAGGGTTAACCGTTTTGGTAGTGCGGCAGTGAAAGGGTTAAAGAGCACCTACGGGAGGCCGCAATTCTAAACTGGCCACCGTAAATGTCCAAACCCCCCGCGCCCTCCCCCTCCTAATAGACAGTCTCCTCCCATCATATATATATTTTCTGTTAGGATCTCTGGGTAACAGTACTGTATATTTGCATATCGTATACGTCACAAATGTAACAGTACTATATACCTGTATGTCATGTATGTCCCTATGCCATAAATGTCATGATGTCATGTATGTTGTGTATGTCATAAATGTCACTATGAATTGAAAATGGGGGAGACCCTGATGTAAACAAGACAAAAGTCTTTCTCTGGTCTGCATCCCCTTAACAATTGTGTGTATTGAGCCGTACTGTATTGTACCCATTCTGCAATCTGTTAAATAAAGTTTTCATTCATTCATTCATGATGTACTCAGCAGTTTGCGACACAAGACATCGCGGTTGAACCAGATTAGTGTCGCTCGGCTCTTTACCTTCCTCGCCATCACCAGGCCGGAGGGTTTGTGGCACACTTTGTTGACCACGCCGCCGTTGCCGGCGCCGAGCTCGCAGATGCGATGGAAGTCGTCGTCTTTCAACTCGCCCACCTTGAGCTTCTGCGTGAGGAAAGCCTCCAGCCGTTTCTTCTGCTGCTCGTCTAGATCGAGTTCACCCAGCTTCTTCTGCAGCGCCTCCAAGTTAGCTCTGGACGAGGGGGGAAGGGGAGACCAAAGAGGGCGATGATAAGGAGAGAAAAGAGATCATTCAACTCTTGCAAACGACTGAGGTAACTAATCATCTGTTGGAATAAACTACGACATTAACCCTTTCAATATCACACTACAAAAGGGTTAACGCTTTCACTACCACACTGCCGCTTTCACTACCACACTGCGGTAGTGAAAGGGTTAACCTTCTGCAGTGTGGCGGTGAAAGGGTTAACCTTCTGCAGTGTGGCGGTGAAAGGGTTAACATTATGCAGTGTGGTAGTGAAAGGGTTAACCGCCTGTAGTGCTGTAGTGAAATGGTTAACCTTCTGCAGTGTGGCTGTGAAAGGGTTAACATTCTGCAGTGTGGCAGTGAAAGGGTTAACCTTCTCCAGTGTGGTAGTGAAAGGGTTAACATTATGCAGTGTGGTAGTGAAAAGGGTTAACCGTCTGTAGTGTGGTAGTGAAAGGTTAACCGTCTGTAGTGTGGTAGTGAAAAGGGTTAACCATCTGCAGTGTGGTAGTGAAAGGGTTAACCGTCTGTAGTGTGGTAGTGAAAAGGGTTAACCGTCTGTAGTGTGGTAGTGAAAGGTTAACCGTCTGTAGTGTGGTAGTGAAAAGGGTTAACCATCTGCAGTGTGGTAGTGAAAGGGTTAACCGTCTGTAGTGTGGTAGTGAAAAGGGTTAACCTTCTGCAGTGTGGTAGTGAAAGGGTTAACCTTCTGTAGTGTGGTAGTGAAAGGGTTAACCGTCTGTAGTGTGGTAGTGAAAGGGTTAACCTTCTGTAGTGTGGTAGTGAAAGGTTAACCGTCTGTAGTGTGGTAGTGAAAGGTTAACCGTCTGTAGTGTGGTAGTGAAAGGGTTAACCTTCTGTAGTGTGGTGGTGAAAGGTTAACCGTCTGTAGTGTGGTAGTGAAAGGGTTAACCATCTGCAGTGTGGTAGTGAACGGGTTAACCTTCTGCAGTGTGGTAGTGAAAAAGGTTAACCGTCTGTAGTGTGGTAGTGAAACGTTAACCTTCTGTAGTGTGGTAGTGAACAGGGTTAACCGTCTGCAGTGTGGTAGTGAACAGGGTTAACCTTCTGTAGTGTGGTAGTGAAAGGTTAACCGTCTGTAGTGTGGTAGTGAACGGGTTAACCTTCTGCAGTGTGTTAGTGAAAGGTTAACCGTCTGTAGTGTGGTAGTGAAAGGGTTAACCGTCTGCAGTGTGGTAGTGAACAGGGTTAACCTTCTGTAGTGTGGTAGTGAAAGGTTAACCGTCTGTAGTGTGGTAGTGAAAGGTTAACCGTCTGTAGTGTGGTAGTGAACAGGGTTAACCGTCTGCAGTGTGGTAGTGAACAGGGTTAACATTCTGTAGTGTGGTAGTGAAAGGTTAACCGTCTGTAGTGTGGTAGTGAAAGGTTAACCGTCTGTAGTGTGGTAGTGAAAGGGTTAACCGTCTGTAGTGTGGTAGTGAAAGGTTAACCGTCTGTAGTGTGGTAGTGAAAGGTTAACCGTCTGTAGTGTGGTAGTGAAAGGGTTAACCGTCTGTAGTGTGGTAGTGAAAGGTTAACCGTCTGTAGTGTGGTAGTGAAAGGTTAACCGTCTGTAGTGTGGTAGTGAAAGGTTAACCGTCTGTAGTGTGGTAGTGAAAGGTTAACCATCTGTAGTGTGGTAGTGAAAGGTTAACCGTCTCTAGTGTGGTAGTGAAAGGTTAACCGTCTGTAGTGTGGTAGTGAAAGGTTAACCGTCTGTAGTGTGGTAGTGAAAGGTTAACCGTCTGTAGTGTGGTAGTGAAACGTTAACCGTCTGTAGTGTGGTAGTGAACAGGGTTAACCTTCTGTAGTGTGGTAGTGAACAGGGTTAACCGTATGTAGTGTGGTAGTGAACAGGGTTAGGGTTAGTTACTGTAGTGTGGTAGTGAAAGGTTAACCGTCTGTAGTGTGGTAGTGAACAGGGTTAGTTACTGTAGTGAGTCAGGATGGAGGACACCACTTACTCGGACGCCACATCGATGGTGGTGGAGATGGACAAGGCATCCGCCGCCGGATTGATGTTTAAGGGCGTTGGTCTCTTTTTGAGCGGCATGTTTCCTTTGGCCGGTGTTGTTACCCACTCTCTTCTCGGTGATGACGTTATAGTGTGCAACAACTGTCCTTTTCTTTCTTCCTTTTGTGTTTGTTTTGTAAGGTTTTCCAGCTGGCGTTGTTAGACTTGTTGTTCCATTAGGAGCATTTGGAACAAGCGGTCGTCTAACGTTACAATCGGCTGTTATTTAACTAGAAACACACAAGAAACGAATGTTACCTACGCGAATGATAAGTCATCTACAGAACAAGTAAACACCCATTTGTCTGCGACAGGTACGGCCAGCATTAGGTAACTAGGGTTGCTGGCAACAAGGTAGGGCGAGTTAGCCAAGTTAGGCAGACTTGGCTAACGTCCTCTCTCCCTCAAAATACAACTTGCCAACAAGATTGTCTACATTCCATTCATTACACATACATCTAAAATAAGCAAGGAAAGTGCTTGAAAATAAATTTGTTATCTCCCAAGTTGAATTTAAACAAGTTCAAGTGCAACTACACATGAACCATAATATTAATAATGATGATAATCATCATACACTTATCTTATATCACTGGAAAGCCCTAGTTGTTAGCTTCAAAATGGTACCAAATAGGAGGTACTTTGAAATACCCAGTAACTAATAATAATAAATCACAAACTGATGCAAATTCATGGTTCAGGGATTTCCTCAATAGGCCAGGCGACCCACAAGAGTGAATTAAGAATGAACTGTCAAACAAACACAACCCACTACTAAACCAGTAAACAGTCATTTGGTTCGAACAGAGTTTGTTATTAATATTAATAAGACTAAGTATAATCAGTTAACATTTTATACACAGTGTGGAGGAGAATGAGGCGTTAACCTCAGACCAGAAAGAAAGCAAGCATTATTATTTATAGATCGATATAGTGGGTCAGAATAATCAACTAACATTACGTTATTAAGCTACAATTTAACAGCATAATAATATAATCTTAATAATAAAAACCCACACAGCCATCACCTCCTCACCATTGCGATTAGCAGCTAGCTAGTCTCACTGTCTGTCACAACAACATGTAGCAAGCTAACGTTAGCTATCTAGCTAGCTAGTTAGTTAGCAACCACCGGTAACTAACCAACCACGTACTCTTCAAAAACGTCCAACAATGTGCCGTTCGTTCGCCCTGTCGCTTTATTAATTACGTTATTAATTTGAGTTGCAGTCCTTGTGCTTGTCCTCCTCCTCGCCCTGTACTGCTCTGTGTACAACACACCCAGCTGGCAGGTCTGCTGCGGAGCCGAGTGACAGACAGTCCTCCCAGGAAGGGGAGGGGCTAGGGGGCGGGCCTAACGTTTGGCACGTCGGTGAGGAGAGGAGTCTCGCGAGATCTGTGTTTGATTGATTGATTGATTGAAAACTTTATTAGCATATTGCAGAATGGGTACAATACAGTACAGCTCAATACACACAATTGTTAATTAAGGGGATGCAGACCAGAGAAAGACTTTCGTATTGTTTACATCAGGGTCCCCCATTTTCAATTCATCATAACATATAAGATAAGATATAAATATAAATATAAATATATAAATATATATAAATAATATAAATAACAAACTCAGCAAGACCGACGGCTTCTCGGTTACAGTGGGTGACAATATTATCACAAGGAAAGATGAAATTACCTACCTGGGTTCCATCCTAGAGGCTAATCTTTCCTGTGACAAAATGGCATCCAATGTAATAAAAAAAGTCAACCAACGAACGCGATTCTTGTACCGGATCTCCTCTCTGGTAAACAAGAATACCCTGAAGACTCTAGCAGGAGCACTCATTCAAGGGTACTACGACTATGCTTGCACCTCATGGTACCAAAGCACCTCAAAGGCACTAAAAAACAAATTACAAACATCTCAAAACAAGCTAGTCAGACTACTACTTGACCTGACTCCTAGAACCCACCTCACCCCTGCCCACTTTGACAACCTAGGATGGCTTAGAGTAGACGACAGAGTACAGCAACTTGCAATGGGCCTGGTCTACAAGATACACTACGCGACCAAGGTACCCATGTACATGTCAAAATACTTCCCAAAGGTCAGTGAATACCACGATCACAACACCAGAGGGAGCTCCACAAATCATGTAAAACCCAGATTCGGCTCAAACAAGGGACTAAACACGTTTCGCAATTATGCCACATCAATGTGGAACGCCCTGCCTAAAGCTGTAAAGGAATGTGAATCACTACCCACCTTCAAAAACACTCTCAAAAAACACCTACGTGAGACTGCAATTCGAAACTGGCCCCTACAAATGTCCTAACCTAGTTGTACAGTAAATGACCAAGTAAGGCTTTGTCAATATTCCAATGTACAGTGTAAAATGTGTGTGTGTCCCCTACCCAACCCCCCCCCCCCCCCACCTCCAATGTACAGCCCTCACCCAACCCACCCAACCCCACCCCACCAACCTCCTCCAATGTACAGTTTCTACGCCAAATGTATATACACTCCTTTTCTGGACACTTTTGTATCACAAACAGTACTGTATTTGCAAATCTGATATGTCATAAATGTATAGATGTAGCAGTACTGTCTATCTGTATGTCATGTATGTCATATATGTTATGATGAATTGAAAATGGGGGACCCTGGTGTAAACAAGACGAAAGTCTTTCTCTGGTCTGCATCCCCTTAACAATTGTATGTATTGAGATGTACTGTACTGTACCCATTCTGCAATCTGTTAATAAACTTTTCAATCAATCAATCAATCAATCAATATTCCTTTATTGATCCCCTTGGGGAAATTCAGGCATCATAGCAGCAAAACAACACAAGCAGTGTAAACAAATAAGTCAATATAATTTACTATCTAACTAAGGTGCATATAAGGTCGCATAAGGTAGTGTTATAATTTACTGTCTAACTACTGTCTGGCTAACTGAAATATACAGAATTCACAGTATCACGGTATTCACATAAGGTGCAGTATTCACATAAGGTGCAGTATGCATAAGGTGGTGTTATTGTCCTCCTTGGGTTCCTATTAGTTCTAGTTGGATGTCTGGCAGCAGTCCCTGCCCACTGTTGTGGAGCCTGATGGCCGCTGGTATGAAGGACTGTCCGAGGCGGTTAGTTGAGTGTCGGGGGGGTATGAGTCTGTGGCTGAACGTGCTTCTCATCTTGATATGTGATATATATGACATACATGACATACAGGTATAGACAGTACTGTTGCATCTAGACATTTATGACATACCAGATCTACAAATATACAGTACTGTTTATATATTGATTGATTGATTGATTGATTGAAAAGTTTATTAACAGATTGCAGAATGGGTACAGTACAGTACAGCTCAATACACACAATTGTTAAGGGGATGCAGACCAGAGAAAGACTTTCGTCTTGTTTACATCAGGGTCCACCATTTTCAATTCATCATGTTAACGGCTGTACTACACCTGCCAAAATGTACTAGAAAACTTGAAAGTGTAATGCTGTCAAACAGCGCCCTCTAGGCAAAATAGCCCCCTTGTTGGTACTGCACTTTATTTACATTTATTCGTTTTGGTTTGATGCGTGTGGGTTGGAATTTAGTGGGGGGTAATACTAGTAGGGGAGCGGTTGCTGTCACAGGACCCCCCCTTAGTTTTTATTTAATTTCAAACCTTTATTTAAACTTGAAAGGCAACTGAGGGGTTTCCCCTCATTTATTTATAGTACATACAGAAATAACAATAATTTTTTTTAAATAAAAAAAAACATAAAAATCACATAGCATTATCAAATCACAACAACAAGGTGAGGCAAAAAGTAAGGATAACAAATCAATTAAAACACGTACAACTTGATTGACAAAGGTTGGAGATCAAGGTTTTAAACTCTGCAACAGAGGGGAGAATCTCAAGCTTTAAGGACCGTTGGCGTTCATTCCATGAGCTAGAGGGGCATCATAGCAACATGCAGATTCACCCTGTTCCAAACAAACTCAGGGGACCTCAAGGACCAGCCAGTCACTAGAACGGGTTCCATAGGTTCCAAGTACATTCCATTCCAATAATGATAATACTGTATAAGGAGGTATAGCTTACCAATAAGGGCCTTAATAATGAACAAATACCAGTGTTTGTTGCGCTTCTCCATTTGCGGGTTAATCAACTGTAGCTATTCAGTATTTCACAACATCATTGAAGAGGGTAGATCTTTGATAAACAATCTTTAATTGTGCTGCTTATTAAGCCTATTAAATATAAGACCGCTTTTTAGTAAACGTTCAAAAAAATATACCCCTATATACACACTTTTATATATATATATGTAACGGTTGTGACAACGTCACCTCAAACTTCGATGCCCCGAGGGAGTTTCGAACACTGGTCTCCCACGCCGCGTCATGTGCAACAGCACAGACCGCTATACCAAGAAGTGAACTCACTGGTTTTGTAACGTGCCTTCTTGAGGATGAGAGTGAGTTTAACCCATAGCACCGCTACTCATTGTATTATAATTTATAATATTATTATATTATATTTTTTTAAACGTGGGAAGATAGTGACCATTGCAGCAGCCGGTCTATATTTCAATGCACATTGCAGTATTGAGTGAGTAGACCTATATTTTAAACAGTATGTTCCATCACAGTACCTGTGGGGGGCAGGATTCCCCAACAAAACATACTTGAGCCATAAAGAAAAAGAGATCTGCATGTCATGATGGTGATTCAGGTTAGTCCAATGGTTTGGAACACATCCAACTGGCTTCCATATCAGTTCATTCCAACCTTATTTCACTAGGTACATTTTGATGCAGATATACAGATTATTATTACTGAGGGTGAGTGTGTTTGTGCGTGTGCGTGTGCGTGTGTGTGTGTGTGTGTGCGTGTGCGTGTGTGTGTGTGTGTGTGTGTGTGTGTGTGTGTGTGCGTGTGTGTGTGTGTGTGTGTGTGTGTGTGCGTGTGCGTGTGCGTGTGTGTGTGTGTGTGTGTGTGTGTGCGCTCGTGCATGCATGTGTGTGTCTCTAGTGAAGTTTGTTCATTTCTTTACATTCTTGAGTTGTCTCTTAGGTGGTCTTTGGTCTCCTATGCTGAACACAGGCTGAAAAGGAAAAGGAGAGAGAGAGACATCAGTGTCACTGTACATTCTGTTAAAGAGAGAGAGAGACAGAGAGAGAGGGATAGAGAGAGAGAGAGAGAGAGAGAGAGAGAGAGATAGAGACATGAGTCATCAGTGCCACTGTATCATCACAGTATCTATCACATAACATCATACCGTCCCCAGTGTTTCGAATTTAAATAAAGTTTTTTTGTATCCGTCACATGACATCACAGTATCTGTCACATGACAATTTTTCCATTTGGTTTATCTCTTTTTCTGGAGGGGAAACCCTTGTGAGCACGGGGGGGAGAACATGCAAACTTCACACAGAAAGGCCAGGGAGATACCCCACCTGGGTACCTGGCAACCCGGCAACCTGGTCCCCAAGCGGGATTCGAACCCAGGACCTTCTTGCTGTGACGTGACAGTGTTAACCAATTGACCCAACACATGACCCCAAAATTACCTTTGATGAGATAACCATCGGAAAATATGTTAAAAACCCATTAAGATAAGAAGATGTCTCAGTTCCAAGCCATCATATCACCATGTGATATTACATTTACTACAATATACCTTCCAAGGAAACTAGCATCTAGTAATAACTGGAATTTAATCTTAGCAAGCGCCCCCAAAATTGGCCATTTTAGTTTTAGTTTTTGAGGACTGCATACTTTTTTTGCAAACCAAAACAACATACTTTATACTTATAGCACTTGCATGAGCCTGGTCTCTTTTGAAAGATGACATTCTGAAGTTTCTGATTCCAGAACAGAAATTCACTTTTAGTGCTAACGTAATAGAGTAACATAGGTCTGAACTTGAGTTGTAGAAAAACTTGGCTTACAAATCCAGACAGAGCCATAGCCTGAAGCCTTATGTAGTACATACCCAAATTTCATAAAGATCCATTCAGAAATGAGTGATTATGAGTGATTTTGGTAAACTGTGTACAAAGAAAAACTCAGTTTTCTCATAGACTTCAATTCATTTGGCTTCCTGTTAAAGAATTTAGTTGTTCACCTAGATCCCTGATTCACACATCCCCACATGGGGTATCATTGGAAGCCACACTCATTGGCTACAATGATCCACAATCATTTTCAAGATCGGATCTAGATTGACGGAACTACTGCAGCCTGAGTCGGGAGTGGTATTTTGCGCAATACCGTGTACTTTGCACAAGCCTCAAATACCGGCATGTAACTCGAGAACCGCTGAACGGATTTTGTCGGATTTTGTCGCTATCGACAGGCAACAAATAAGCCTGTTGCGCATACCAGTGAGGCTAACTGCCTAAGAAAACGGGCACAGAGGCACTGAAACTAGACAAATATCTAGATGTATCCATCGGTGGAACAATTGCATGCTTTCACAGAGGACAAGAAGCCTTCAGTCGACTCCTTCAGACATTAAGCAACCCCCACAGCCCAAATGGAATGATACAAAAATAATAATAATAATAATTATTATTATTATTATTTCGGTGTGAAGTTTGCATGTTCTCCCCCCGTGCTCACAAGGGTTTCCCCTCCAGGAAAAGAGATAAACTACCAGTCGACTATCGGAAAATTTTGGCCAATCAAGGTTGACTATTATACAAATCCTTAGTCGGGGACACAGGCCAAAATTCCCCCCAAAACCTCCCGATAATATCATCAACGTACCATTTAATGGGTTTGACCTGACTGATGCTGTCAGGAAGTGGGCGGTTCCTGGTATCTGGCAGCAAGAAACTAAGAACAGCAGCCAAGGTGCTGATTACGCCAAATATAATGTAGGGCAGGATCTGACTGTAGATACCTGCAAAACAAGACATGTTATTGACACGACACAGTCTTGGGAGTATTGCTAATACATTACTTACCAATGTGCATCGGTGTACACACAGAGGGATGTGTACCCATGTCGATCAATAAACGATTGATCAATTGAAATACCAAACAGACGTATAATTGTTTGGTTGGTGTTTCATATGCATGTAGTTTAATGTTTACATGTGTCGGTACACCTAAAAGACAACATCAAGGGAGTGCAAACACAGACACACACACACACTGTCATAGAATGTATTTATATGTGTGTACACTCAGTGGTGCAGTGGTGATTTCTTAAGGGGTTGCACTGTGTTTTAATGATGTGCATGCGCATAAATGTTCCCTCGCGAATAAAGACGATGCCTGATTGCCTCTAGGAATGGAACGTAACACATTTCATTCAAAGGATTTGTGTGAATGGTCCAACTGTAGTATTTGAACACACCTGACGACCTGAGCTATTTATGCAAAGTAGCCAGGTGGGTACTTGGCGCAGAGTCGAGTGGACATTCTTGTGTGAACGCGTGTGTACATCCGTGCATGCGCATGCTCAAAAAGCAGATGGAACTGCGTGCAACCCCGTCCCACGACCACTGCCCCACGGTGTGCACTATGCCTTTAAGTAACCTGTTTTACGACACTAGCGTAAAGTGAACCTTTGACGTCTTTGACGTTTGGCGTAATATTCAGTACTTATATGTAGTGATGCACCGATGTGAAAATTGTGGCCGATACCGATAACCGATATTAATATTGCTGTTCTGGCCGATACCGATATTTACCAATGTCGATATCTCTGTATAGAAAACACTTTTTTATGATAATCAAATAAAGAGCTATTTTCCAAAACGCATTTTCTTTTTACTTTTGTAACTTATTTTCAGAAAGAATATTTTGAAACTATTTAAGGCCAAAACATGTTAAAAATAAATAAATAATAATAATAATAATAATAATAATAATAATAATAATAATAATAATAATAATAATAATAATAATAATAATAATAATAATATATATTTTTTAATATCGGCCCATATCGACCCTATCTTGATATCGGACCGATACCGATGTGTAAAAGTACGGCCATATCGGCATCACTACTTATATGTGTGATGTAACCTGTATGCTGTTGCTCATTGGCTCTCAGAAGTAAACAAACTCTAACAGATCCCAGCGTGTGTGGACAGTGGAATGCTTTTACTTTACACACACCTATGTAGACCACGTAGGGAGAAAAGATGGTGCCTATGCGTGCTGCTGTGGAGACCAAACCCAGGCCCATATTCCTGACCGCGGTGGGGAATAGCTCAGTGGTGTATAAGTAGAGGGAGCAGTAGGCCCCGGAAACACCCAGTTTCCCCAACAGGGCCAACGCCTGAGACATGGCAGGCATATCTGAGAAGACAAGACACAACCACTGTCATTTCCAAGTACATTTACTGTATCTGTACCAGGCAGGGGTGTAAAAAAGTACCCAGAAATTATACTTATGTGAAAGTATGGGTACCGTCTCAAAATCGTACTCACGTAAAAGTCAGAGTATCTGGCTAAAAACACACTTGAGTAAAAGTAAAAAAGTTTCTACTTTTTTTTTTATCCACTTTTTCTCCCATTTTCTATATTTTCTCCCATCCCAATTTCGTATCATCCAATTCAACCCTCCCCTGTCACGAACGCTGTTTCTTGCCTCCCACAAGCCGGCTGCAATGTGGACTAAGTCATACATAGCACAAGTCCCCTCCGGTACTTGAGGTAACAGCAGTCGCATCTTTTCACCTGCACAGCTCGATCTCTCAGTGGCGAGGAGTAACGTGTGGGAGGCTCACGCTGCCCCCGACACTTCCTGATTATACTGCGCAGGCGCACCAACCGACCTGTAGGAGTCGCTGTCCACAACGCCCGATCCCCACCCATCAGTTTCCCACCCCCTAATACGGCCAATGTGTATTAGTACGGACGACCAGCTAAACTGAAAGCAATGAGGAGCGCTGGGCTCGAACAGGCAAGCCCAGCGTCTCCGTCATTCGTGGCGAGCGCCTTGCCCACTACGCCACGTAGCCGCCCAAAAGTTTCTACTTTTAAATGTACTTAAGTACTAAAAAGTTAAAGTAAAAACTTTTCATGGAGATAGGGCCATGGGTGCTCGTCTTGTCCACACAGAATGTTCCGTTTCGTCCTCTTCATCACTCGTACTATATCGTTTGTGGCCGTCTTCTGTAGCTTGTCACTCTGACTGTCCATTCTTCTGATAGCAGGTGTTTAATCTCTAGTCTTGCACAAGGACCAATCAGCATGGGTATGGGCGGGTTCATTTTCCATTGATGGGGATTTGATTGGCTGTTTTTAAATAATGCGCGGCGGCAGGATTAATAAGGTTAACGTTATAGTTTGGCCAGAGAAACAAATATACTCATTAAAATAGTTGGACCTGTGAGATTTGTACTTTGTACTTTGGTAGGTCTGCATTTTAAATGTAAGGAGTAAAAAGTATGTTTTTTTTTCTCTGAAATGTAATTGAGTCAAAGTACAAGTATACAAACCTAATAATACTTGAGTAAAGTACAAATCCCCCAAAACAGTACTCAAGTATTGTAACGAAGTACAATTACTCAAGTACTTTACACCCCTGGTACCAGGTATCAGTCCCAGTGGCACCCATTCAACACTTTAAAACAATATTTACATGTCTAGAAATGTATACACAAAGGAAGACTGCGGTAGAAGAACTGCTATTCTAGGTATATATGCACAGTAAGGTAGTGAGAACTATGTGCATAAAAGTTAGGGTGTGACACGTGATAAAGGCATTAAATGGTGGTATTGATTGATTGATTGATTTGGTATCCAAAGTGTGTTAAATTTGTTCCACATTCACCCATTCACACTGATGGCAGAGGCAACGAAGCAAGGTGTCAACCTGCTCATCAGGAGCAATGAGGGGTTAAGTGTCTTGCTCAAGGACACTTCTACACGCTGCCCGGGAAGAGCGGGAATCGGATTACTGGACGACTGCTCTACCTCCTGAGCCACCATCGCGGCGTCGCCCCTGAACTTTAAAAAATATATCAATATGTGATAACAGACACCACACCTTTTTTGCATTTTTGAATTTTTTTGTTTATCAGGCCCTAAATTAACAGAAAAACATTGGCTCAAATGTTAATAATTTTTTGCAGCCATTTTGCCTAAACTGACCAGACAAACCTTCAGGAACCAGCGTTATCATCAGAAGCATAACGCCACAGAGGACCAGCGAGGAGAAGAGGACCGCAGGCCGCGGGGCTCGGTGGACCAGCAGCCAGGTGGCCGCGCAGGCCGCTATCTCGGTGGCCGCGGAAACGAAGCAGTTGAGGAAGGCGTCGCCATTCATGTTCCCGGTGTTGAGTGAAAGACCGTAGAAAACCGTGGCGGTGGCTACCCTGGGGGTTGGAAGGAGACCAGAAAGACAAGAGGGCAAAGGCTTGATCCGGTCGATTATATAGTCAGACAAGAAGATTAGATATAGTAAAAATGTGTAGTTCGCTACATACCTTTAAGAAATGTCTCAAGGTGATACATAAATATAAAACCTCATTATTATCCTAATTATATTTTATCTATAACATAACTGTATTCAAATAGTGACAAAGGGAAAAAGAAAAACATATATATATAAAAAATGTAATAAAAAAGTATAAAAAATAAATAAAAAAGATGTGTATATGTTTTGTACATAAAACTATGAAACATTTGTAACCTTTGCTAAATGATATACTGAATTATGTTTCTTTTTTGTATTTTATTGTGTGTAAATTATGTAATGTAAAAAGGGTAGGCAATTATAAGCCTCGGCTTCAGCCTACACCTTTTCGTAATTTTTTTTTAAGTTCTACTACTATGATTTGAAAAAAAAGAAAAAAGAAAAAAGACCGAAATAAAATCATTCATTTATTCATTCATACCAATTTCCTCTCTGTGCGTTCAGTAGGTCCCAGCGGTAAGACACCCGTGACTAAAGGTAGGTTGTAGGTGAGTATGGAAGACCCCATAATATTAATATTATTACCATAAGATGATGTTTATGATGCTCATGTTCCTCATGTTGGTTGTGCGGATCAGGTCTACAAAAGTATATGTCTGCTGCTCCCGTCCACCATTTTCTTTCTGACACACGGACACACGGACACAATCACAAATACACCAACAAACAGAGGCAGATTATTACGCTGAGGCAGTACTGTGTGGAGTGTTTCTTTGTGTTTACCTCCTCGTGGAGGCATGACTCTGTGACTATACAGATTGCTATTTGTAAAAAAACCTCGTCACCAGAGCGCCTTATTCACTTTCTGACCCTGGAGATCATGGAAGGCCTCTCTGTGTACTTCTCTGAACTCTGAGTTGCATGTAATAATAATAATAATAATAATAATAATAATAATAATAATAATAATAATAATAATAATAATAATAATAATAATAATAATAATAATAATAATAATAGATTGAATTTGTAATGCACTTTTTGTTCGCTGGGATCCCAAAGTGCTACACTACAGGCTTAAAACATAGTTAAAAAAATAAAATAGTTATTAGTAAAACAAATAAAATACAGAATAAAAATAAGATAAAAATAGAACATAGTTAATTAGGAATATTTCGCCTAAAGGTACATGCCTAAGTAAATGGAAGATTGCTCCACTTCTGCAAGGTCAATTTGCATGTTCTTGGTATCTAGGACCATCTAGGGACCTGGGGGTATGTATTTCCAGTGTCAGAAATATTGTGTCTGTTACTAGGCTGAGTAAATTGTAATGAAGAAAAGGAGAATATAAATTATGATTTATGATTTTTGCATCTTTGATCATGTTAAATCTGCGGGGTACGAGAAAATGCTCACTGAGCTTATTCACCACCTTATTGAGATCATGTGTACAAAAAATCTAAGCAAATGAATAAAGGGAAGATGATTAAACAGAAGGATTTGTAGATACAGTAATTAATGATAATCGATTTTAATTATAAATTCATATTTGACCTTGAACTTGACCTTGACCTTATTATGGCCAAATCATACATCTATGGATAGGGAAAATGCTCCTCTTTCCAATGGCAGGGTTGAATCTGGATTTAGTCATTTCCTTGCGCGGTTTTTACGATAATTAGCATTTTCCGATAAATTCGTATTTCCGATAAATCGTATAAAACATCGGTAAAAATGAAAATATACACTTTGACTACTGTTTTTGATAGGGTTATGGTCTTTACTCTTGGCTACAAAAATAAATATTTAAAAACATTAACCTCTTAACATCCAATGGCCCACATGTGGACGATTCTTTGCCGACCTCTAGTGGCTCGGGTGTGCATTTCTTTTAATACAATATATAGATAGAAAAAAGAAAAAAAAACAGCACAAGACAATTTAAATAAAAAGCAAACAGTCAAAGGCCTTTTTGAACAGGTAGGTTTTCAGGCCTGCTTTAAAAGAGTCCAGGCTCTGTGGTGCCCTCAGCTGGATGGGGAGGCTGTTCCACAGGCGTGGTGCAGCCGTGCAGAAGGCTGGGTCACCCATGGTGCAGAGCCGGGTACTGGGGACCCGAAGGAGCAGGCTACCTGCGGATCTGAGGGTGCGGGTGGAGGATTGTATTGCAGCTTTTGGATGCTCTTGCCAGGAATCCCGATGAAGAGTCCATTACAGTAGTCCAGTCTTGAGGAGATAAAGGCACGGACAAGCTTCTCTGCATCTGACAGGGTTAGAGTGGGACGGAGTTTTTTTATTTTTTATTTTTGGTCTTTTTCCCCCTCCATTTTCCTCAGATTTTCTCCCATCCCAATGTTAGTCGTATGCCAATTCCCAGTCCCTTCCTGGTCGCTGCGCTTTACCCCCCACAGTCAGATCATTTGGGAGAGTGGAGGCTACCACGTGCTTCCTCCGACACACGTCCAGCCAATCACCGCTTCTTTTCACCTGGCAGCGCGGATCCTCCCTGAGAGGGCGTAGCGTGTGGGAGGACCACACTATCCCCCTCACGTCCAATCCGCGCTTAGCAGGCGCCCCGACCGAACTGTAGGAGTCGCTGTTTACAACGACCCGGACCCACCCCGCCAGCTTCTCCCACCCTCTGATACAGCCAATTGTATCAGTGCAGACGGCCAGCCAAGCTGGTGACAACCCCGGAGCTGTGAGCTGGATTCGAACAGGCGAACCAAGCTCACAGCTCCGGGGCTGGTGACGAACGCAATCTCCGCTCGACCACCTAACCGCCCCGATGAGTGGGACGGAGTTTTGATATATTTTTTAGGTGATAGAATGAGGTCTTGCAGAGGTGTTTTATGTGGATGTTGAAGGTCAGGTGGGGGTCAAATCGAACCCCCAGATTTGTGACTGAGGGGGAGAGGGGGATTACCTGGCCGTCAAAGGTGAGATGTGATATGGATGAAGACTGAACCTGGTGAGGGGTGCCAATTAGAAGTGCCTCGGTTTTTTTGCTGTTTAGTTGGAGGAAGTTGCTGTTCATCCATGCCTTTATCTCCCCAAGACAGGTGGTGAGGCATGACAGAGCTGCAGAGGGGTTTGGGGCCGTTTTTTATGTAGAGTTGTGTGTCATCGGCATAACAGTGGAAGGACATTCCATGTCTGCCGATGACACGACCGAGGGGGTGTCACTAAGGTTGAACCTCTCACAGTCCAATATGTGGTAACTTGACACTTTTAGCTTCAGCCTATACGCAGAAAGTTGAGTAGGTATTGATATGTCTTAACCCTCGAGTCAACCTTAAAAAAAAAACACTACCTGTCTCCCTAGTGACCGAAACTGCGATCTCAGTAAAACATATCTTTTTCATGTAGGCCTATTGTTCCAATTTTCTTTCATGAATATCATTATTAACTTCAGTCCTCACCATACATATCGAATATTTATTCATTTTCAGGATTTTAACCATTTCTTAAATTAGGGTTAGGGTTAAGGGGTTAGGGTTACCCTAAATCTACCCCTAACCCTAACCCCCTAACCCCCTACCCTAACCTGTCCAGTTCTGCGACTAGGATGAAAGGTGTGACACTTGTTGTTCACATGCTTAATAGTGATTGTTTAAAAAAAAAAAAAACATGGATTATTGTAATGTGGGTGCAAGATGTGCTACTGAGCTACTTTTTTGGCATATACATAAAATATAGCCAACGCTATCCACAAACACACGTTAAAAAAAGGGGCTTTTTGAGCAGAACTACAAGGGTGACTCGAGGGTTAAAAAGAATATGAGCTGCTGTCTAGGTTATTCCTGTGGGTGCTTGTTGCCAATTTGCATATTCATAGTTCCTTGCATTCTTAACCCTTTCACTGCCACGCTACCAAAGGGTTAACCCTTTCACTGCGACAATACAGAAGGTTAACCCTTTCACTGCCACATGACAAAGGGTTAACCCTTTCACTCACCTCACTAAATAAGGTTAACCCTTTCACTACCACACTACCAAATGGTTAACCCTTTCACTGCGACAATACAGAAGGTTGACCCTTTCACTGTGGCAATACAGGAGGTTAACCCTTTCACTGCCACATGACAAAGGGTTAACCCTTTCACTCACCTCACTACATAAGGTTAACCCTTTCACTACCACACTACCAAATGGTTAACCCTTTCACTGCGACAATACAGAAGGTTGATCCTTTCACTGCGACAATACAGGAGGTTGACCCTTTCACTGCCACACGACAAAGGGTTAACCCTTTCACTCACCTCACTACATAAGGTTAACCCTTTCACTACCACACTACCAAATGGTTAACCCTTTCACTGCGACAATACAGAAGGTTGATCCTTTCACTGCGACAATACAGGAGGTTGACCCTTTCACTGCCACACGACAAAGGGTTAATCCTTTCACGGTTCCGTCTGTAGTGTTTCAAGATTCAAGATTCAAGATTCAATAGTTTTATTTCAAACCACAGTGTTAGTTTGGCTACATTTACCATTGTCCGGCAAAACAACATTTGAAAATAAATGAAATGGGAAAAGAGGAACCCCCCCCCCCCCAATTTTTTTTTTAAAATAAAACAGCCAGAAACTATACACTGTTTGAAAAGGAGATGGAAGAAGCAAAGCTTATATGTTTCCATCCCCCCATAGTGAAAGGTTAACCTTCTGTAGTGTGGTAGTGAAAGGTTAACCGTCTGTAGTGTGGTAGTGAAAGGGTTAACCGTCTGTAGTGTGGTAGTGAAAGGTTAACCGTCTGTAGTGTGGTAGTGAAAGGGTGAATGAGGATACAGTATAGAGATACCGCTAAGCCATTTTTGGTGGAAAGAAGCCAGAGGAATGTATAGGGAAATTCCCAGGAGTGAATGTGCAAACCGTGGAGTGTGGAGCATACAGTAGTACACACTCAACGAATATACCCGGGTAAAAAGAGAATGAGAGGAAATAAATAAATGTTGGTGTATAGTGTTGCAGGTCCTAGTGCCCAGTGCCAAGGACTTAACAATAGACTCCCCTTCCACCTGATAATATACGCATAATATAATCTGTATTATTATTATTATTATTATTATTATTATTATTATTATTATTATTATTATTATTATTATTATTATTATTATTATTATTATTATTATTATTATTATTATTATTATTATTATTATTATTATTATTATTATTATTATTATTATTATTATTATTATTATTATTATTATTATTATTATTATTATTATTATTATTATTATTATTATTATTATTATTATTATTATTATTATTATTATTATTATTATTATTATTATTATTATTATTATTATTATTATTATTATTATTATTATTATTATTATTATTATTATTATTTATAAACATATATAGAATTGCTCCATATGGATTTTTTTTTATATATCATGCTTTTAAGTACTGTAGTTTCTATTGTAGTTGGTGTTTTTTATAGTGGTCTTTTTTACTGTAGTTTTAATGTAGTTGGTGTTTTTTTTTTTATAGTGGTGAGTGTCCATGTATTGTGACAGTGTGTTTGTCTTTTAACCACTGCACAAATGAAGTTCCGACAGGGAAAATAAAGGAGTTTGAAGTTGAGTTGAAGTGTTGACAGGGACACGCAAACGGGAGCACTCCTCGCCTCCCTTCATTGGCTGCCTGTGCAGTTTAGGGTAAACTGGCCCCACCCTACCTCACCGAGATCCTGCACCCCTGCCTGCACCCCATCACGGTCTCTGAGGTCCCTCCTGGTTGTCCCTAAATCCAGGCTAAAAAACAGGGGGGACCGTGCATTTGTGGTTGCAGCCCCCAAACTGTGGAACGAGTTGCCCCCCCCCCCCCCCCCACATTAGGCTGGCCCCAACGCTCCCAGTGTTTAAGTCCCATCTTAAAACACATTTGTTCTCCCTAGATTTTTACAAAAAATGTAGTCTGCTGCTGTAATTTAGTTTGTAGTTCTGTGTACTTATTATTGTGTTTATGTGTTTTTTTTTACTATATTATGGTTTTTTACTGTGAAGCACTTTGGTCAACCATGTTGTTTTTAAATGTGCTATACAAATAAAGTTGGATTGGATTGGATTGGAAGTATTCTATACCGTTAGCTCCAGGCAGTCGTCTGCTCTGAATATGACGTCTGGGGCAGGGACTCTGTTCTTCTTGGCAGCATTTCTGACGACAAGCTCCGCTTCCTCCACCCGGCCGTGGAGGAGAAGCCAACGGGGAGACTCCGGTATCACCCTGGAGGGAGAGAGGAGGGAGAGGGGAGGAGAGACACAGACAGAAGGTCAGACCGTTACACAAACAAACAAGCAACAAGCGAGCAAACAAATCGTTGTGTTTCACTCTCCTATTGATGGACAAACAGTACGCAGCGGCCAAACGCAAGCGTTGGATGTATTTCGAAGCTGTCAAAAGTGGAGCAATTGAATGTGAAAGGTTTACCGTGAACAAATCCTACCCTTGAAGAGTCTGAGTGCAGAGTACAATATAGTTAAAGGAACACGCTCACATTATGGGGAATTCAAATAAACAATACCATGCGGATAAACAAAGTGATGTTATATTGTGTTATGTAGTGTGGTATTGTATTTACTGCTGTCAAGTGACTCAAGTTTTTTTCTTTTTGTACTATAAGTCAAAGTATAGTATATAATGTATTATACTAAATTATGTTAAATCAAGTAACATTTTATGGAAGAATTTTTTTTAAATGTAAGGGGGTAGGGATCAATAAGCTTAGCTTCCCTCTACTCCTTTTTTGAACATGTCAACAAACAAATTTATTTTTTCATTGTGATTGTTATGTATGACGGAGCTTGATATTGTGATTGATTTGTTTGGAGGAATATGGAGAATACATGTTCAAAAATAAACTTTTCATTCATTCATTCATTCATTCATTCATTCATTCATTCATTCATTCATTCATTCATTCATTCATTCATTCATTCATTCATTCAAATAATAATGAAATGCTGGTCTCATGCTTGATCTGGTTTTAATCTGGCCATATCTGATTCTAATTGGTGGTTACTTGCCAACATTATCCTTCAAATTTCAATTTCAAAATGTGCTTATAGCAACATTGTCTCCAGTGTAAAAAATACAAAAAAATACCAAAAAAATACAAATGTAGAACACAATAATGGAAGTGGATACAGACTACTAGCTTTGCTTAGAAGAAGAAGAAGTCTTTATTTGTCATGCAGATTTGAACACACACGCGCGATGGGCGACCCACAGGAACACACACACACGCGCACTGAGTCGCTGAATGAAATGTTCTCTGCACCTCCCATCCTGTCGTCCTTCCCCCCCCAAGGGCAGCCGGGAGCAGACAAGGGCTGTGGCGTGGGGCCGCGCCCGGGGACCAATCCAAGTGCTCCTGTCCGTCTTCGTCAGGGACGCCACAGCGTTAGCGATCTGTTGTGCATGTTTTTCCATTGGGTTTATCTTATCGGGAGGGAAACCCTTTTGAGCAGTATGGTTGTCAATATCCCAATGTACCCAACCCCCCCCACCCAACCTCCTCCAATGTACAGTTTCTACGTCAAATGTATATACTCCCTTTTCTTGACTCCTTCTGTATCACAAACAGTACTGTATTTGCAAATCTGGTATGTCATAAATGTATAGATGTAGATGTAGCAGTACTGACTATCTGTATGTCATGTATGTCATAAATGTCCTGATGAATTGAAAATGGGGGACCCTGATGTAAACAAGACGAAAGTCTTTCTCTGGTCTGCATCCCCTTAACAATTGTGTGTATTGAGCTGTACTGTATTGTACCCATTCTGCAATCTGTTAATAAAGTTTTCAATCAATCAATCAAAGCACAGGGGGGGAGAGAACATGTAAACTCCACACAGAAAGGCCCGGGAGATACCCCTCATCTGGGTAACTGGCAACACGGCAACCTGGTCCCCAAGCGGGAATCAAACCCAGGACCTTCTAGCTGTGAGGCGACAGTGTTAACCACTACTGTGCCACTTAAAACTCCAGGAGAAGTGTTTTGGCCAACAGCTTGACTAGCTAGGTCCGTATCAGCTTCCATTGCTTTGTGCTAAACTTGGCGAGCTTACAGCCGGATAGCTTTCTACTGAACGCAGCAGAGAGGAAAATGGTCTGGGAGTTTATCCTCCACGATATCTCTGCCATTAACCCTTTCACTACCACACTACCAACGGGTTAACCCTTTCACTGCGACAAATACAGAAGGTTATCCCTTTCACTGCAACACGACAAAGGGTTAACCCTTTTCACAACCACACTACAGAAGGTTAACCCTTTCACTACCACACTACCAAAGGGTTAACCCTTCCACTGCGACAAATACAGAAGGTTAACCTTTCACTACCACACTACAGAAGGTTAACCCTTTCACTACCACACTACAGAAGGTTAACCCTTTCACTACCACATGACAGAAGGTTAACCCTTTCACTACCACACTACAGAAGGTTAACCTTTCACTACCACACTACAGAATGTTAACCCTTTCACTACCACACTACATTAGGGTGACCAGATGCAAAAAGTCCAAAAGTGGGACAACAGTAAGATTTGTGGGACAAAGTGGGACAGATAGATAATGTTAATTTTTTTATTAGAATAACTGCCATGGTCTTCACTGAATAGATTTAAATCAAAGGTTAAAGGTTAAATCAAAATAAATACAAATTAAATACCACCTAACATCTGTTTTAAATATTCAAACGTCATCACTTGACAGGAATGTCTTGTGTTTGATATTCCCTGTTATTACATGGCGTTTTCACATTCGCCGAAATGCTTGCTTGTGATTGGTCAACAGCCCCCCGACAGCGGTCATTATTTTTCAATAATGACCGCTGTTTTTTCAATAATGACCGCAGTGCGCAGCTGTTGGCAATCAAGCCCACATCAGTGCAGCAAATCAGACACACCTGCCGCGCACTGACAGCGGAGTGTCAGCGAAGCCAGAACAGCTGCCCGCGATAATAATAATCACTTTATTTGGGCTGACAGAGCCACAGAACAACTGCGATTTGTCAAATGAATTAGGTATATTGTTAGTAAGTTAGCCATGTAATAAGCGGGATAATGTATAGCGCTGCACTGACAGCGGAGTGTCAGCGGAGCCAGAACAGCTGCCCGCGATAATAATAATCACTTTATTTGGGCTGACAGAGCCACAGAACAACTGCGATTTGTCAAATTAATTAGGTATATTGTTAGTAAGTTAGCCATATAATAAGCGGGATAATGTATAGCTTTACTCGGTCATTGTCGCAAAATAATTGACCTTCACTGACGTTTAAAACACCTCGCTGAAGCGGCTCGGTATTTTAAACTACGTGTCGGTCAATTATTTTGCGACAATGACCTCGTAGCTATACATTATCCCTTACTTAACACAGAACTAGGGAAAACAGTGTAGTATAATACAAAAATAATAATACAAATAAATTGTGTTTCTATATTAGAATAACTGCCATGGTCTTCACCGAATAGATTTAAATCCCTACATGTATCTGACCATTCCTTCATATCCTTCTCACTAACTCTCATGCTTAACCGAAAAGTCTTCACCCCAACTCAAACCATCTCACTCAGACGCAACCTGCCCTCCCTATCCCCCTCCACCCTCTCCTCTGACATAATATCCGCTCTACCTTTGAGTGACACCTTCTCTGCTCTCCCCACAGAGATGGCAACCTCCACCCTCCTCTCAGCCCTTGCAACCTCCTTCGACAAGCTCTGTCCCCTCGTTGAGAAACCTGCCCGCCGTTCCCCACCCAGTCCATGGCTGACGGATGCAGTGAGAGAACAAAGACAGGTCCTGAGAGCGGCTGAGAGGAAGTATAGAAAGTCACGCCTCACTGCTGACATCGACACATATCACAACCTCTTGTTAACATTCTCCAAAACCATTACTAATGCCAAAGCTTCTTTCTTTCACCATAGGATCGAGGCCTCTGCCAAGAATCTTCGCAAACTGCATGCTACCATGTCCTCCCTCCTCACTCCCCCCCACCTCCTCCTCCCTCATCTTTTTCTGCCGAAGACTTTGCGATCTTCTTTGAGGAAAAAGTGGAGAACATCCGCAGCTCCTTCTCCCAACCCCCACCCATTCCAAACGCTGAATCGAGAACCTCATCCTTCACTCTGTCATCTTTCTCTCCCATTACAGAAGCCGAGACCCTGACACTGGTAACGTCGAACCGTCCGACTACATGCCAGCTGGACCAGCTACCCTCCCCACTCCTCCAGACCATAGCACCGGACATCCTCCCATTCCTAACTGCAACCATCAACTCCTCACTCAACTCGGGGGTGGTCCCCACCTCCCTAAAACAAGCCAGAGTCACGCCCCTGTCACCAACCCTGAACCCCACCGTCATAGCCAACTATCGCCCTGTCTCTCTTCTCTCCTTCCTTTCTAAAACACTTGAACGTGCTGTATCCAACCAACTTACTGCTTATCTCTTACAGAATGACCTCCTAGACCCCAATCAGTCTGGCTTCCGGACTGGCCACTCCACAGAAACGGCCCTCATTGCGGTCACAGAGGCACTTCACTTAGCAAAAGCGAAAGGCCTCTCCTCTGTCCTGATTCTCCTAGATCTATCTGCAGCCTTCGACACAGTCAACCATCAGATCCTCCTCGCGGCCCTCGCAGGAATGGGAGTGGCTGGATCTGCGCTGACATGGCTGACATCATACCTCAATGACCGCTCCTACCAAGTGTCATGGAGAGGGACTCTGTCGGCCACCCGCCCCCTCCGGACGGGTGTCCCCCAGGGCTCGGTCCTAGGACCCCTTCTCTTCTCCCTCTACACTAAATCACTGGGTAACATTATCACGTCTCATGGCTTCTCATATCATTGTTATGCCGATGATACTCAACTCTTCCTCTCCTTCCCTCCCTCAGATATCCACGTCTCTGAGCGGATCTCGGCCTGTCTGTCCGACATCTCCGCCTGGATGACGACCAACCACCTCAAACTGAACCTAAGCAAAACAGAATTGCTCCACCTGCCGGCCAAATCCTCCCCCCTGACCGACCTCTCCATCACAGTCGAGAATGCAGCTGTGACCGCGTCGCCGACCGCCAAGAACCTTGGTGTTGTCCTCGACGACCAGTTGAACTTCTCTGCTCACATCGCAGCGACAACCAGAACCTGCAGATTCCTCCTGAGCAACGTCAGAAGGATACGCCCCTTCCTGACAAAAGAAGCCTCCCAACTCCTCGTCCAATCAACAGTCATCTCCCGCCTCGACTACTGCAACGCACTGCTAGCTGGCCTCCCGGCCACTGCCACCAAGCCTCTTCAACTCATTCAAAATGCAGCGGCCCGCCTGATCTCAAACCTACCGAAGTCGGCCCATGTCACCCCACTTCTTAGGGACCTGCACTGGCTCCCCATTGCTGCACGTATCCGCTTCAAGGCCCTCGACCTAGCATACCGTGCGGCAAAGGGAACCGCTCCCGCCTACCTCCGGTCAATGGTCTCTAACTACACACCCTCAAGACCCCTACGCTCTGCATCTTCTGGCCGCCTCAGATCTACTCCTATCCAAGCTCCCGGAGGGTCATCAAAGAGAAGCCGCCTATTCTCAGTCCTTGCCCCACAATGGTGGAATGAACTACCCATCCCAGTTAGGACAGCCGAATCCCGTCCAATCTTTCGCCGTCGACTAAAGACTCACTTCTTCAACCATTATCTGAAATGATAAAAAAAAAAAAAAAAAAAAAAAAATCTAACCCCGACTAACCTTAATGTCATGCACTTGTCCTAATAAACTAACCTACACTGTAACACGCAACACTTTGATGAACATTGTTATTCAGCTGATAGAGTTATACCCTTCCTGCTGTCTTGTCGCACAGAACTTGTAAGTCGCTTTGGATAAAAGCGTCAGCTAAATGACTAAATGTAAATGTAAATGTAAATCAAAGGTTAAAGGTTACCACAGTCGGCTGACCTGTATGAATGGGAGTGTTGTACTGTGTGATAGACACTTGTTATCTCAGCTGCAGTGACCTTGTCCGTCTGGCTATCATTGTTTGGTTTAAAAAGAAACGTATCCATAGATCTGGATGTTTCTTTTTGGTGAGCCACTTTCAAGTGAGACTCACGTCCACTGTGGCGCTTCAAGTTGTATTCTCCTCCATGCGCAATTGAAAACGAACTATGACACAAAACACAGAAAGCCTGCTGCGGATTGCCTGCCATCTGCCTCACCCAGTCATGTGTCGTTTGCCAGTCTTGGTTGTAACTGCAGGTCCGTTTCTTTTTACTGCTTTCCATCTTGAACTAGTTCGCTTGTAATGTTGTTGTGTTTTTTTTTACCAATCAGATTTGCGATATGAGGTAGCGTCACGACTCAGTCTCAGTCACGTCACAAGCAGGCAAGCAGCACGCTAAAGTACTATAACCAATCAGAGCAATGTGTGTGGACAAGAGGCGGGTTGCTACGTTTACTGTCTGTAGGGAGGGGCTTTTAGACGCATGTTTTTTTTGGCTTCGAAAAGAGGGACATCCTCTCAATATGAGGGACGCGGGACATTTGGTCAAATGGTGGGACAGTACAACCAAAAGGGGGACACCTGGTCACCCTACACTACATAAGGTTAACCCTTTCACTACCACACTACAGAAGGTTAACCCTTTCACTACCACACTACAGAAGGTTAACCCTTTCACTACCACATGACAGAAGGTTAACCCTTTCACTATACACACTACAGACGGTTAACCTTTCACTACCACACGACAGACGGTTAACCCTTTCACTACCACACTACAGAAGGTTAACCCTTTCACTACCACACTACAGACGGTTAACCTTTCACTACCACACTACAGACGGTTAACCCTTTCACTACCACACTACAGACGGTTAACCCTTTCACTACCACACTACAGACGGTTAACCTTCTGTAGTGTGGTAGTGAAAGGGTTTTAACTAAGCAATCAACCATTCAATCACCAAGTCACTTACCACCACGCTGGGATGAAGAGGAAGCCAGGGAGCGCCATGGCAACGAGCAGCGTCCTCCAGTCCCGTATGCAGTAGGCCAGGAGAGGGAGGCTGGCGTAACCAACACTGTAACCCAAAGCGTGACCCAGCAGAGTGAAGGTCACCCTGGACGACCTCCCCAGGATCTCCAACCCTGGAGCAGGAAGTAAGTAACCACCCATTAGAATCAGATATGGCCAGATCAAAACCAGAGTCACCACCCATTAGAATCAGATATGGCCAGATTCAAAACCAGAGTAACCACCCATTAGAATCAGATATGGCCAGATTCAAAACCAGAGTAACCACCCATTAGAATCAGATATGGCCAGATCAAAACCAGAGTAACCACCCATTAGAATCAGATATGGCCAGATCAAAACCAGAGTAACCACCCATTAGAATCAGATATGGCCAGATCAAAACCAGAGTAACCACCCATTAGAATCAGATATGGCCAGATCAAAACCAGAGTAACCACCCATTAGAATCAGATATGGCCAGATTCAAAACCAGATCAAGCATGAGACCAGCCTTTCATTATTATTAAAAAAAAATTTGTTACTTTATTTTTTTAAGTCGTGTTTTTGTAGTTTTTTTATAGATTTTTGCTACCGGGCAGTCCGGTAGAGAGAGAGAGAGAGAGAGAGAGAGAGAGGAGGAATGGGAGATAGACCGGGGGGGAAGACATTCGGCAAGGATCACCGGGTCCGGGAGTCGAACCCGGGTCGCCGGCCGTGTTGCACCGTAGTGCTGTATGCGGTGCGCCACTCGGGCGCCCCCAGCATTTCATTATTATTTGAATTTGGTTTTCGTGTGCATCGTGTAACTGTAAACTAAACGGGGCGACAGCGAGCTCAGGAGGTAGAGAGCGGTCGTCTGGGTAGTCGGAAAGGTTCCCGGTTCGATTCCCCGCTCCTCCCGGGGCAGCGAGTCAAAGTGTCCATGAGCAAGACACGGATGTCCGATATTATCGGCCCATATTGGCATTAAAATGTGATATCGGAAAATATCGGTATCGGTTTTCAAAAAATTAAATAAACATTAATTTCTTTTTCTTTTTTTTTTTTACATTTCTATAACCTTTATTTACCCAGGCAAGCAAGTAAGAACAAATTCAGATTTTATTTATTGTCAAAAGTATGCATAATGTTGTGTTAATTCCACAACAAGAGATATGTAATGTTAATTACCTGAAATTATTCAATTTTTTTGGGGGGGGGGACTCCCTGCATATATCGGTATCGGTTGATATCGGTATCGGAAATTAAGAGTTGGACAATATCGGTATATCGGTATCGGTAAAAAAGCCAATATCGAGCATCCCTACACTTAACCCATAATTGCTCCCGCGATGAGCAGGTCGGCACCTTGCATGGTTGCCATCGGTGTGTGAATGGGTGAATGTTAGGAACAAAATTGTAAAGCGTTTTTGGATAAAAGCTGCTATATAAATGCACCGTTTACAATTTACAAAAAGTGGTATGACTAAAAAAGTCAAACCATGATACTAAGGGCTAAAGGCAGGAAACTACAGATTTAGACTATGATGAAGACTATGATGAAGGATGACCACTGCTCACTCTGCCCGGTCTTTGTGAAGGTGCTGGAAGAATCAGTAAGCCCAAACTGAATGAGGGACATTTCTGCACACTTCATTATCATTATGGTAATTATGCAGCACAAGTATACAGTACAACAAAAAGGCAGTTTGGCATCCAACCAGAGTGCAAATGTAACAGTGAAGTGCAATAGTGATACACAATGTGCAGGTGATTAAACTGGGTAAAACTATATAGAATCGTATATATTTAAATATATATATATATATATATAGAGAGAGATTCGTACTATTGGTACTGTAGTGCTAATCAGATGTATGTACAGAGTTGTAGTATTAATATGTACAGTGATACAGGTGTAAAGACAGCATGGTAGTTGTAAGTCATACTGGCCAGCAGCATAAGAGTAGGTCAGGGATATGTACAGATATAGATATAGCATCTACAGATATGTAAAATGATTATGTGCAGGTATGTACAGACAGATGTGGATATATATTAGTGATGTCCGATATTATCGGCCGATATCGGCATTAAAATGTGATATCGAAAAAATATCGGTATCGGTTTTCAAATTTTATTTTTTTATTTTTTTATTATTATTTTCTTTACATTTCTATAACCTTTATTTACCCAGGCAAGCAAGTAAGAACAAATTCTGATTTTATTTATTGTCAAAAGTATGCATAATGTTGTGTTAATTCCACAACAAGAGATATGTAATGGATAATGTATAGCTTACGAAGTCATTGTCGCAAAATAATTGACCGACACGGAGTTTAGAATACCGAGGCGCCTCGCCGAGGTGTTCTTTAAACGTAGTGAAGGTCAATTATTTTGCGACAATGACCGAGTATAGCTATACATTATCCCGCTTATTACATGGCTAACTTACTAACAATATACCTAATTAATTTTACACCATCGACAAGACGAGATCAAATGCAGACGCAGTTCTGTTCTGTCGCTCCGCTGTCATCGCCGGCAGCTTCGCCAGCAGCCGGCAGGTGTGTCTGATTGGCTTCACTGATGCAGTGTGTGTCAGTGGGCTTGATTGCTACAGCTGCGCACAGCGGTCATTATTGCTCAGCAGAGGTCCGTTATCGAGTAATAACGGACCTCTGACGAGCGCTATTGACCAATCACAATCAAGCATTTCGGCGAATGTTAAAACGCCATGTAATAAGTAATGTTAATGACCTGAAATTATTCCATTTTGGGGGGGGGGGGGGGGGGGGGGGGGGAACCCTGCATATATCGGTATCGGTTGATATCGGTTGATATCGGTATCGGAAATTAAGAGTTGGACAATATCGGTATATCGGTATCGGTAAAAAAGCCAATATCGAGCATCCCTAATATATATGTATATATATATATATATATATATATATATATATATATATATATATATATATATATATATATATATATATATATATATATATATATATATATATATATATATATATATATACTGTATATATATACTGTAAGAATAAATATATATATACGGTATATACAGCATTATTGTACATGCTATCATACAGAGTTATATGGGTCATATGCAGGTGTATAAGTAAATATATAGAAAGATTATATGCAGGTATATTCAGACAAAATATGTGTATATATATGCGGTAAATACTTTGATCCATGCAGTGATTCACTTTATTAAGCTTTCGGTCTAGCTTTGTCAGAACAGTTTAGTGTTGATGTCGCCTATAATAAATACTATGAATCTGCATGCTATGTAGTCTGTCCCTAACCAGACTCTTACTCCAAGAAAAGGTGAAAGGGGTATTTCGTTGATAACAGATCTTCCTCTGATTGGAGCATCCCATTATTGATTAGAGCTATTGCATAAAGGTTTTTAATTATATCCCAGGACCCCTGGTCTCTCTGTTGTGCAGAACAGTGACTCAGTAAGTTGACAGCTTGGGTGCACTATACAAACCAATCAATCACTATGATCAAATTTTAGAGCACATACCCATTGGGTCAAATTGTAGCTCAAATTCCACCTTGCTAGCTTAGCTGTATGGAAGGCCCAGCTCGCTAGGCTAGATTCAAAGCTAACATACAGTTCTGTAAGATAATGTTGATGTCTTCTGGTGCCTTATTTAAGTGTACACCAAATTGTATATACTGTTGTTATAATTTATTATTGTTGTTGTTCTTGTTATTGTTATGACTTAGGCGTTAGGCATTGGACATTCGATTTCTACTAGGTCCTTTTGACATGTGGCATTCTCGTAGGCAAAGTAGGTAGGCTGTACTTTATACTGACCATATAACTGGTTGATTGTATAATATACTATTATTATATACTACTACTATTAATATACTATTATACATAATATACATATTATGCTACATACGTACCCCTGGAAGAAAACGTACTAGGAATTTGCTTGGCTAGGAGAAATGGGTGCCTATGTGCTTGTGCCGAATGAATACATTTTAGTGATTCAGCAAGGCTCAATAAGGCCACATGATTTTTAGCATGATGATTATGTAATAATAATAATAATAATAATAATAATAATAATAATAATAATAATAATAATAATAATAATAATAATAATAATAATAATAATAATAATAATAATAATAATAATAATAATAATAATAATAATAATGTTATAGCACCATTCATGCAAGAATTGCAACCCAAAGTGCTTTAGACAAAAGTGATCCTGTTAACCTGCAATGAGTCTCCTGGCCATTTTAGTTTTCGTTTTTGAGGACTACATACTTTTTCTGCAAACCAAAACAACATACTTTATACTTATAGCACATGCATAAGCCTGGTCTCTTTTGAAAGATGACATTCTGAAGTTTCTGATTCCAGAAAGAAATTCACTTTTAGTGCTAACGTAATAGAGTTACATAGGTTTGAACTTGAGTTGTAAAAAAACGTTACTCAAGTTTTTCTGTAGTAGTTAGTAGTCCAGAGGTAGTATTTCCCCAGAAGGTACTATGGCTTACAAATCCAGACAGAGCCATAGCCTGAAGCCTTATGTAGTACATATCCAAATTTCATAAAGGTCCATTCAGAAATGAGTGATCAGGAGGGATTAAACTGTGTACAAAGGAAAACTCATAGACTTCAATTAATTTGGCTTCCTGTTAAATAATTTAGTTGTTCACCTAGATCCCTGATTCACACATCCCCACATGGGGTATCATTGGAAGCCACACTCATTGGCTACAACGATCCACAATCATTTTCGAGATTGGATCTAGATTGACGGAACTACTGCAGCCTGAGTCGGGAGTGGTATTTTGCGCAATACCGTGTACTTTGCACAAGCCTCAAATACCGGCATGTAACTCGAGAACCGCTGAATGGATTTTGTCGGACTTTGTCGCTATCGACAGGCAACAAATAAGCCTTCAATTCGATATATATATTGTATTACAAAATATGCACACCCGAGCCACTAGGGGTCGCCAAAGTGTCGGTTGCAAAAAGTCAGAAAAACTTCCCTGATATGGGCTGTCGCATGCTAAGAGGCTTTTAGACACAAAATATACAAAACAGACACAAATTTAGCTGAGAGAATTGACATTAAAACCTCCCGGAAAATTTGATTAGATAGATTTGTAGGGGTGTAACGATGCGATCTCGCAACGATTAATTTCGATTACGAAGCCCTCTTCCTGCACAGGTCCCACCTCCAGGGTCTGAGGCCCCGCCCACCTCCAGGGTCCGAGGCCCCGCCCACCTCCAGGGTCCGAGGCCCCGCCCACCTCCAGGGTCAGAGGCCCCGCCCACCTCCAGGGTCAGAGGCCCCGCCCACCTCCAGGGTCTGAGGCCCCACTTGTATTGGGAATGCAATGCATAAAGTGCAGACATATAGATTGAGTATAAAAGTAGACAGAATAAGAGCAATGCAATAATAATATAGACATAAATTAGCATAGAATAGAGTAAAATGGTGCAGTGCAATAAAATAGTTCTCATCTACAGTACACAGTCTGGATGCAATGAGTCCTCACGAAGGCTGCGTCCCTGATTTTCTTTTGGCTGTGGTTGGGACCTTCAATAAACCAGTAGAAGATGATCATAATGTTCTTGGGGCACATAGTTGACAAGAGAATGTAGCTTGGCCCTGTTCCATTTAGTGCTTTGTATAATAAGGAGGATAATACTGAGAACATCGCTGCATTGTTGTCTGGCAGATACCCGCCATGCTGGTTTTACTTTCCCCGCGCTCGTCACAGGTTCCTAGGTTATCCACCTGTGGTGACAGATGGGTGAGTGAGCAAGATACACATTTGAGCAGTGGAAGGAACTGTGTTCACTCGAGACTAAGAAACATTGTTATCGTGTTCCTGTTATCAGATTGTGAAATCCATTTATGGTGGGCTTGTTTGAAACAATAGCAGGCCCCGCCACAAATATGGGAGAGACTCAGAGGTCTGCAACCCCAATCCGAGCCCTACAGGGGGCGCCAAAATAGGCCAGGCTGCAGTCGGGAAGGGCCCAGTTTTTTAGACTTTGATTTCGGGTCCAGTCGGGCACAGGCGTTATTCAATTCCTACACTTAATTGGTTGATGCCGTTAAAGAAAAACGTTCTGTTCTGTTTACAACATGACCGTAGATAGTTCTGTTTACAACATGACTGTAGATTAGGGATGTTCGATTTTTTTTTTTTACCGATATCCGATATACCGATATTGTCCAACTGTTAATTTCCGATACCGATATCAACCGATACCGATATATGCAGGGTCCCCCCCCCCCCCCCTGCCCCCCAAAAAACGGAATCATTTCAGGTAATTAACATTACATATCTCTTGTCGTGGAATTAACACAACATTATGCATACTTTTGACAATAAATAAAATACGAATTTGTTCTTACTTGCTTGCCTGGGTAAATAAAGGTTACATAAATGTATATATTTTTTTAAACCGATACAGATCATTTCCGATATTACATTTTAATGCCAATATCGGACATCCCTACTGTAGATAGTTCCGTTTACAGCATGACCGTAGATATAGTTCTGTATCCTTCAGCAAAGGACATTAACTCGTCTGGATCTTCTTTCGATATATTTCTCATTCAACAAGCGACGTTCATTGGCAAAGATCCAAGTGTATATAGCATACTGTAATATATCTTCACACACTGATAAGATGAAAGGTATGCCACACATGCCTTTGCCACGAAAGGTTGCCTTGCTGCATATTTGCTTATTATTTGATATCCCTTATAGCTACAGGCATGCAGTGCTCGTGGGACGGGGGTTGCACGGCGTACCAAACTTCTTTGAGCAGGAGCACGCGCGCACGCACACAAGAATGACCCCTCGACTCTGTGCCAAGTACCCACCTGGCTACTTTGCATAACAATAGCTCAGGTCGTCAGGTGTGTTCAATTCAAATACTACAGTTGGACCATTCAACACAAATCCTGTGAATGAAACGTGTTACATTCCATTCCTAGAGGCAATTAGGCATTTGAGTTGGGGTGTTATTAGAGGAACACTTTTGTTTAGGGATGCTCGATATTGTTTTTTTTACCGATACCGATATACCAATATTGTCCAACTCTTAATTTCCGATATCAACCGATACCGATATATGCAGGGTCCCCCCCCCCCCCCCAAAATGGAATAATTTCAGGTAATTAACATTACATATCTCTTGTTGTGGAATTAACACAACATTATGCATACTTTTGACAATCAAAAAAATCTGAATTTCTTCTTACTTGCTTGCCTGGGTAAATAAAGGTTATAGAAATGTAAAAAAAAATTGAAAAAAATTGAAAAAAATTGAAAACCGATAGGGCTTACCGATATTTTCCGATATCACATTTTAATGCCGATATCGGCCGATAATATCGGACATCCCTACTTTTGTTTGTGACCTTTTCAGCTGAAAATAGTTTGAAGGCATTTTGTTGTGGCACACAGTTCCATGTCAGACTGTCACACTTTACTGTACGATGGCGCGGTGATTCAGTTTCAATTGCAATATTCTTTTTTTTAGTAGTTCTGTGTCTGCGAGAAATACTGGTGTTGTGTGTGTGTGTGTGTGTGTGTGTGTGTGTGTGTGCGCGTGTGTGTGCGTGTGTGTGAATGAGAAATATATGAACAGAAACACAATAATTTGGTGTTGTATTACTGGGTCTTGTAAACAGGTCTCAGGGTGACAGTGGCTCGGGAGGTAGAGAGCGGTCGTCTGGTAATCCGCAGGTTCCCGGTTCGATTCCCTGCTCCTCCCGGGGCAGCGTGTCAAAGTGTCCTTGAGCAAGACACTTAAAACCCCTAACTGCTCCCGATGAGCAGGTCGGCACCTGGCTATAATGGTCGCTTCTGCCGTCGACGTGTGAATGCGTGAATGAATGGGTAAAAATGTGAGGAACAGATTGTAATGCGCTTTGGAGAAAAGCTGTTATATATAAATGCACCGTTTAGGCGGCTGGGTGGCGCAGCGGAGATTGCGCTCGTCACCAATGCAAGAGACTCCGGTCTCGAGTCCGGGTGTCGGCGTTGCCTCCGGCTTGGGCCGGCCATCATACTGGCTCAATTGGCAGAGTCAGCGGGTGGGAAGTCGATGGGTGGTAATCTGGACGTTGTGGACAGCGACTCCTACAGGTCGGTTGGGGGACGCCTGCACAGCAGAGACAGGAAGTAGCGGGGGTAGTAGTGTGAGCCTCCCATGCGTTACACCTCGCCAATGAGAGTCCGCGCTGGCAGGTGAAAAGATGTGACAGGCTGCCTCCTTATGTACCGGAGGGGACACGTGATGCAAGGCTTCTATCCTCCCTACAACCGACCAGTGGGGGGCATATGCGAGCAAACGTTCAAGACAGGGGAGGGGAGAATTGGAAACACGGAGTTGGGATGGGAGAAAAAATAGAAAATAAGGAGAAAAAGTGGATAAAAAAATGCACCATTTACCATTTAGTAGGACAGTGATATCATGCTTTTCCAGTGTTTTAGAAATAATTTTGGCATTTTCTTTTTTATTATACTTTTTTTTTTTTTTTTGCATTCAAGGGGGTAGTCGACTACCAGACGACTATTGGCAAATTTCGGCCCATCAAAATCGACTATACAAATCCTTAGTCGGGGACAGGCCTACTAGAAAGACTGGTGCAGTCCGGAGAAAGAGACATGCTACTACTGAGGACTAGTGAAAGGACTACGGGTATTGCACTACCCCCCCCTGCAGGACTTATACAACAGGAGGTGCAAATCCGGAGCCTGCAGAATAATGAAGGACCCTCACCACCCCGACAACAGCCTGTTCAAGCTGCTGCGGTCGGGCAAGCGCCTCCGTGTACACGCAGCAAGAACAGAGAGATTAAGGCTCAGCTTCTTCTCCCAGGCCATCAGAACAATGAACACTGATCTCTCCACACACAAGCACACATGAACACACACACACATACACACACACACAACACAACATTCTGCACTCGCACGCACACACAAACGCACCACAGGTCACTTTAAAGGGGAACTATCTTATAAATGGCCTTTTTCAGTGTTTAGCATTGTTTCCTAGCTATGTGGACTTATATTAATATGATCTATGTCTCTAATTCTCATATTGGCGCACAAGAAAAGGACACTTTAAAGGAAGGAAAAGGACACTTTAAGAAAATAACTTGTTGTGATTGTTGCATAGTATAGTAGTTAGTAACGGCAAGTATAGCATAGGGACATAGAAGAAAAACTGCACATTATATAGGTATGTACATAGGATCCAGTGCCTTTAAGCGATTTATTAACATGTCTATTTACCATGTCTATTCTAGTTATCTTTTTATTATTATTATTATTATTATTATTATTATTACTATTACTATTGTTTTTATTGCACAATCGAAGCGGGCATGGCCAACCGCATTTCACTGTATGCCCTGGTATGTATGTGATGAATAAAACTCTTGAATCTTGAATCTAGTGAGGTGCACATACTCTCTCACCCAGTACTAGTGACGTGAGGAAGCTGGATATATGGACCACTCCCCTCAGACAGTAGAGGATACAGTACATGATCCAGCTGACAGACGTGGCCTGGATCAAGGCGAGGGCCGTCTGCAAGGCAAAGCTGCAGAAAAACACTGGCTTCCTCCCAAACCTAAAGGACAGCAATGGACAACAGTATAGGCATTAACCCGTTCACTGCCACACTACCAAAGGGTTAACCCTTTCACTGTGACAATACAGAAGGTTAACCCTTTCAGGCTTTCACTGCCACCCACGACAAAGGGTCTACCCTTTCACTACCACACGACAAAGGGTCTACCCTTTCACTACCACACTACAGACGGTTAACCGTCTGTAGTGTGGTAGTGAAAGGGTTAACCTTCTGTAGTGTGGTGGTGAACGGGTTAAGGCCTTTCATCGTCTCTGAATGACACTTCAAATAAATGTTTTGTATTATGACTTTTATATATTGCATTATAAAAACCTACTACATGGGGAATCTTCCACAATAATATATCGTAGTATGAGCCATTACTACCGTCCTCTCCAGAGTCAGACAAGAAGATAGATACCAATTTTCTCTCTGTGTGTTCAGGAGAAATATATTCAGCTGCAAGCTAGCCTAGCTTAGCACAATGAATGGAAGTGGATACGGATCACTAGCTATAGCTGTTGGTTTTTGTTGACAGTAGGACAAACTACTATTTTCCTTTTATTTCCTTTTACTATTTATACATAGAATAATATTATTGTTGTTTGATACACGCTAACAAAGTATGATATTTAGACTAGGGGGAGGGAGAAATACATTTAATAAAGTTTGGAGAGAAAAAAAATTGCTGTTTTGTTATTTTGTACTTTTACTTTTAATACTTAACACCATGCTAATTACTTTTGATACTTAAATACATTTAACGTGAGCTACTCTGAGCGACTTTTACTCAAGTGATTCTCTTACGGGTGGCTTTAATCTTTACCGGAGTCACTTTCAAGTAAGATATTTTTTACTTCCACTCGCGTATGGCTTTCGAGCACTTTATACATCACTGATCGTCGCTCTGTTTGTACCACACCCATCGTGTTTTTGAGAAGGAGAGAGAAAGTCGATCCTACGAGAGAGAGGGCCTCTGGGCAGGAATGTGGGCAGAGTTATACTATCGAGTCCACATAGCAGGGCTTACCGGTCCGAGAGCTGGCCACTGGTGAAGGATCCAATCAGAACTCCTACGAAGTATATGGAGGTGGAGAGAGGGACCTTCCATGCGTTGTCACACACCAGCGCCCACTGCAGACACACAGGACATAACCAAACTACAATTATCACACACCACCAGCTCAAGATTCAAGATTCAAGATTCAAGAGTTTTATTCATCACATACATACCAGGGCATACATATATATGTATGTGTTGTGTCTGTCCACTATGTTTGTTGACTTGTTATCTCCCCCCCCCCCCCCTTATGTAAAGCGACCTTGGGTCCTCTGAAAGGCGCTATATAAAACGAAGTATTATTATTATTATTATTATACAGTGAAATGCGGTTGGCCATGCCCGCTTCGATTGTGCAATAACACAATAGTAATAGTAATAATAATAAAAAAGATAACTAGATTAGACATGGTAAACATCCTTGGTACATGTTGGGTTTACAGTAATACATACAACCCAGAAGACAGGCCGGTTGATGAACCATCAGCCAGGCTTATGTCTTATTAATGTAGTGAAGGTATAGTGGTGTCATATGGAACTAGATCACTTCAGGAATCTTGTCATAAGGCCCTTATAGGTCTTGGGACCCCCATGGGACCCATAGGGGTCCCCAAGACCTATCAGATCAAGATACCTAAATGGATATAGGCTCAATGTAATACATTCTCCCCTTTACAGCCAATCCCAAGTTATACTATAGTCTTTCTCCGATTGTGTATAGGTATTTCTTTTCACATGTGATCTCACACATATCCCAAGGCTCTAAACTGTTTTGCGCACATTAATTTAGTTTGACAGTTATTGAGTTTGAATAATCTCCTCCTGTGATGTCATCCACCTACCCCCTCCCGTGCACCCGCTCTGGGGCACGCCCTCCCAGGCAGAACCAACAGGACCACGAATAGTTTCTTCCCCTCAGCATGTCAGACTTCTGAATCAAAACTAATCTACTTAGCCCACTGCACAGTATACCTGTGTATATAGCCCATAGCTTATGTAGACTTTATTTTAATGATTATTTAATTTTTTTTTTATTCTCACCATTGCACATTGTGCTAACCATTGCACTTTACTGTATAGTTTTATATGTGTCTTATATTGCAACTGACTGTTGATTGTCACATCCTGGTTGGACGTACACAATCTCGTTGCACTGTCTTGTACTGTGTAATGACAATACAGTGAATCTAATCTAATCAGAGGACACTGAATCCTTGTGTTGTGCTAATCCATTTTCTCGTCTACTGTACATAATTTCATTGAGCTGAAAATGAACAGAACATTCAGTGTCATCCGATGACATCATCACTGGAGGAGATATTCAAACTCACAAACTCGCAGTATATATTTTTTTATAATCTCTTTTTTACTACACGGTTCTGTATATCTGTATGTCAGTTATATTAGCAGCCTACTCACTTACTTTATTACACTTATACTTTCCAACTCCGGTTAAAATAACCCAAACTGTGTTCTGTCCACTATACTTACAGAGATGTGAATTGAAAATCGGGTTGATTTCATGCAAGCATTTTAAGAGTTCTTAAATAGACTATAGGCTGAATGAATGAATGAAAACTTTATTTAACAGATTGCAGAATGGGTACAATACGGTACGGCTAAATACACACAATTGTTAAGGGGATGCAGACCAGAGAAAGACTTTCGTCTTGTTTACATCAGGGTCCCCCATTTTCAATTCATCATAACATACATGACACACATGACATACAGGTGTACTGTTACATTTGTGATATGCAAATATACTGTTACAGATATCCTAACAGAAAATATATACATATGAATGATGGGGAGGCTAAGCTTGATCTAACCATCTATCATAAGTAAAATATAGTAGGCTATGTTTTTGTGTAACTATAAAGGCGGGCTATAATACCTCCGAAACAATAGATGAAGTGTATTTCTCAGTGCTGAAGACCCATCCGTCGAGACAGGCCTCTGTGATGTTGTCAAGTCCTCCTACTGTATCCGTCGAGTTCTCGGTCCACTTGTATCGAGTACACCTGTCTGGCCCCACCCGGCTAACGTTACCCTCCTCCTCGTGATGAAAGGGAATAATCCCCAAATATTTGGCACTGGTGGTGGTTGTGTTGTTGATCAATAGTTTGCAGTGGTGTTCAGGTATATCCAATAGAAAAACCATGGACATTTGCAGGAACCCGTTTGGAATGGCACTTGCGCTCAGCAATACACACACTGCGATCTGAAACGGACCGAATTCTCCCAAAAACGACGTGATCTCATCAAAGTCTCTCATTTTTGCAGCCGTCGTGTTTTTTTGTGTGAACACTGAACAGATAATAACAGAAAAAAGCAGCCTCAAGTGATTCCAGTCAATTAAAAACGAGTTGCACCCTCTATTCTGTCACAATCTGACGTTCCTTTATAAAGCAGGCAGACACGCTATGTCTCTTTACCAAAAGAAAATCTCACACAAACCTGACGACCACACCCGCGGTGCCTCTGTGACGTATTAGAATCTCACATAACCTGAGTGACAGTGACAACCGGAGTATTCATTTAATGGTTGGGTCTCGCCTGCGGCATCGAATGACATTGATTGATTGATTGATTGATTGATTGATTGATTGATTGATTGATTGATTGAAAACTGTATTAACAGATTGCAGAATGGGTACAATACAGTACGGCTCAATACACACACAATTGTTAAGGGGATGCAGACCAGAGAAAGACTTTCGTCTTGTTTACATCAGGGTCCCCCATTTTCAATTCATCATAACAAATTATGACATACCACAAATACAGTACAAAAAGGGTCTAAAAAAGAGAGTATATACATTTGAGGGGGAAGAAACTGTACATTGGAGGAGGTTGGGTAGGAGGGGTGAGGTTTTGATTCATTGATTCATTGAAAACTTTATTAACAGATTGCAGAATGGGTACAATACAGTACAGCTCAATATACACAATTGTTAAGGGAATGCAGACCAGAGAAAGACTTACGTCTTGTTTACATCAGGGTCCCCCATTTTCAATTCATCATAGTGGTGCGGCATAGCTCAACATATCAAACCAATTGTTCATTTTGTGATAAAAGCACCAAATTTGGCAGATGTGTTGATAGATATATTGGAAACAAAACTGGATATTGGGGCATTACAAACCTGGTGGCCGTGGCAGGCATTTTTCAAAATGGCCACCAGCGCTTAGTCAAACTTTCTTATCCCATTGGATTTGCATGCAATAATGGATATAATCTAGATCCCACTAACCCTGAGAACCAAATAAAATACTCACTCACCATTCTAAGGAAATAAAAAATAAAATAAAATAAAAAATAAAAATATTACAATATTTTTACATATACCTTTTTTTTTTTTTTACCACATGGTGGCGCTGGCGCATTATCACTGTGGCGCTGTGCCCCTATACCATTGTTTAGGGTCACCCTTGCCTTATTGCTGCTATTTCCAGCTGGACACATGATATGTCGCCCACCTTTTTCCCAGTCTGTTTACGGAGGAGATACAGGTAGGTTACATTCTTTTGTTTCTGACAAGTTGTGAATGAATACAAGATAAGATAGATTTTCGTGTTTCTTCACTGTATTGCAGATTATTGTGAGTAGCGCTGTATTTTGTGAGTTTATTCATCTGCCCTGCTAAGATGTGTGGTGACGTCTTCACAACTGCTGCGGTTGATAATATTGACCATAACCCTAGCTCAACTACCTCAAAGTAGTCCTTTCATGGCACAGGTATTTCACTCCTTCAACACCCTACATTTGCAGGTCAAGGAGTTGACCGCAGTATTGTGATTGTTGGAGGGTGTGGAAGCCAAAAGACAGTAGGCCATTTGCCAAGCTACTACACAGAAGTCCCACCAGTTGTCCGTAGCACCACAAAGGCACCTGTACCACCTAGCACTGTGGCATCTCTGAGCAGGGAAAACTCTCACCATAACATCAAGGAAGGGTACTGCTGGCTAGAAAATGTGCGGAAGAGTCTTGCAAGTGATGAAGAGAACTCTGTGAATCAGAGTGTGGACAACATGTCCTGGGCTGCATACCATGCAAGTCAACAGCTTGCTGGAAGAAAAGTAATCTGCCCAAGTGCCCTACTACCCCTGTTCCACGAGAGTGCCCACACAGTGGCAATGATCAAACACTCCATGGATGTAGTCAGAAATGCAGTTTAACATCTGAATTCTGGGCAGACACCAGTAGTAACATTTGATCAACCCCTGTATGCTATTGCCAAGCAGATTCAGTGGAAGTGGCCAGAGATGTATGCGGAAGACAAATTTGTTGTGATGTTTGGCGGCCTGCATATAGAGATGGCAGCTCTGAAGACCCTGGGTGATTGGTTGAAAAGCAGTGGCTGGGTTGAGGCACTGGTACAAGCAGAGATCACAACAGCAGGCACTGCTGACTCCTTCTTGCGTGCAGCACATGTTGCTCGCACCAGACGTGCCCACCAAGTCACAGTGGCTGCACTATATGTCCTGCAGTATCGGGCCTACAATAACCGTAATACAGATACAGAAGATGTACCTTTGGGGTTTGATGAATGGTGCTCAAGGAGGGAGGAGAGCTGCCCTCAATTCCAGTACTGGGCAACAGTCATGTCATTGGAGCTGTGTGTATTGGTCTATGTGAGATCCCTGCGGCAGTCCTCCTTCAGCATGTACCTCGATGCTCTGACAGAACTCGTCCCCTGGTTCTTCGCTCTGGACCATACCAACTATGCCCGCTGGATCCCAGTTCATCTTTGTGACATGACTGAACTACCAACAAGACATCCAGATGTTGCCAGAGAATTTAATGTTGACAATTTCACCATTCAGAAGACCAATCGGGTCTTCTCGGCAATCCCCATTGATCAAGCACATGAGCAAAATAATGCTTGCATCAAGAGTGATGGAGGGGTGGTAGGTCTTACAGACAACCCTAGTGCCCTCCGACGGTGGATGGTAGCTGGCCCTGAGGTTGCAGCGCTGATTGAGGACTTTGGAGATGCTCACCAGCTCATGGGAAGACAAGATGGGGTGCTCCACCATGATCAGACAGCAAGTGTGCAGAAAGCATTTCGAAAAGATGTCTGCTCACTCGTCAATGTAATGGAAGAACTGGGCAACCCATTCGAAGAGGAGAGTGAAGACCTGCTTGTCCTTTACAGCAAAGAGATTGCAGATCCATCTGCAGTGGAGACTGTTAAGAACGCACAGAAGATTGGCCAACACCAGTTCCAAGCATTCACAAAGGAATGTCTTGTGGAGAGAACAAAACCCATTGATGACACAATCCACCGCAACCGGTTGAAACTGTTTGTTGGCTCAATGCCAAAGACAACAAGTAAGGAGAAGCAGCAGCTGACATCAATGAAAAGTGATGTTGAGTTGTTTTCACGACTCTACATTAGCTGTCAAACAAGAGATGGAAACCTGGAAGACTTCTTCCAGCATGAGAACCAAGCATGGCCACCAGCACTCTCTGATGGAGGAAGATTACGACTTGGGACCAAGAGTGACCTTCTGAAATGCCTGGAGGACCTATCTCAGACTAAAGCCCCTGATGCTACCTGTGTAGTTCTTGATGGAGCTGCCATGATTCAGATGATGAAGCCAGCAGGTGCCAAGACATTTGATGAATATGCCCAGCAGGTTTTCATTCCATATATCTATTCTCAGCTGCGCAGTGTGTCACGTGTGGACCTTGTCTGGGATACTTACAAGGATGACTCCCTGAAAGGCACAGCAAGAGCCAAGTGTGGAAAGGGTGTAAGGAGACGTGTGGTTGGGAAGGCTGCCATACCAGGAAACTGGCAGAACTTTCTGCGGGTTGACAGTAACAAGACAGAACTATTCAGCTTCCTATCCAAGGTCCTCCTTCAGGTATTCAGTGAGGAAGACAAGGAGGTTGTCCTCACTGATGGGGTGGGGGTGCTCAGCACACAGCCACTGCAGGATCTCCACACCCTGGCCCCATGCAGCCATGAAGAAGCAGATAGTTGAATGCTACTGCATGTATCACACGCTGCACTGCATGGCCACCACCAATTGCTTATTCGCACTGTTGACACTGATGTTGTGGTCTTGGCTGTGTTTGCCATAACACAACTACCAGCTGGATGTGAACTGTGGCTAGCATTCGGAACTGGCAAGAGCTTTCGCTACTTGGCAGCCCACCAAATAGCTGCGTGCCTCGGACCAGAGATGTCATGTGCCCTTCCAATGTTCCATGCTTTGACAGGCTGTGACACTGTATCCAGTTTAGCTGGACACGGAAAGAAGGCAGCATGGTCAACATGGAAGTCACTGCCGGACCTGACAGATGCACTATTGATGCTGGCAAATGGACCAAAGGAGATCCCAGATTATGCAATGAACATTATTGAGAGGTTTGTCATACTTCTATTTGACAGAACCTGCACCTGCACCAAGGTGGACCAGGCTAGAAGGAAACTCTTTCCACGTAAAAGCTTGGCACAGAAAATCCCGCCTACCCAAGCTGCTCTGGTGGAGCACGTCAAGAGAGCAGTCTACCAGGGTGGTTACATCTGGGGGAAGACACTGCTTCCAGACCCTGTGCTGCCATCACCAATTGACTGGGGGTGGGTGAAGACAGAAGGAATGTATGAGCCCCACTGGACGACATTGCCACAAGCATCACAATCCTGCCACAAGCTGATCTCTTGTGGCTGCAAGAGTGGTTGCAAAAAGCGCTGCAGGTACTTTTGAAACAGCACTGTGCAATACTACACATACTGTAGACCTCAGTATATTTTTACTGTATTTATTTACTGTATATTTTATTCCATTTTTATTCTATTTTATTCTACTCTTATCTTAGGCAATTTGATTTGTTTTGTTATTCTTATTTGTGACCTGTTCTGTCTAAATGTTTAATGTTGAGCGATTTGCAGTGTCAAATTTCCCTCAGGATAATAAAAGTATTTCTATTCTATTCTATACGTGCAAGAAGGCTGCACTTCAGTGCACAGGCCTCTGCTTCTGTGATGGAGAATGTGCCAGTTGAACCCTGTGGAACCATTCTTTGCTACAGTTTAATCAGGCAATAGGCCCATCACCATTTTGTGGGGGCGGGGTTAAAAAGGAAAATGTTTGATACTGTTTTGTAACGGTTATAAAAACAAAATTAATAAAACATGTTCTTCACTTTAAATTATATGTAAATACTATTTGTGGTGTTAAAAATGTGGAAACAATAGCTTTGGTGGCCAAAGTGTTCTATGCCAGTAATCTCTGGCAGCCATTTTTGGAAATGGTTACCATGGTCACCAGAATGCCAATATGCAATGCCCCAATATCCATATCTTTTCTAAATATATTAAGCTAAATATGTACCAAATTTGGTGCTTTTATCACAAATTGAACGATAGGTTAGCTATGCCGCCCCACTATCAGGACATATATGACATACATGACATACAGATAGACAGTACTGCTACATCTATACATTTATGACATACCAGATTTGCAAATACAGTACTGTTTGTGATACAAAGAGTCCGGTAAACATTTGACGTAAAAACTGTACATTGGGGGAGGTTGGGTAGGTTGGGTAGGTGGGGTGGGTGGGGGGGGGGGCTGTACATTGGAGGTGGTTCGGTGGGTGGGGTGGGGGGATGATGATGTGGTATAGTGGGATGCCTTCCTACGTGTTCATTTAAAGATGGCCAGTCTCCCCTGACCCCTACACCTCAAGCTATACCCTATATTTGGTATTTAGACAGGAAAGTTGCTATTGCATGTACATATTTGTGTTTTATTACATTATTTATTAAGTGGTGGACGTCCCGTGGTGATGAGCAAGAGGATACGATCCTCTCTACGTCGCCCCCATACCTCCTCAAATGGATCCGTCATCAGCTCTATTCTATTTTCAATCTTTCTAAATGTTCTCATGTACCCCAGTTGCTATTGCATGTACATCAATTATTTGTGTTTTATTACACGTATATGTACATACTTACCAACTGTTTCGCCTGTTTTATAGCAACACTACTATCACCGACATCTAAGAAGGGAGATCCCCGCTTGAACGGCCCTTCTAAGGTTTCTCTCCTCCACATTGCCTGTGGTGCTTTTTTCCTATTGCTAGGTTTTTAGTGAGTTTTTCCTTACCTTCGCGTGGGGTATGTCTGGGAGTGTTGCGTTTATTTATTTTACATTTTATTTTGGATTTCATGGTGTTTTTTGTTTTGTTCTTGATTTATTGTGATGTTTCTTCTTGACTTGCTTAACACTTTGAATGCCCAAACCGAGATTTCTTGGGTTTACCCCCCGAAATGAATGCCCATAACGAGAATATTCGTTTTTTCTCATTTCTTTTATTATTAGCGATCTGAATTCATATTTCATCAACCGAGTCTACCGTTGGTAAATCAGCCACCCCAGGCGCTCAGATGTGAAAAAAGCGCCCCCTATCGTCTTCCAGATGGTAATTCACCCTTTTGGATTGAACTCAATGAAAATGAATGAGAAAAAAAAAACGGAATCCACGTTTTACTTCTCACTCATGCAACCGGCACCTACCAGCTTCATTCTGGACTCTCGGAGCAGCGGGGAATATGTGTTTTATAGTATACTCGGTGGATCAATAAAAATATCGATTTTTTCGAATGGCGATCAGGAATTGGAATAAACCATTTGGATACCATCTGATCTCAGGTAAGGAATCTATGTTATCAGTATTAGGATAATCAGACTCGTTTTCACAGAGATATAAGCTTTTATGTGATTATGTGTTATCGCTGTTTGACTGTGCGCGCCTTCAGGAAATAGGAGACTCGATTTTCGGCTCGCCGCAAGAGCGTGCGTGCGTACACATATACTATTGATAATCTAGCGTTTATTTGAAAACGATTCATGACATGGCCGAACAATGACAACGTTCTAGAATATTCCAGTAAAAGGCGATTATCATGGAATGTGTTGTTTTTTCTGTGAAATCGAGTGATTTTTAAAATGCTAGAAAACGGAAATTAAGCGATAAAAAAACAATCTGCCATGACAATGTTGACTGGAAAATGAGTCTTTGATAAGCGACGGGCAGAGTAGACATATAGCCATAATTTAAAACATAGATTAGGCGATATTAACGTTAACATTGGAGTGGATGCAGGGCCGCGGGAACTATAAAACGGCAGGGGGTGCTGGGGGGTCGCCAGATGATTTTTTTTTATTTTTTTTTGCGGTCAGGCCACTGAACTTAGAAGCAGGCCAGGCCAGTGTTTCTATTTGCACCAGCGCAATAGTTAGATAACCTAGATGGGGAACAACCAGGAGATCACTGCAACTCACACAAGTTGGAGAACTATCTCTCTCTCTCTCTCTCTTGCTCTCACACACACACAAAGGGAGCCGCATGTGATTGGTGGAGGCGGGATCCTTACGAAAAACTGCTAATCATTGACACATGCTAGCCTGTAATAATCCCCCCCAGAAAAATTTACTTTGCATTTGATATATTGCAAATATATGCCATCACACACACTGGCATTTAAAGGGTTAGAATTATAAAATGAATATGTGGTGTTATGATCAGGGCTGAAGTTGAATAAAATATTGTATTTATCAATTACAAAAAACCTGTGTTGTTGCTAATCATACATATGCTAGCCTGTTTTTTAACAATAAGTTGTGATGCCATCACAAACACTGGCATTTAAAGGGTACAAATAAAAAAAATGCCTGCACCAGAATGCAGGAAATTAAGTCTTTGTAACAAAAAAAATCCTGGTGGGGGACCCCCAGACCCCCTGCTTAAAAAGTGGCCTGACTGGGGCTATATTTCCTGGCCTGAATGATTTCCCCAGTCCGGCCCTGGTTAAAAGCCTCCAATGCTTATTAGTGTGTGTGCGTTTGAACGTTTGCATGTTTCAACCATACATTTCCATTTAAAATATTTTTTTTTACCTCCTATAATAATGGGGGTCGCGGCTCTCTGACACCGTTTTTTTTGGGTCGCGGCCTGAAAAATTTGGGAACCCCTGGTCTAGCCTGTACCCCCCAGACATGTTGCTGGCCCCGTCAAAACAGTATCCTATCAGCCTCTCCATGGGCAGGTCGAGGCGTAAAAGTATTTTATACACAAAAACAGCGTCTCGGCTGTTGTGTCTGGGCCGGGCATTGTAAAAACCCCAAAAGAAGTTCTGAGCTTCCAAGTTGTCATCGGCTAACTGTATATTACACGAGAATTGTTCTTTTCCAGTGAGTGACATCAGTGGTTCCTTCAGCGCTCAAGCCAAAGATTGGGCTTTTGGATGCTTTGCCTCTAATTTGTCGCTGAATATCATGGGCAAGCAGCTGTAAGATTTCGTTTTGGATGTTGTTGGACATCCAGTTGTCTCTCTTTTGGAGCCAATTCTTCAACTCGGGATCAGACTCGGTGCGCACTCTTTCCATCATGAGCTGCCATAACACCCCATCCCTATTTGCATCACCCCTCAGTGGAAGCCCCTGGCGCCCGAGGGGGGGTATAGGGGAACAGACTCAGTTAATTCTTCAATACCTGATGCTGAGGCTGAACCTGTCGTCTCTGTCTCTCTCTGACGTTTATCAGATTTAGTGGGACTGTCACTGGGACCGGCAGGACGTTTCGAAAATAAATCTGATATTTTTCTTTTCTGCGAGTGAGACATTATGTGCTAGCAAAGTCTGATTACTAGCTCAAATCGACTGACTGCGCAAGCACTGTATCACATTAGCTCAGTGGTTCGTGGCGCGTGGGAAGGGCGGGAGACGGGAGGTGAATACAATTAGTTGTTTCACCTGTCATTCAATCAGTCTGTGACAGTCTGTCATCACTCGAAAATCTACTCGGTTTTACACGTATGATTGTGTACATACAGTAGTGTAATGAATGAATGAAAACTTTATTTAACAGATTGGAGAATGGCTACAATACAGTACGGCTCAATACACACAATATTAAAATGGTGACGTGCTTTGAGCAGGATAAACTTATAATATACAGTGTTACAGTTATACAGTTACAGTATATACAAATATATAAATACTGCCATAAAAAAAGTTTTTTTTTATTTTTTTTTTTTGCAATAATTGAGAGGGGGTGCTGCAGCACCCCCCGCACCCCCCCTTCCCGCGTCCCTGAGTGGATGTGGGCATTCAAGGGGGTAAAAAGGAAAACAAGGCTGGCTCTCAAAGTGTTAAAGAAGACGTGTCCGGCCCATGGGGACATTAACGTGTGTTGTCGGGCCTTACATTTGATTTGATTTGATTTGAAAGATGAGTGAAAACGACAAATCTCGAAAAGTTGTTGACACGGATAATGGGGTGTATAGGCTAATCAATTGAAGAACTGTATAGCCTACTACTCTAGAGTCAGTTTTGAAAAATGTTGAACAGCCAGTGTACTTGCAGTTGTATGCATTCCGTGATATTTGGAACGTATGACACTTGATCCTGTCCTGTAACAATGAAAATACATTTACATTATATTTAAATGTTGTCATTTAGCTGACGCTTTTATCCAAGTTCTGTACAACAAGACAGCAGGAAGGGCACAACTCTATCAGCTGAGTAACAATGTTCATCAAAGTGTTGAGTGCTACAGTGTAGGTTAGTTTATTAGGACAAGTGCATGACAGTAAGGTCATTTAGGGTTAGATTATTCTCTCCAACTGACAGTCTTTAGATATAATGAGATTTGGGGAATGAAAAGACACCCATCCGGAAAACCTAAAACAAAGCTTATATGGTTCTTCGTCTCAAGGGTCCAATTGGCACCGGCTCCCTTTCAGCGTTTCAAAGTGGCCCCTATAGGTAGAGCTATAATTTATTGTCTATATAATCATGAACCAAGGAATGATTTTAGTGAAGAATAAATTATTGCAATCAACTCAGAATCATGAAAAAACCCTAGTTTACATTACATTACATTTACATGTAACACATGTTACATTTACAGTTTGACCTCTCACAAGTTACCCAAGGCCAAACAGAACATTTGAGATTTTTCGAAGATCGGTATTCGGTACCTCAACTTTGAGCAGTTGTTATGAAAAAAACATACAGGATTTGAACTTCAACTTTTTAATACATCTTACTACACACCTTTACAAACACATTAGTGAAGAAATTGATTGGTAAGGATTTAGTTTGCAGATTTCCATATATTTCCCTTACTACTAGGCTTCTGAAGTCCAGGTTCATGCTGTAGCCTGTGACGGCTACACATGGAGGAAACACATTAAAATCACATACTAGCAATATATAATCATCCAATTATGTGTTCACAATGTGAAGTGTTTAACGTATTCTTCTCGACGTGGTCAGGTTTGGGTACATGGTATTAAGACACATGTTTGATACCGTGTCACTCACAACAAAGGCGTTTGGAATTAAGGTGGTGAAAAGAACATGTTCTCTCGACATTGTTGGCAGTTGTTGTATTGCATGTCCACCACCAGGTGGTGCAAGAGAACTAGAAGTGCTCAATGCTCTCTCTCTCTCTCTCTCTCTCTCTCTCTCTCTCTCTCTCTCTCTCTCTCTCTCTCTCTCTCTCTCTCTCTCGCTCTCCCACATAGATGAAAGAGTCACATCTTTATCTTTCACCAGGAACCTCTTCTTATGGAATACAAATGTATAGGTCCTTCTCAAAACCCTAAGGCTTAAGTGTGTGCCCACCCCCGCCTAATGTACAGTTTCCTCCCCGTCGTATGTATCTGTTAGGATCTCTGGTTAACAGTACTGTATATTTACATATCTTGTATGTCACAAATGTAACAGTACTATATACCTGTATCCATGTATTGTCATAAATGTCATGATGTATATCTGTATGGCCCCCGTAAATGTACAAACCCCCCCTCCCATCCACCCACCCACCCACCCACCCACCCCCTCCTAATGTACAGTTCCCCCCTCCCCCCCTCGGGATCTCTGGTTAACAGTACTGTATATTTGCATATCTTGTATGTCACAAATGTAACAGTACTGTATACCTGTATGTCATGTATGTCAGAAATGTCAAGATATATATTTGTATATCTGTATGTTGTGCATAAATGTCCTGATGAATTGAAAATGGGGGACCCTGATGTAAACAAGACGAAAGCCTTTCTCTGGTCTGCATCCCCTTAACAATTGTGTGTATTGAGCCAAACTGTATTGTACCCATTCTGCAATCTGTTAATACAGTTTTCAATCAAACAAGTGCTTTATCTACAGGTCGGACAGCCAGCTGCTTATTTTTTTTTGAGAGTGCCAGAAATGAATTCCTCCAATCATACGAATCTCATTCGTTGCCTCGACATTCCGCTATCGGCCAACGTACACACACACACACACACACACACACACACACACACACACACACACACACACACACACAGCGTCTCTCAACCCTCGCCGTTCTCCGTGGCCAGTGTCGTAACCATAGCAACGTTTCTCTCTGTCCAGCGCTGTGGCAATGCCCTCTGACCCCGGAGCGATGACCTTTGACCATGAGGTCATCAACGGGGGGGAGGGGGGGGGGGGGGGGGGTCAGTGGGTCAGCTCTGGCTGGAGGACAGTAAAAGCACTTCACTGATTGGCTATCATTTGCCCTTTGGATACCCTCATCTATATAATTGGTCTATTGACCAGCGACCGGCCCCTCGCACACTGTCCATAACACCTTGTCCACTTTACAGAGGCTAAAGTGTACCAGGCAAGCTGCTATATGTGATGTTTATGTGCTTGGTAAATTCAATAATCGTTCCACTTCTAAGGCTTGTGAATCGTGTGTGTGTTTACTGTGTATGTGTGTGTGTGTGTGTGTGTGTGTGTGTGTGTATATGTGTGTGTGTGTGTGTGTGTGTGTGTGTGTATATGTGTGTGTGTGTGTGTGTGTGTGTGTGTATATGTGTGTGTGTGTGTGTGTGTGTGTGTGTGCATGCGTGCGTGCGTGTGTGTGTGTGTGTGTGTGTGTGTGTGTGTGTGTTGCAGCCTAGCATTCATCTTCTTGAATAAAGTGGTTGAATGAATGTCGCCTCCTCCTCTCAGCGTCTCCGTCTCATGTTCCTCCTTGATGACCTTTGAGCAACAGACAAAGAGATAAAACAACAAGGAAACAACAGTGTGGACTTTTTTATTTTTTATAGGTGAATCCAGTGTTCTGGCTAATCGCTGGGGAGGGGGGCACCATGGCAGCATCTCAAAGGCCCCAAATAACCCCTCGTTGTCTTTGGGGGGGGTGTAGTAAATGGCTGCTTTTTTTATATAGCGTTTGTATCCAAAGCGCTTTACAATTTGTTCCTCACATTTTTACCCATTCACTCTCACACTCACACACCGACGGCGGAGGCCACCATGCAAGGTGCCAACCTGCTCATCGGGAGCAATTGGGGGGTTAAGTGTCTTGCTCAAGGACACATCGACACGCTGCCCCCCGGGGAGGAGCGGGAATCGAACCGGGAACCTCCGGATTGCCAGACGAACTGCTCTACCTCCCGAGCCACTGTCGCCCCCATGGTAGTGTGATGTTAGGTTTAGGAGAGGGAGGTCCTGGTTGTCTATGGGGGGTGTAGTGTGGTGTTGGGGTTAGGAGAGGGAGGTCCTGGTTGTCTATGGGGGGTGTAGTGTGGTGTTGGGGTTAGGAGAGGGAGGTCCTGGTTGTCTATGGGGGGTGTAGTGTGGTGTTAGGTTAGGAGAGGGAGGTCCTGGTTGTCTATGGGGGGTGTGTAGTGTGGTGTTAGTTAGAAGTGGGACTTCCTGGTTGTCTATGGGGGGTGTAGTGTGGTGTTAGGTTAGGAGAGGGGGGGTCATGGCTGTCTATGGGGGGTGTAGTGTGGTGTGGTCCCTCTCTCTCTCTCTCCCTTCTATCACATGATTTATCCCTCTCTCCGGTTGATGGCTTGTCAATATCTCTACATTAATCTGAAAGGCTGCATGGTAGCGTGTGTGTAAGTGTGTGTGCGTGTGTGTGTGTGTGTGTGTGTGTGTGTGTGTGTGTGTGTGTGTGTGTGTGTGTGTGTGTGTGTGTGTGTGTGTGGGTGAGTGCGTGAGTGAATGAGTCAGTGAGTGAGTGATTGAGTGCGAGAGAGAGTGTGTGTGTGTGTGTGTGTGTGTGAGCGAGTGAGCGATTGAGTGTGTGTGTGTGTGTGTGTGTGGGAGGGGGCCTCACAAAGCATTGCAGGTAGAGGTATGGGGGGGGGCTAATGGCACACATGGCAAGGACATAAGAAGGAGAGAGAGAGAGGTGAGGGAAGAAGGAGAAGAAAAAGAGGAAGAGAAAGGAGTGAGAGGAGGGGGGCGGAGTCTCAGTATGAATGATGGAAGAAGCGTGGGTGTAAGAAAGAGAGACCAGGACGCTTCTATACTTTAAGCAAGTGGCTTGTCCTTCCGCGTTCCCGTTTTGCGCTCTGATTGGCCATGCACATTTCTGGTCATGTGACATGTGTGCCAATCGTGGGACGGCAAGTTTTTTGGACGGTTAAGCTTAGGCGTTCTTTCGAATTTGGTTAAGGTTAGAGTTTGTCTTAGAGCAGGGCGATAGAACGCCAGCCCTGATTCCAAACTCGAACCTTAACCAACTGCGAAAGAGTCGCCTAAGCTTAACCAGTGATAAACTAGGCGTTAGGTAGTTTGCAGGCTGTTAGACCCGGAAATAGGCGCAGAACTTGCCGTCCCACGATAGGCGCACATGTCACATGACCAGAAGCGTGGCCAATCAGAGCGCAAAACGGGAACGCGGAAGGACAAGCCACTTGCTTAAAGCATAGACGCGAGCAGGACTGTATTGTATCCATCAACCACCACCTCATACGACCCATTCCTCAAAAATATAAAAAAAAACAGTCTGGAAAACCCCTCCCCTCATTGCCCCAAAACGAGACCTAGTCAGTGGGATCCTTTAACCCTTTCACTGCCACACTACAGAAGGTTAACCCTTTCACTACCACACTACAGAAGGTTAGCCCTTTCACTACCACACTACAGACGGTTAACCCTTTCACTACCACACTACAGAAGGTTAACTCTTTGTAGTGTGATAGTAAAGGGTTATCCTTCTGTAGTGTGGTAGTGAAAAGGGTTAATGATAATGGCCGTTTGAGTGGCCCGCGCCCCCGGTTCTACGAACGCGCGGAGAATCCATCATCCTCTGCCGTCAGTTCTCTCAGGCAAAAGAGAGAGTGCTGCGCACTGGTGATTTATGGGGGGGGGGGGGGGGGGAGAAGCGGTGTTTTGTCTTGGAACGCAGAAATATGGCCAGCTGCCCCCCCCCCCCCCCCCTGACCCCCGCTGACCCCTGCCGTTGGACACTTGGTCCAGACACACGGGGGGGGGGGGGGGGGGGGGGCTTCCGGTATCTGGAAGCTGACCATAAAAATGATGGGTTGTTCAATATAGCCCTCCTCCTCCTCCTCTCCTCTGTTACTCTGACATCCGTCCTGCGCACGCTTCCAGGTATTTTATAAAAGGACCCTTGTGACCTTTCAACCCCTCACCCCTCAGCTTTGACCCCTAGGGAGACATCTTCACTTCCCTGCTGGTCTCCTGGTCAAACACACCAACACACACACACACACACACACACACACACACACACACATGGGTACACATATGCACGCACATGCACAAACACACACACAAACACACACACACACACACACATAGGTACACACATGCATGCAAACACACACATGCACACAAACACACACACACACACACACACACACATAGGTACACACATGCATGCAAACACACACACACACGCACACACACACACACACACACGCACACACACACAAACACACGCACACACACACACACACGCACACACACACACACACACACACACACACACACACACACACACACACACACACACACACACACACACACACACACACACACACACACACACGCACACACCCTCAGTGTCATCTTTTGCTTCCGTGTTATTGATTGATTTCATTAGCTTGGTCGTATTGGATGCTTATTAATAGTTTTCCCTTATCTGTCGTTTTAGAATACTGACGAGCTGTTTCTGGCTGTCGCCGCGGCAACCTGGGGCCGGGATGAGAGTAACCACGCCTGTCACCGTCCTCATCGGGACGACCTTTGACACGACACTTCATCGTGTATATGTTTTGTAGGTAACACGCTGCAACAGAGAGAATTATTTCATGGAAAGGTTGATCAGGTCGGTTCAGTGTTTTCCTTGCTAAATCAAATCAAATCAAATCAAATTTATTTGTAAGGCCCGACAACTCACGTTAATGTTCCCATGGGCCGGACACGTCTTCTTTAAACAAGTCAAGAAGCGGCGCCCCCCAGTGGCGAACCACATAACGCGCTGAGTCGCGGCACGGCCGACCCGGGTTCGATTCCCGGACCCGTCGTTATTTGCCGAATGTCTTCCCCCCCACTCTGTCTTCCGTTCCTCCTCTCGCTCTCTCTCTACTGGACTGCCCAGTAGTAAAAAGCGATAAACGCTAAAAAATAAACCGTAAAAAAAAAAGTAAAAGTCAAGAAGAAACATCACAATAAATCAAGAACAAAACAAAAACACCATGAAGTCCAAAACATTTTTAATAAATAAATGCAACACTCCCAAAAGCGATAAACGCTAAAAAATAAACCCAAAAAAAAAAAAAAAAAGTCAAGAAGAAACATAACAATAAATCAAGAACAAAACAAAAACACCATGAAGTCCAAAACATTTTTAATAAATAAATGCAACACTCCCAGACATGTTGGAAAGACTCACTAAAACCTAGCAATAGGAGAAAAAAATGCACCACATGCAATGTGGAGGAGAGAAACCTTAGAAGGGCCGTTCAAGGGAGGATCTCCCTTCTTAGATGTCGGTGATAGTAGTGTTGCAGTAAAACAGGCGAGACAGTCGGTAAGCATGCACTCCAAAGCGTAATGACACACAGATAAGTGCACGCAATAGCAACTGAACGTTTTGAAAGATTAAAAATAGAGCTGATGGCGGATCTATTTGAGGTAAGGGGTCGTCGCATCCTCCCGGTCATCATCACGGGACGTCCAACACCCCGGTCATCACTACTGTCCCTATACGTGTTGACAATTCAAGTTGTAATACGTTTAAATCTTTTTTTTGGAATGTGAGGTTCCGATATGATTTGATTAATATAATCTGCATTCTTTTATCCCACTTTATGCTTGGCTCTTGCTGCTTGTTTTACACAGATTTTATGTCTTATTTTGTACTGATGTACTAAATTTGAACTGCAATCCCCCTGTATGAAAGGTGCTATACAGATAAAGTTTCTTTTGCACTTCAGCACAATATCTTTGAATTATTTGAAGGGGACTCCAATGCGAGCGCTACATGATCCCACTGTGGCCGAGCAACTTTGCAACTTTTATATTTGACGTGTTATTTATTACGGCATGACTTTCTCTCAAGACCGAGAACGATGTTTGTCTGGGTTTTCCATCAACCCGTTCCTAATAGACTTATCGGCGAGCATTTCAAAAGACTTTAGGGTAGGTATTGGAAACGGCTTGCTTCAGTGAATTCTCAAGCCTAGAGGAATTCTTTGAAGCAATGGTCTGCTAAGCAACTACACCGTATATATAGAGCTCGATCGTTTTTTTCCACCCCTACTTAGAGAGAATGATTCTAGCGAGCATATTTGCAAAATCAGCCAAATCATGCATAATTGAAATTGGGAAATGTTTTGTTGTATTCTGAACAAATACAGGTGTGTGTGTTTGTGTGTGTGTGTGTTTGTGTGTGTGTTTGTGTGTGTGCGCATGCACATGTGTGTGTGTTTGTGTGTGTGCATGTGCGAGTGTGTGCATGCACATGTGTGTGTGTGTAATATGTGTGTGTGTGTGTGTGTGTGTGAGGGCGTGCGAGTGTGTGCATGCACTTGTGTGTGTTTGTGTGTGTGTGTATACATGTGTGTGTGTGTGTGTGTGTGAGTGTGAGTGTGTGCATGCACATGTGTGTGTTTGTGTGTGTGTGTGTGTGTGTGAGTGTGAGTGTGCGTATGTGTGTGTATATATGTGTGTGTGTGTGTGTGTGTGTGTGTGTGTTCCAAAAGGTTCCACCAGAAAGATGTGTGTTTTCCAGCTCTGCTCCAATCCAGCGGGTTATTTGTCATCTGCAGAGTAAAGGATTTTTAAAAGTCAAGCCAGAGCTCCACTCTCTCTCTCTCTCTCTCTCTCTCTCTCTCTCTCTCTCTCTCTCTCTCTCTCTCTCTCTCTCTCTCTCTCTCTCTCTCTCTCTCTCTCTCTCTCTCTCTCTCTCTCTCTCTCTCTCTCTCTCTCTCTCTCTCTCTCTCTCTCTCTCTCTCTCTCTCTCTCTCTCTCTCTCTCTCTCCCCCACTCCCTCCCCGATCCTTTCTCTCACCCTCCCTCTCTTTCCCACTATCCCCCTGACACTCGCCAGGGGAGATCAATAGGTTATTGATCAACTCTCTCTATCGCCAACCCACCAGACTAATCACCTTAACACCCAACTCTCTCTCTCTCTCTCTCCTTCCCCCTCTGTCTCTCTTGCTGTTGCTCTCTCTCTCTGTTGCTCTCTTTCTATTTCATACATGCGCGCACACACACACACACACACACACAGACACACACACACACACACACACGGCGAGAAGTGCTTTTCACCAGTCAAAGCTTGAGCCATTTTGATGAGTGATATTTGGTAAATATACCGAACGCTTAAATTAATCCAACATTAAACGCGTGTCTCCGTGTCTCCCCGCTAGATTTACAGCCAGTAATGATATGTAAACGTAATGAAAAGCCAAAACAGAATCTCGAATGTGGGCCGTGCGTCGGATAAAAAAGGAGAGAATGTACCACTGGCGAGTGCTCTTCATCTATCTCTCATTTCTCTCACTCCTCCCCCCCCTCCCTCCCTGCCTCCCTCCCTCCCTGCCTCCCTCCCTCCATCTCTCTCTGTCTGTCTTTGTTCGAGGGCGAAATCGATAGACTGTATGAAACCGGCATATTTCTCTGCCTCTCATTGTAGGAGGCCGGAGGGGAACGGGGCATGAGAGAGGAATGTGTAAATATCCATTTTTCTTTTCTCACGATGTCCATTTCTTTTTTTTTGGTTTTGGTTTACATCATCACACATTTGTAAGTATGAGATGGATGTCTGGGCCATCAAGGAGACCCCACTGTGAATCCTTCTGCAAATAAAAAGACCGATATAGTCGATGCATCATCGCCAGATTTCGAATCCCCACCGTATTTGTTTCGTTTAGCGGCTTTTATGAACCCTTTCACTACCACACTACCAAATGGTTAACCCTTTCACTGCGACAACACAGAAGGTTAACCTTTTCACTGCCACACTACCAAAGGGTTAACCCTTTCACTGCGACAACACAGCAGGTTAACCTTTTCACTGCCACACTACCACAAGGGTTAACCCTTTCACTGCGACAACACAGAAGGTTAACCCTTTCACTGCCACACTACCAAAGGGTTAACCCTTTCACTGCGACAACACAGAAGGTTAACCTTTTCACTGCCACACTACCAAAGGGTTAACCCTTTCACTGCGACAATACAGAGGGTTAACCCTTTCACTACCACACTACAGACGGTTAACCCTTTCACTACCACATGACAAATGGTTAACCCTTTCACTGCGACAATACAGAAGGTGAACCCTTTCACTGCCACACTACAGACGGTTAACCTTTTGGAGTGTGGCAGTGAAAGGCATAATAAGCAGGACAGCTGAGCTGAGGGATTCTATGTGGAGCGGATTGACTACAGTACATATAAGATATTCTGTTCCTATGATGTCCATCTCACAGTCAACATTAAAACCCTCCGGTGATCTGCATACTGTAGATCAGTGGTTCCCAACCTTTTTCCCCCCAGGGACCCCCAAACATCTCTGATGAAATTCGCGGACCCCCTCCTAATAAGATACCATAATTTTTTTTTTTTTTCATTTTAATAACAAACTGCTTATACACAGGCATATGCATCACAATTAGACCCACTATGCTTCTTTGACTTGTGCCTTCAATCAACAAATCTCATCTTGCACCATATGCATTTCAAAATGTTTGGCCAATATTCAAATGCTGTATTCATCCTCTCAAATCAGGCCCTAATGGTGAACGGTTTGCATTTATGGAACAAATCAATGCAACAAATTAAACTAAATATGAGACAGGGAATTCCAATCAGTAGCAGAGAGAATCTGTCCTAGCTGGGTTTAATACCTTTTTTTTGTCATTTTAATAACAAACTGCTTATACACAGGCATATGCATCACAATTAGACCCACTATGCTTCTTTAACTTGTGCCTTCAATCAACAAATCTCATCTTGCACCATATGTATTTCAAAATGTTTGGCCAATATTCAAATCCTGTATTCATCCTCTCAAATCAGTCCCTAATGGTGAACGGTTTGCATTTATGGAACAAATCAATGCAACAAATTAAACTAAATATGAGACAGGAAATTCCAATCAGTAGCAGAGAGAATCTGTCCTAGCTGGGTTTAATACCTTTTTTTTGTCATTTTAATAACAAACTGCTTATACACAGGCATATGCATCATAATTAGACCCACTATGCTTCTTTGACTTGTGCCTTCAATCAACAAATCTAATCTTGCACCATATGTATTTCAAAATTTTGGCCAATATTCAAATCCTGTATTCATCCTCTCAAATCAGGCCCTAATGGTGAACGGTTTGCATTTATGTTGAATGAAGTAAGAATCCACTGCAGTAAAAATATCCTTATCCTTATCAAATAAGGTTGACTGACATGAGAATGTCCTGCTTCAGATCCTCATTTTCGATATATTGCACATAAACGATGAGCACAGCCTCGTCTGCGACAGTTGTAGTTTCATCAAGTTGTATGGCAAATGGACCCTTTCTAAGCTTTTCTGACAGCTGCTGCTCGCCACCTGTGGGCCGCACAGTTTCTAAACCATTTTGATGCAGGCTGGTTTGATGAGCTGCTCGCCAATATTGTGCGGTTTCTTTGCTTTTGCAATTAAAAGCGAACACTCAAAGGAGGCTTCGGTAGCCTTCTGTAAATCACTGCCACCCCTGCTCCACGCTACTCTAACATCAACAGGCTTGTTCGCCTTGAGAGACTGTTCTTTCCTCCGAAAAAAGTCCGGATCCTTCCCAACGGTTTCTGGGTGCTTAGACGCCTGATGTCTCTTCAGCTTGCTGGGCTTCAGGCTCGAGTTTGCCAACTTTTCTCCACAAATCACACACTCAGGTCGTTTGTCTGGTCCCTCAGTGAAGCCCATGGTGATGTAATTTTCGCGATTGCTGTAGGTCCTAACTTTTTTTGCAGATGAGCTGCCGTCATCTCCTTTTCGTTTGTCACACATTTTCGCCTCTGGCGGCTGACTGCAGACGAGCTGAGAAAGTTAACTAGCGTGCTAGGCTAGCTACAGAAAGTGATACAGTCAACTGATTCGCGTTTTAGCGGCTACCCGGTAGCCTACTGTTAACGTTCAAAAATCATGTCTAGATGTTTATTTATTTATCTTTAT
>NC_140168.1:10053521-10061021 GCF_963971535.1 Notolepis coatsorum | reverse complement strand
TCTGTAGTGTGGTAGTGAAAGGGTTAATAATATGGACTGTTTAAGCAGGATAGATAGAAGGGTTCTGGGTGAGGCTCAGATACAGACATACAATCACGTAATGGCTTGTATCCAATCAGCAGGACAGGATTCCCCCCATCCCTTTCTGTTCTATGAATGCCCAGATCTGATTGGCCGGGGACCTCTGTCTGTTGTCAACCTCTGAAAGTGAAGATTTGCACATTTTTTTTTAATATAATTCCAATGTTCATTCATTCATTCAATGTGGGGAGAAATAAAGTATACGCTCCTTCTGCTGATTGTTTTTTTTTTTTTAATAAAAATGCCCTTTGATCCTCATGTAAGGTGGTAGACTATAGTTCAAGGATAATGTTATTATGACAAGGTTGATCAGCCTCTCACAATGTCACATCTGGTAAGAATTCTGGACCATAATTTGCCATCTTCATCAGCTTTGAACAATGTATAGCTCACATTATTAACAATGCATCTCTCTATACGTGTGTTTTTTGATATTGTCTGATTCCTGTGCACAGGCGTATGGTGCGGGATCGATTTTGGCTCAATGATTGACTTGATGCAGTCCCTATCAGAACTATACCCTCCTCTTGCCATGAGGCTTGGCATGACGCATGCCCGGCCGCACCCCTCGGTAGTGGGGTGGCACCAAACCAATATTCCCATGTTGTTCTATTGGATTCTATTATATGTTATTGCACATCGTTGCGGGCAAGACCACCCGCATTTCATTGTATACTTGTATGCCGTGACAAATAAAACTCTTGACTTGACTTGACTTGACTTGACTGAATGAGAAGATTAGCATAGCAAATTAGCACTGATGAGTTTCGGGTGATTATCATTGTTAAGTATATAGGGGTAGCATGATGATAACTTTCTAGCTCCTCAGAGTCTGGACATTTAGCCAATCACTAGGCAGGGATTTTAAACGAGACAAATTAGCGAGAGTGAGTTTACCTGTCCAGCTGAAATAGAGCAGACTCTGTATCACATTTCAAGACCATACACACACACGTGCAACAAAAGATCTCCACAGACTTCCAGAGGAACCAGCCTTTAACCCTTTCTGTGCCAAACCCGAGTATAGTCGGGTTTTGTCACCAACCGCTGAGCGCCAAAACCTGAGTATACTTGCACTCGGGTTTTGGTCCTTTGATATTTTTCCTCTGATCCCCATTCTAACCACTGCACGGACCTCCCTGTATCTCCCTTGCACCGCTGCCTACGTTAAAATGGCAATGACTATAGAATTCTGCCAGGTGGCAGTATCGCCTACCTTTTGAAGTGGGATACTTTAGTGTGTGGACACTTTTAAAGAAAAATTGTCTGCAAGAACTCCTCCCCTTCAGAGGACAGAGCGACAGAGCGATCGCTCTGAGATTTTATCGCCTCACACCTATTTCCCGTATACACAAGTATATAAGATAAGATAAGATATTCCTTTATTGATCCCCTTGGGGAAATTCAGGCATCATAGCAGCATGGGGGGGAGGGGGGGAGGGGTACAGGTAGTAAAACAACACAGTATACAGGTAGTAAAAGACAACACAGGCAGTGTAAACAATTTGATCAATATGGTCAATATAATATACACATATACACGAGTAATCGCGATGGCGATGGGATCACTGGAGTACCTTCTGGCTAAGGTAAGGTATATTCTATGTCTATTTTACCGAACCTGAAACATGTTTTTGTAGCGATCACAGTGTCGTATTTTACCGGACCTAAACCGTGCTTTTGGTAACGATCAGAGTTTTGAGTTAAAACGACCCCCCCCCCCCCCTTGATGATTTTGTGAAGACACATATGTACATGGTATATACCTTTGATTTGGAAGTATTTGGGGTTTCAGGCGGGCAACCCGAACGATTTGGGCATATTGCATATAACGCGTCATATCTCGCGATCTATGAAAAAATACTGGATTATTTTGGAAAGGGGCGATGTTTACCGTGTAATAGTGCACAAACTACAGTATGTAGAAATTAACTGGTTAGTCAGTGATGGACTATGAACAATGCCTGTCAAATGAGCCATACTATTGTCTCCATAGCTATAATACAGAACACACGATGGGTCTGCAAACATCGCTAAAATGGTCATTAACGCTGGCGCCATTGAGTAAAGATGGGAAAAGAGCGTGGCGCTCAATGAGTTAAGCAGAATAACACAAAATATATATATATATTTCCCAGCCACTGATCGGCGGGTGGTTTTGCACATTGTGTGTATTTTTTGACAAGGAACACAACAGTGCTGTTAGCTTTCCAATACACCCACGGCGCGTCATCAAACCGGAAGTCGGCCATTTTGGAGAGAGGCGAACACCCCCCCCCCCCCCTCCTCTCCTCTCCCATCTGAACGAACTACCAAAGTAACGATCAGCATTTCGATCCAAAAATGTGTACTATAGTAGACTATTCGAAAAAATATCAAATGTAAAGAAAGATCAGTTTGTCTAGTAACGTTATTGAATCACCTACCTTGGCTTTCACAATACACATGTGACATGTCATCCATGAGCTGATACTGTGCATCGCTCACCCATCCACACACCATCTGGTTGTAGGCAATAGGCATCCAAACCTTTGTACGATTTAAGGTCTTCATCTGTGTATGGGCTTTATGAGGTAGGCTAGTTCACTATGTCGGGATAGGCAATAGAAGGCAGAATTGTCGGGTCGTAACTCCAAGATGAAGGAGCCAGCTCGTACAGATCTTCACCAGCTATTAGTCTGAGTTCATCAGAATATCCCACCCTTTCCTGCCGAATAAGTCCTTCTCTTTAGGTTCTAGCAGCTTCCACACGTTTTCCTTTTTTTTTGTATCCACTTTTCCTCCTCCTATTTTCTGTATTTTCCTCCCATCCCAATTTAGTCACTCATGCCAATTCCCCCCTCCCCTTCCTGGTCGTTGCGCACATGTGCCCCCCACTGGTCGGTCTAGGGAGCCCTGAAGTCTATCACATGCTTCCTCCGACAGCCATGCAGCCTCTTTTCACCTGACAGCGCGGACTCTCATTGGTGAAGTGTAACGCGTGGGAGGATCACACTACCTTCACCATTTCCCTCCCTCGCTGTGCAGGCGCCCTGACCGACCTGTAGGAGTCGCTGTTTACAACGACCAGGATACAACCCCACCGGCTTCCCTCCCGCTGACTCTGCCTATTGAGCCAGTATGACGGCCGGCCAAGCCGGAGGCAACGCTGACAGCCGGATTCGATACCAGTGTCTCTGCGGTGGTAGACAGACGCTTAGTCCGCTGTGCTACCCGGACCGCTTCCACGCGCTTTCCTGAACTTTTCTGTGGTTTAGACATCCTAAAATCCTAAGAATCTACTTAAGTCAAACATTCAGTGCACAATCCATTCTGATGTTTAAATCCCAGTATCTCCACAATGTCCGCGCATCCGGGTTATAGGACCAAACCGTGACGTCGGTGTAAACGCTCCATATACTACTTGGCAGGCCAGAAACATCTGATTGGTTGTTCAAATTAGGCTGAATCTTTTTTTTTTTAATCTTTTTTCCCCCTCCTTTTTTCCGATTTTCTCCCATCCCACTGTTAGTCGTTATGCCATCCCCAACCCTCTTCCTGGTTGTTGCGCACTCCCCCCTACTGTTGGTCCGAGAGGCCGGAGACTGTCACATGCTTTCCTCCGACGCATGTGCAGCCAGCCCAGCCCTGGCAGCGCAGATTCTCACCGGGAGAGTGTAACGTGTGGAAGGTGACACAATCTCCCTCCAGATCCTTCCCTCGCTGTGCAGGCGCCCCGACCGAACTGTAGGGGTCGCTGTCCACAACGCCCAGGACCCACCCATCAGCTTTCCCACACTGCCAATTGTGTTAGTATGAACGACCAGCCAAGCTGATAGCAACGCCGAGAGCTGGATTCGAACCCAGCGTCTCCAGCGTTGATGGTGAGCACCTTGCCCACTACACCACCTAGCCGCCACCCAAGGCTGAATCTTAACTAACACCTTCAAAATAACACCACCATCATGTTCCTTGTCAAAAAAGTGCAGAGAATGTGCAAAAAACCACCTGCCAGTCAGAGGCTGGAAAATGAATTGTATTTATTAATTATTTATTCAACTTAAAGATGCTGGTGGCTCTGGAGGTCTGTGGGAAACCTTTGCTGCCCCCTTCCCTCCCCCGAGTCCCTACACTCCACCTGGGCCTTGAGGAGGGCGAGGAAGATCATGGCAGACCGCGCCCGCCCGGGTCACGACCTCTTCACCAGGCTCCCCCACGGCAGTCGGCTATAACGGCTGCCCAAGACATTAAAGACCCGCCATAGACTCAGCTTCTTCCCCTCAGCAGCTCGCCTGGTAAAACGAGTCAGGTGTCCCCCTGCTCCACCCCCTCCCCCCCCCCCCCCCCCCCCCCCCCTCTATGGCGAGCTGCTAGGGCTGGACTTTTGGACTTGAACTTTGTGCTGCACTATATGTATACATGTCCCCTATACCACTGCACTTTATAGTCTTATCGTTGTCTCACTGTTCTGTCCTGTTTTGCACTTTATTACTATTTATTATTATGTATTCTTATTTGTGAAAAGAAAACCATGCACTGAAATGTCGAATCACGTTCCATTTGTATATGGTGAATAAAGTCATCTGAATCTGAATCTGAATTCTGAACGTGTGTACGGGCTTGAAAAGTGATGCAGAGCTCGCTGTATTTCTGTCGGGCAGGTAAACTCACTCTTGAGAAGTCGCCTAACAGCAGCTTTAAGGCTATAATATAGCAGTGAGCCAGGGATCTGATAGAGGGATCTGGGCACAGCCACAAACCTGTAAAAATGCTTTAATGAAATGCATTACACAAAATGAATTGCTCTACATCCATAATTTGTTTCCGGGCGCCGTTGCCTTGCTCCGGAAAATAAATGTTTATAGATTCCAACTCTGTTCTCTTTCCTGCAATCAGAGGGCTCATGATGCAAGAGACACCATGCTTTTCTGATAACACCGGTACTTTCTATCCGGTACTTTCTATTTGATCACATTGGGCCACTGCATTGGGCCACTGCTGAATATATGCAAGATTGATTCATGACGGGGAGACAATGGCTGCCACAACTGTATATAGATATTGTCAGGAATTCCTGCAAAGCATTGTTAAAATTTTTTTAAAATAAACGTTTTTTTGTTAAACATATAGGATTTTCTTCAAATTGTACAAGCTTGTTTATATGAAGGCATGGTCATCAAATAATAAAATTAATTCAGATTAACCTTTTGTGTAATTTGTCACATCGTCCTTATAGAATTTACAAGATGAATGACTCAAAATAAGACTTCAAAATAAGAGATTACATTATTTTCTCACTCTCCTTATACATAATAATCAGAATTCTCCTTCTGTCAATATTTTGTCATTGAGGTAACTTCATTGAATAATGATAATAATAATAACTAACCATTATTCTTCATTTTGCATGGAGATCTCTCTATGACCCACGAGGGGGGACCCCTGAGAATGTGCCTATATGCCAGGAGAGGGTGTCCAAATAAGAGTCAAGAGTTTAGATTACAGTGAGACATGAAGAGGAACCCAAAGAAAAATGTCTCTCTCTCTATCACACACACACACACACACACACACACACACACACACACACACACACACACACACACACTCACACACACACACACACACACACACACACACACACACACACACACACACACACACACACACACACACACACACACACACACACACACACACACACACACACACACACACACACAGACACACACACACACACACACACACACACGCACACACACACACACACGTCATGAGAGGTCCCATTCATTCACTGTTCTCAATAAAAATCCGAACATTCATAATATATCAAAAGCAAGAGCCTATAACTGCCTTATAAAACTGTATGGTCTTCAATTGACCCGACGATATAAGATTTACACGTTATGGTAAAAATGTTAGGTCTGTAATGAACTGCGTTATTTTATTGATATTATTTGTAAATATTAAGTGATCTGTTTGATATCGAACCCTTTATACCAAGGCAATAAAACAAGGTATTATTTCTTCCACGCCAGGCTGTATATATTATAGCCCATGAGTCAAACACAAGAAGAAGCAAAGAAGAAGAAAAAAGCAATGGAGCAAAATGAACGGTTTGCTCTATATACCAACCACATCCATTTAAAAACTGGTTCTCATATTGATTATCAATGCTATTGAAAGAAGGCGGAACCCGATATCCTCGTTGTGGCTGCAGGACACGGTCCTTAGGCAAAAACGCAGGCCGCAGATTCGAGCCCCCCCCCCCCCCCCCCCAAAATATAGGGACCATGAATGAATGAATGAATGAATGAATGAATGAATGAATTAATGAATTAATGAATGAATGAAAACTTCAGATTGCAGAATGGGTACAATACAGTACGGCTCTCAATGCAGACCAGAGAAAGACGTTTGTCTTGTTTATACATCAGGGTCCCCCATTTTCAATTCAGAATCATCATTGTGATAAGATCAGCGTTGCGTTGTTATTATGGGCTGAGCCGCCACGCAGGATAATGACGCCGCGCGCACGCGCGCGCGCACACGCACGCGCGGCCCCGCGCGCATGCGCATATGTTCCCTCGCGCACAATAATACACTTTGTTTGTATAGCCTTTCATACAGAAACTGCAGCTCAAAGTGCTTCACAACAGAATTAAGACAGGCATAAAATGAGCACATAAAGTGCAGACATATAAAATCAGTTTTTCACATTAGGATCTAACATCCCAACAGGCAACCTTGTTTATGGTTTGATTCAGTTTTAATATAAATAATAAAAATAAAGAGAAGATTAATTAATTATCTACTCAGTCCCGAAGTTTGTGATGTAGATATGGAATGTCCCGGGTTGCTGCTGTTTGCAGAGTGTGTTGTTGTCCGGGGGCGGATGAGTGGTGGTGGGTGGGGGGTTGAACAAAGAGTCCCAGACTGGTTGAAGACACCAGCCTATAGCGGCTATTGTTATGATAATGCGAGGTAGCGCCGCAGGTAAACACAACGATCCGAGCCGAGCGCAGCGCGTTCTCGCGAGCGCGTGCATGTGCGTGCACGCGCTTCTGCTCAAATCTTTCATACTCAGTGAGGTACCACTGAGTGGTACCCCGTGCCATGAACAACGCATGCCTGGATAAGATCCATGTTGTCTAGTAAGAAATGCCTGTGCTGAGGCCGTGACCCGGCCATGGCTTCATCCGTGAGAGAGACCCGCCAAGAGGGAACGGTTTTTAAGGAAACCACGCTGATTGAGACTGAAGTGATGTAGTGGGTCAATACATCCAATGAGTCAATCCATTTTTAAACAGCCTATAAGTATCAATTGTGTTGTTGTCGTGTTGTCCCAAAATACAAGTGGTTTATGCATGCAGCATGCGGCTGAGTGGACTTTTTTTAATTCAAAAGCCACAACTATATTTGTATTCTGAAATTATAATT
>NC_140168.1:10020231-10053321 GCF_963971535.1 Notolepis coatsorum | reverse complement strand
TGAGCAGATGAATCCGACGATGCTTCACGTTTTTTTTCGTTCTCATCCAGAATGTCGTCACCCGGAGTTTGTATTTCACTTTGTCTTTTCTTTTTTTTTTATACCAAAGAAGAACCGATTTAAGCTTTATTAAGAAAGGGACGGGTGCCCTTGAGAATATACACATAATATACTGTAGACCCCCCCCCCGCCCCCCCCCCACCCTGTCCAGAATACCAAAGAAAACCCCCTGACTGGAATAACTTCACTGTGTTGTGAGCCTATTAGTATTATTATGTCGTTGAATAGGGACACAGATTAAATCATTTGGTGGCCATCATCAAAGGCCTTTTACGGCGGGAAAAGGCTTGTTCTGCTTTTGGGGAAGTGTGTAGCGAGGGCAAAAAAAAAAGCGAAAAGAAATAACCTTAGAAATCACCGCACACAATCAATGGCCGCCCTATCATGGCAAATAATTTGACCCAACAAACCAAAAACCTGACCCAGAAGAACAATGTCCTCTCCTCCCCACCTCAGTTGCACAGGCACCCTATAAGGTTTAGTGGCCGCGTGTGTTGTGTGAGCGTGTGCTTGTTGTGCATCTCTCTCGATCTGGAAACCCTGCACACATCACCACCATCACCACCACCACGTGCACTATTATAAGTGTCTGTGTCCGCGGCCCCAACCCCCCCCCCCCCCCCCACACTGCGTGTGTAAGTGGTGTATGTGAGCGTGCATGCATGCATGCGTATAGATCCACATGTTGTGCTCTGGTGGTGGAGGGCAGGGGGGAAGGGAGAGGGGGAGGGGGGTGTAATTCCTCTGCAGTGAGCTGGTGTAATTACACGCCAGAGCAACAGTGCCACCTGCTGTTCATTGCGGTTACTCCAGGTAGCGCTTCCTGCATCCTTAGTACAGTGAAGCCTCTATCACACACGACGAGCACTTACCGTTAAAAACGGCTGAAATGCACGTCCCCGTACCGTAAAATGCGGTATCAGCTCACGCACCCCGCACCTGATTTGGGAAGGACAGGACCAGTCACAATAAAAACAAAAATACCATAATTTTTTTTTATTTAGACCCCTTGATTTTGAATGTTAAAGGAAAACTCCAACATTTTGGGAAATTAGCTCACCGTCTGTCTTCTCCAGAGAGAGAGACAAGAAGATAGATACCAGTTTCCTCTCTGTGTGCGTTCAGCAGAAAGCTATCTGGCTGCACGTTAGCCTAGCTTAGCACAATGAATGGAAGCGGACATGACCGGGTAGCCTTTGGGAGAGGTGTTAGTTGGACTGAATGGCCGCTAGGCTACCCGGGTCATGTCCGCTTCCATTCATTGTGCTAAGCTAGGCTAACGTGCAGCCAGGTAGCTTTCTACTGAACGCACACAGAGAGGAGACTGGTATCTTATCTTCTAGTCTCTCTCTCTCTGGAGAAGACAGTAAGCTAATTTCCCAAAATGTTGGAGTTTTCCTTTTAAGTAATCCGTGAGAGACTCCCATCGTCACATATTTCTTTTGCGTGGCCCCCGTGTGGCCGTTAGAGGGTGTAGCCGCGTCGTCGAGAGGTTATTTTTCAGGTTACAAAAAGAGTAAACAATCAAAACGTGGGACGGAACACTCCTCCTGTGTGTATCCAGGTGGAGTGGCGTGGAGGAAGAGAGAGAGGGGGGCGGCTCTGTTCTAGTGGCCAAACACAGAGGTCAAATGTCACAATACAGGATATACCGAGTGCCAATGATGTTTGCCTCTTTTATGATAATCAGTGAGGACGGACGCCTGCCCCCCCTCCGTCGCCCCCAACCACCCCCCCCCCCCCCATCCCGCTCGCTCGCTCGCTCGCTCTGGCCTGTGTCGTATATATATACGGCGACCTTCCCACTGGGAGCTCTATGGGCACCGCGGCCATATTCCATACCTCAGTAAAAAAAAAGAAAGGATGTATTTTATTGATATGATCCCCACGCCGTCTACCGAGGCAGAAAATGAACTGTAAATATCCCCTCTTTTGTTTCATATCTCTCCCCCCTCCCTCCCTCCCCACACACACACACACACACACACACACACACACACACACACACACACACATACATACACACACTCTCTCCTCCTTCTCTCCCCTCTATCTCTCTTTCCTCCCTCTCTTTTCTCCCGCCCTCTCCTATTCTGTTTCTCTCTCCTCTCTTTAACATTGATGCGGGTAATAATGGTACCAGACGCGTGGTTTCTCTCTTGCGACCACGGTGCTTCTGTCGTGCTGAAACTATTATGTAAAGGAGCACCTTGTTGACAAATGTAAACAAAAAAAAAATTATAATAAAAAAAACAAAAAAAAACAAAGACTTAAAAAAAAAAAACAAAAAAAAAGGAGAGAGAATAAGCAACCGGTGCGACGCGCGGACGAGGAAGGGGATACTGCTACAAGAGGCGGACTGTGCCGATTGGTGGATACCCGCTGTGTGTCATCAGGACGCGTAGACAAACTCTTGTCTGATTGGACACAGATGACCTCTGACCTCTCTTCAAAATCTCTGAACTGTTGACCCGCCTGGACCCAGGAAAAACCGTCTCTCTGCATTGGTCTCTGCATTCCTCTGTCGAGCGCTCGGACAAGAGGGGAGGGAGGGGGAGGGGGGGGGGGGCAACGACGACATTGCGTGGGCGTGTGCAATGATGATATTTTTGGTTACCATGGAAACCATTCCTTTTTTTTTTTTGGGCAAAGCCACTTGTTGTTGATGATGTTGTTGTTGTTGTTGTTGTTGTTGTTATTATTATTATTGTTGTAGCATCTTCTTCTAGCGAGAGATAATCATATTAAGAGAGGAGATATGCGAACAGGAGCCAGAGGGGTGCAGAGGGGAGATAATATATAATAAGACTCAGAGGCCAATATAACACGACATGGACTAACTACTAACTACTAAGTGACATTTCTCCATAGGGCTCCACTCGAAAGGAGTGCACTATAATGGATCCCTACGTGGAGGGTGTCACTTAGGACCTAAGCCTATCTCTCCCGGGGTCCAGGGGGGGGGGGTCTCTAGGTTTTTAGTGAAGATGTTTCACAAAGTGTTCACGTTCAAACCCAAAGCAGCGGAGCAGAAGAGACTATAGTGATGGAGTGCGGTGTGTGTTTGTGTGTGGCGGCTACCTCACACAGCTACCGATACCAAAGATATTTCAGCCTGCCAGCATGTTCACACTGGACTTGGGACACGCACACACACGCACACATGCACGTACACACGCACACGCACGCACGCACACACGCACGCACACACGCACGCACGCACACACGCACACACACACACAGAGCAGTTGAGCTGCATTGCAAATACCCTTACAAGAAAATCACACCTCACATGTTGAAAAACACATTTTCCACTTTGATTTGAACTACAAAACACATGATTATGTCCCGTGTGTGTGAGTATGTTAAACCCAGAACGCGCAAAGCAGCACACGTCATTTATTTCACACGTTAACCCTTTCACGACCACACTACAGAAGGTTAACTCTTTCACTACCACACTAACAGACGGTTAATTAAGTCTGTAGTGTGGTAGCGAAAGGGTTTAGCCTTCTGTATTGTCGCAGTGAAAGGGTTAACCCTTTGCCGTGTGGCAGTGAAAGGGTTAACCTTCTGTATCGTCGCAGTGAAAGGGTTAGCCCGTGTGAAAGGGTGAAAGGGTTAAGAGGTGTTTGCTTATGTAGAGAGTTGAGTGCCTTTTTTCTTCAACCAGGGGGTTGGACTGCTCTCACGTCTCACCACACACACACACGCACACACACACACACACACACGCACACACACACACGCACACACACACACACACACACACACACACACACACACACACACACACACACACACACACACACACACACACACACACACACACCATCAAACAGTGTTCGAGGTGAAGGGGGGCACACGCTGGGTGGAAGGGGGACAGCGCTGGAGGTGACCTCACGACCTCACGACCTCATGACCTTCCGTCCATTCTAATCGAAAGAGCACTTTGTTTTATACGAGGATGAAATGATTGTTTGCCGTTTATCGTTTAGTTTTTTTTTTTTTTACAAAATTGTCACACACACGCGCGCGCTATTCGACTCCCTCTGTCACACGCGCACGCACACACGCACTCCCACCAGAGATATTTTTGTGCAATTTGTAACGCGAGTGCACGTGTGCGTGTGTATCTGACCGTTTACAATGAACTCACGCCGCCCCTCCCTCTCTCTCTCTCATTGGCCGGTGTCCTAACCAATTGTAACGACCGACCAATGACCAATCAGCGAAGCGACCCCCCCCCCCCCCCCCCCCCCCCCCGCCATCCTTTTTCCGCCATCTTCAAAAAGACATGAGGCCCACCACCGGCTGACCCCTGACCCCACCCAAACCCTCTTCACCTGTCCGTCACTCCTGGGTAGCATTACAAAGAAAAAAAAACGAGGCAGGCATGTGTTGTAGACAATTCATCTCGATATACCTCAAATCTTTATTGTAAAGGTTACGTAGTGAAACAATAACGACAATGTTTAGCAATGAACAGTGACGGTGAAGTCGCGACTAAATGATTGTTCTTTTCCTCCTTTGTCTTTTGCTTTTGTATTTCGAGGAGCGCGAGTGACGTTTGACAACCTTTTGAATCGGTTGAGTTCTTATTTTGTAGTTCTGCCGCATGACGCCCGTGTGCTCACGAAAGAGAGAGAGAGAGAGAGAGAGAGAGAGAGAGAGAGAGAGAGAGAGAGAGAGAGAGAGAGAGAGAGAGAGAGAGAGTGTCTCCGGAGGACGAGGTGATTAGAAGAGAAGGTGAACGTGACGGAAAAGAGTAACCAGGGCGGTCGGGGGCATAGATATATATACATATATAACTAGATGGTGCAAGGCGGAGTGTCCAGCGTAGTTCACCGGCGGCCATCTTGCCACAGGCAGCACGCCCACTCATAACATGAATGTCTATGGTGCATGTGCTATTGAAATAACCATAGCTTGCTACATTTTCAACCGATTTACAAACGGTTTCGTTTGTTACGAACGTTATTAACGTGGCTATGATTCTTGGACGCTTGGACATGTTGAAATTATTTTCATATGAATGTCCATTATAAGTATGCAGTATGATAACTACATCTCTGACGTTTATAACAAACCAAACCGTTTGAAAATCGGTTGAAAATTTAGCAAGCTATGGTTATTTCAATAGTACATGATGCACCATAGACATTCATGTTATGAGTGGGCGTGCTGCCTGTGGCAAGATGGCCGCCATGTGCAACGTCGGTCTCCATTGGCCAGCAGCGCGGGTGAGTCATCTAGCCTTTATATATATGTCTATGGTCGGGGGACTGTAAGCTGTAAGTATGGCCGCCTCCGGTGATGATGTCACTCAGTCCTCCCAATCTACCCCACAATGCAAAGCGTCCGACGCATTCCTCTTTTGCTGTTAGCTAGCATTAGCGCCTTGCGTAGCTCATGTGATGCATTGTGAGATAGGTGGACCCTTTTTGATGACATCATTAATAGCGGCAGCCATACTCAATAGGGGGGATATGCAGGAAAGGTAGGGTGAGTATATATATGTATATATATATATATACATGTATACCTAAAGTATGCTATAGAATGTATATAGGGTGAATACAAAGCAAGAAGCACTGAGAGTAGGGCTGGGCAATATGGAAAAAACTATAAATATCACAATATCCAGAAGGACCTTTTTCTATATCGGTTTATAATATACAATGTATATCACAATCTCTGCTATGGAAAATCATACGTTATAGATAATCAACTTCGCCCATAGTCAAATGCATGATGATGGGAAGTGTAATATATAGCACCAAAACACGAACATTAAAGTGACATTCGGAGAATGGATTTGATATTTAGCTATAATATTTAGCTTTTTAATTTAATTAATTCAGGTGACAAATTCACGATATATATACAGAAGAAAAAACAGATACGACGACACCCGGGTTGCCCAGTCCTAATTGAGAGAGCCGTCGAGGGGTGGGGGGTGGGGGGTACAGCTGTAGGTGAGCAGTGAAAAAATCACACATCAAGGACAATATACGTTCAACCTTTTTTTGCATTGCTTTCGGGCACTTATGTTTTTTGTGTTTGATAATTATTGTCTCCTTTGTGTGTTAAAACTAAAGTGATCCCATATTAAAAAAAAAAAAAAAAAAAAGACAAAAAGAGAACCGACGACCAAAGATAGCAGCTCTGTGTCACCGGAGGTCGTACGAGAGCGAGCGATTCTTTTATGCATGGATACTAATATAGCTGTATAGAAACTATACAGAACAAACTGTACTGTGGTGTGGGAGACGAGGGGGAGGAACGAGAAGAAGAAGAAAAGAAGAAAAAACACTGGGTATTTTTATTGATTTATTTATCTCTTTATTTATTTCAATCTATGTTTGGGCTCTGTGTTTTCCCTCCGTGCTGTTTATTTTTTGTGTTTGTTTATTTATGTGTTTGTGTGCGTGTGTGTGTGTGTGTGTGTATATGAATATGTACCGGTTTTGTGTTCCTTCTCTCCGCCTCTCGTAAGGTTTCCTTTCCTACCGACCCGTGTCTGTTGTTATAATCCCCCTCATGTGTGGCAATGGAGAATGCCGATGCTATTCTCCATGCTCTATAATGTCTGTACTGCTATTTATCCTTTTATTTTACACCTCGCCTGTTGCTGTGTGTGTGTGTGTTATATGTGTGTGTGTGTGTGTGTTATATCTGTGTGTGTGCGCGCGTGTGTTTCTTTATACAATGTCTCTTTTTTTCTTCTTCACCTATTCTCCAACACATCTGTATCTTAACATTGGGCTGAACATTTTGTGTAATAATAATGTTTCCGGCGCTTTTACGACGGTCCACCGATGGTCGATTGTCTGTAGCTATACACACGACGAGAGCTCGTCGTCTCACACTGGGAGAAAAAAAAAAGCGCAAACAATAACGGAACAGCCGGCGCGGAGAGAGCGACTGAACCACTATTCCTTTTTCCGGTGCATCGAAACGCCATCGTTCCTTTCAGACGGACAGAGCTTTGGAAAGCCGACCACCACCCCCCCCCCCCACCCTCACACCCCACCCTCAACCCCCCCAGTGTCAATGTTCTCTCCCTCTTCCCTTATACCGATCAATCAATCAATCAATCAATCAATCAATCAATCAATCAATCAGAGCCAAGTGTCTTTGTGATGGTAGAAGACAATCAATTTCAAATAGGAGAGGAGACAAAAAAAAGGAGGGAGAGAGAGAGAGAGAATGGCGGAGAAACTGACTGATTGGACAGTGTGTGAGGATAAAGCCAAGGAGTGGTTCTCAGTGTGGTTCTCTGTGTGTGTGTGTGTGCATGTGTATGTGTGTGTGGGCGTGTTGCCCCCTCACCCTTCCACTCCCCCCCCCCCCCCCCCCACCCACCTTCAACCTCTGGAGAATGACCTTTGAGATAGAGGTCAAGGCACCTAGGACACCCCCCCCCCCCGCCCCCTCCCCTTTACGAAGGAGGATCTGACTTGTTAAGTGGACATCTAATCGAAGATGTTTATCAAATGCCTGCGCACGCATATGCATTGCACATGCACACACACATATACACACACACACACATGCACGTATGCAGATATGAACACACATACACTCAGTGTATAGGCTATATACACACACACACACACACACACACACACACACACACACACACACATGCACGCACAGAATCCCAGAGAGTCAATGGGCCTCATTCACAAAGCGTTATATGAACAGATTTCCTCTTGTTTAGTTCTTAACTAGCATTTTTTCTTATTTTGTTCTTACCTGGGATTCAGCAATGTTTTCTTATTTTTTTTTCTCTTAACAGACGGTTAAGAAAACATATAAGAAACTATATAAGAGAGTATTGGTGAATGAGGCCCATTGTTCTGTCTTCATCCTCAGTAATACAGTGAGTCTTGTCGGTCAGGTCAGCCTGCTGCTGCCCTCTGGTGGAGAGACTAGAGTACTAACTGGAACAAAGAGTACACCAAGTGAAAGACCAGTATGGGTAAACTGTGTGTTTTGACTAAAACAATAAAGAAACAAAACAATTGGATGACCTTCTTAGTCATGGCGTTCATTGGTGTGGGAGAAATGGATGTTTTAAACTTGTGATTAGTGTTGCGTTCCTTTACTATGGCGCTCTGTTGCCACCTGGTGGCTATAACATGAAAACCACAGAGTTATTTGTGTGTGTGTGTGTGTGTGTGTGCGTGTGTGTGTGTGTGTGTGTGTGCGTGTGTGCGTGTGTGTGTGTGTGTGTGTGTGTGTGTTTGGGCTGTCCAAAAACGAAATAAATACTTTGTCGGTCAATACTTAGAGGTCTTCAGTGACTAATTGAAAAGTCCATTTAATGCATCAGTAAATCTGCCTCCCTCTCCGGTACATCTGTTACAAAGTTAAATGACCCCGTTAGATCTGATGTTACTAAGTTAAATGACCCCTTTAGATCTGTTACTAAGTTAAATTACCCCTTTAGATGGTAAATGGCTGCTCCAAAGCGCTTTACAATTTGTTCCTCACATTTTACCCATTCACACACCGACGGCGGGAGGCGACCATGCAAGGTGCCAACCTGCTGATCGGGAGCAATTAGGGGTTGAGTGTCTTGCTCAAGGACACATTGACACGCTGCCTGGGAGGAGCAGGAATCGAACCGGGAACCTCCGGATTGCCAGACGACTGCTCTACCTCCGCGCCCCAAGTTAAATGACCCCTTTAGATCTGGTGTTACTAAGTTAAATGACCCCTTTAGATCTGATGTGTTACTAAGTTAAATGACCCCTTTAGATCTGATGTGTTACTAAGTTAAATGACCCCTTTAGATCTGGTGTTACTAAGTTAAATTACCCCTTTAGATCTGATGTGTTACTAAGTTAAATGACCCCTTTAGATCTGGTGTTACTAAGTTAAATGACCCCTTTAGATCTGATGTTACTAAGTTAAATGACCCCTTTAGATCTGATGTTACTAAGTTAAAGGACCCCTTTAGATCTGATGTTACTAAGTTAAATGACCCCTTTAGATCTGATGTTACTAAGTTAAATGACCCCTTTAGATCTGGTGTTACTAAGTTAAATGACCCCTTTAGATCTGGTGTGTTACTAAGTTAAATGACCCCTTTAGATCTGGTGTTACTAAGTTAAATTACCCCTTTAGATCTGGTGTTACTAAGTTAAATGACCCCTTTAGATCTGATGTTACTAAGTTAAATGACCCCTTTAGATCTGATGTGTTACTAAGTTAAATGACCCCTTTAGATCTGATGTTACTAAGTTAAATGACCCCTTTAGATCTGGTGTTACTAAGTTAAATGACCCCTTTAGATCTGATGTTACTAAGTTAAATGACCCCTTTCGATCTGATGTTACTAAGTTAAATGACCCCTTTAGATCTGGTGTTACTAAGTTAAATGACCCCTTCAGATCTGATGTTACTAAGTTAAATGACCCCTTTAGATCTGGTGTTACTAAGTTAAATGACCCCTTTAGATCTGGTGTTACTAAGTTAAATGACCCCTTTAGATCTGATGTTACTAAGTTAAATGACCCCTTTAGATCTGATGTTACTAAGTTAAATGATACTAAGTTAAATGACCCCTTTAGATCTGATGTTACTAAGTTAAATGACCCCATTAGATCTGATGTTACTAAGTTAAATGACCCCTTTAGATCTGATGTTACTAAGTTAAATGACCCCTTTAGATATGTTGTACGTGAGATCCGTTGTGATACTTCAAAGGTGCTTGGAATTTTCAATTAATTAACTGGTATGACCTCACAGAAATAATGTGAAAACTAGTCGTTGACTTAAACAAATCTTGTTAGATCATAATTTTAAGGTTCAAGCAATCAAATGATCACCTAGTAGTGGACTATGGAGCCCTAGTGCGTGTGTGTGTGTGTGTGTGTGTGTGTGTGTGTGTGTGTGTGTGTGTGTGTGTGTATTACATTGCATTATATTGCATTGCACCTGTGGTTGTACCGACTTAAACAAACACAGGACAGGACTGCAGAAAAAGGACGCCTTCGACAACGAGTTAACAACATGCTTTTATGATGAAAAGAAGTTCCTTTACAAGACAGACAGTATATAAAACACACATAGAAACGAAATAAAAAAAAAAAAATAACATAATAATAAAAAAGAGAAAAGAACCCAGATGTTTTTTTTTTTTATAGACAAACACATTATTAGACCAATCCTTCAAGTTTAGACCAACTGGGCTCGTGGAACTGGGTGAGACGTGGACTATATCCCTAGAGAGGAGAAGTTATAGTTTTAAGTCTATATTACTTTACCTACACTATTTACAAGTCAACAGTCATTTTCTCTGTCAGACATGGCGAAGGACGTCTACAGATTTAGATGACATGATATGGCTAGTAGATCTAATATGTACAATTCTCTAGTCCTCCATAACTAGGGATCCAAACACCACATTGTGTGGGAACGCATGTATAGCAGTATGTGACCAGACTCGTTATCTAGTACTTACTGCGAACAATCACTTGTGAGTGTGTGTGTGTGTGTGTGTGTGTATTTGTGTGTGTGTCTGTGTCATAATCATATGACACCACTGAAATGTATTGGAACCATAGCACTGAAACGGTACCTCTCATCAGGCCTGGATTTTCATTGGAGCGTTCAGCGCCCATTCCTAGGTTTCAGAAGCAAATAATAAAGGAACGATAGCAAAAAAAATCGATGCACTTTTCATGAAAATGTTCACAACTTTTATTCATAACGAGGTTGGTGCCAAAATGAGAGAGAGAGAGAGAAGAGAGAGGGAGAATATACGCTGCTATTATTGCTATAAACCTTGCTTCGTACTTTGCCTATATTTTCCATGTAGACGGTCCAACACATAATAATAGACCTATACTATCTGTCAACCTCTGATAAAAAGTGGGAGGGGTCAAATTGGGTCACATGATCATCTCAGACCTGGTAATGGGGTGGTGTATGTACGTGTGTGTGTGTGTGTGCGTGACTGTGCATCCGTGCACGTGTGCGTGCGCGTGTGCATGTGCGTGGGCACCTTCTCGTTTTGAAAGGAAACAACTTCAACGCTACTGAAGATCACGTGGAAACCTAGGAATGAGCGCCGGCCAGGTCTGAGAGTTTGCCGTGACCCCCCCCCCCCCCGCCCACCCCAGAGGGATTCTGGGAGTGACAAGGTTTAAAGACAGATCGATGAACGTGTGTGCCATTAATAATCCTATTCCCATACAGAATTGATCACTCCCAACCCGCCCTGCTCGGAATATCAATTGCTATACGCCTATTGGTCTTCTGCGTAACGGATGTGTGTGGGAAAAAACACCCACCATGGTCCGAAGGAGACAGGAAATGATTGTGCAAGGTGGGACATCTTGGAATTAGCCTTTTTTAATTGGTCATTAGTTCTACCCGGAAATGGAATGGTTCTAAAAAGGTTTGTAATGGTTGGTTCCTCTTATTGCAGTTTGTATCACCCAGTTCCATGGCCAGCAAACAATGGCACCCCACAGCTCTCCCTGTACAAGTGTAAAGGGGAGAGTTTGGCAAGACCAGGTAATGTATATAAACGGCATGCATAGATTTAAACCTTCTAAAATCACAAGAAAGGAAAAACCTGTTTTTATTTTTTTAATTATTTTTTTTCTTCTTTCGTTTTTTTCTTCTTCCTCTGCAGAGCGGAAACCGACACGTTCTTTCCTCCGCGAGGAATCGCCAATCGTGTGTACATATTAGAAAGGAGAACGTTATTATTACATAATATTAGTATGGTTTTATCGTTACATCGTTAATAATGAATGACACAGCGGGACGTCAGAGAAGAGTGTTATTATTATTATTAGTGATGTTCTTCAAAACATCTACAGACAGACCGAGTCCCCGAGCAAATAGGACCCCAATGCTGGCCAGCTGTTAGCCAAATGGACCCCAATGCTGTCCAGCTGTTAGCCAAATGGACCCCAATGCTGTCCAGCTGTTAGCCAAATGGACCCCAATGCTGTCCAGCTGTTAGCCAAATGGACGCCTTTCGTGATCAGCTCCATGTACGTCTCTCACTGGTGTCTGACAACAACAACAACAACAACAACAACAACAACAACAACAACGTCACTCCGAGCCTCGTCAGTCTCTCACCCAGAGAGCTGAGGAGAGAGAGCTCATGTTATTATGGCTATATATGGAAATCAGTTAAACGACTGACTCATGGTACTAACAGTCAATTTGCATTCTATAGAAGTGGCCCGCTGTGAGCATATCATTATGACACACAGAGCTCAATTTGTTTTCATCATAAGATGCCCAATGATTTACTCGTACCGTTGTCTCTCGCACTACCCGCGTTGACCACCAGGGATCAGTGTGACCACACGCTGAGAGAGAGGAGGGTGTTTCTCTGCCTGGTCAAGGTTATATTATGCTGTAAGCCCATCTGCTCTCCACTGGGCACTAACATTGGGACTCCGGGCATTGCTTGTGGAATGTGCGCAGCTATGCCTGGATACAGGAGGACATTATTTGTTATTATGACATCACTTTAACCCTTTGAGGTGTGTGATCCCACCCCCCCCCCCCCTCTCTCCCCCAGACATGTCGTCAGAATTATATCTTGGGAGTTCCAGAACTCTATACTTGTCAATGACCAGCAGCCGTCATCATTTAGATAATGTTCAGTTTTCAAAATTCGAATCACACCCATATAAAGACTTTATTATTATATCCAGGAAATAATTAAACTATATTCATTCCTATTTCTCATTTTAACAGGTACATTTGTCCAATATGTCTTATGTGCTTATCTGATGGATGTGTGATAACAAGCTATATGCGAATAGACAGTTTCACCGGAAATTCTGTTGCTAGGTAACCGTTTGGACCCAAGTGTAGTTATTGTCAGTTATCATCACATTAGACAGGAAATTATTAACCTCGGTCCATCTATCTCTAGAGTGTTCATGTTGCCAATTTGTAACCCGTCTGTAAGAATAAGGTATAACCTTCCTGCTTCTATATAATCACATCCTCTTCTGCGAGGTTCATTATGGTATTAGGGGCTAATAAGTCAAAATTGATCACTAAATGATCCCGGCTCACTCCTCCGGTATCACATTACCGCTCCTCTCAACTCTGTTAATGGTGATAATCAAAGTAACAGCTGGAGAATCCGCACGTGGGAGATGGTTTCATTACCGGGGAACGCAGAGAGAGATCGACTGCATGGGGAGAGCCGGAGGGGGCCAAAGCTATAATGTTAAAACGAAAAAGTGAGGTTATTGAATATCTGTCTCTATCCTACTGTAAAAAAAAATTCACAGGAAATTCACTGTATTATTTGACAGATTACCTTTGTTTTTCTTTTTTTTTATCCACTCCTGTCCTTGCTGTGCAGGCGCCCCCTGACCGACCTGTAGGAGTCGCTGTTTACAACGACCAGACTACCACCCATCGACTCCCCTCCCGCTGACTCTGCCAATTGAGCCAGTATGTGACGGCCGGCCCAAGCCGGAGGCAACGCTGACAGCCGGATTCGATACCGGTGTGTCTCTCGCGTTGGCGACGAGCGCTTAGGCCGCTGCGCCACCCAGCCGCCCATTGATTACCTTTGTTTTTCTACTTTAAGTGTAAATACCGTAAAAATACAGTAAATTACCTTTTATCAAAATATTAACCATTAAATAAAGGTTGTAATCTGTAAATGTATTTGATTTGACAGTAAGTATATTTGGAAATCATTGATGCCAGACATTTACCGTTTTCTTGCAGCTTTCTTTCTTACAGTGATATATACTTTCCTCGACCCAAATACGAGAAAGCAAAAATAAAAAAAAATAAAAAAATAACGGTTTCCCTTTGATAATGTTTCTCTCTCAACAGTGAACCGGGAGGAGGGAGCGTCTGTGCTTTCTTTCTCCAACAACCTCGAAACGGAAAGAAGAACTGCTATAATATTGTAAGATGAATTATTCAGACGTCGCGGCTGCCTGGTAATAATGATTCCGTTATCAGAGTCTGGGGGGGGGGGGTTGTATTTAGGTCTGTGTTTTGTCTCGGTGTTCACAGAGTGACTCGTGCCCCCCCGGTGGGAGAGGGTATCCCACTACTGAGGTTGTCTCGTCGCAGCTGTAATTTGGGCCGTCTAGAGACGACGGTACGGTGTAACGGTACAACACCCCCTGCCGCGCGGCAAGGACACACACTAAAGAGGGGAGGGAGGAATGAATGAATGAAAACTTTATTTAACAGATTGCAGAATGGGTACAATACAGTACGGCTCGATACAAACAATTGTTGAGGGGATGCAGACCAGACAGAGAAAGACTTTCGTCTTGTTTACATCAGGGTCCCCCCCATTTTCAATTCATCATAACATGATCTGTTTGCAAACTCTTTGAGGCGAGCTGGTCTTGTGGGGCCCTCGTCGCTTATATATCAATGAGAATGTTTAACGTGTTTATCCCCCAAAAGCTTTGATAATAAGGGACCACGGGGAGACAAGGTGGTCCGGGGGGGCGACGAGAGAGAGAGAGAGAGAGACGGAGCCAGGAGAGGGATTCCTGTCTGAGTAAAACATCAAAGAGCCTTTTTTTTTTTTTCGGGAGCAAAGTGGGTCGTTCTGGCCGCCAAGGACCTGTGGAGGTCGAATACGGGTCGTTCTGGCCGCGCCGCGAGGGACCTGTGGAGGTCGCGAATACATACACAGGTGCTTCCCTCCAGCGCTGGCGAGCATAACGATGTTTCGTTTCGCCCCCCCCCCCCCCCCCCCATTCAATACAACTAATATGCAATACGCCGTGAACGATGGTGGCGCGCGTGTTTTCATATTAAGGAACGGCAGACTCACAGTCGAAAGGATTTCAGTATTGCAGCACCCCTCCCCCCCCCCCCCCCCACGCTTTGTTTCGTAGGTTATTATTATTAAAGTGTCGAGACAGACGAGATATCAGCAGAGGAGACACCTGTCCGAATGCGCTCCGCAGAGGGTCTTCCTGTCTAGGGAAAAGATCCCAGAATGCACCATCGTGCAGAATGGAACGTTTCAGAGATGGTGGTTGGTTGGTTGTCAGGGCTGGGGGCGGGGGATGGGGGGCAGGGCGGTGGGGGATGGGGAACCAACGTTTTTTCTGTTTACATTTTTTTTTGGGGGGAACCTGGGTCACGCCCCTTTCTTTTGTTCTTCTCAGGTGGACCAATCAGTGTTCCACGGTCGATGGCATCATCAACGAGGAAAAACGAATCAAAACACCACAACACTGATTAACCGACCACACAGAACCACACTACTGTCTACCACACAACCGTACTCCACCCTAATACTGTGAACAGGGACAACGAGGACCGGAAATGTAAAAAGAGGGGAACAGGAAGCTACGGGGGGGGGGGGGTAAAAGGGTAAGCTAACAAAATCAAACGCACCCTCCTCCTCGCGTGTACACTTACATTTTGTGATTGACGTTTTGCACGATATGACACACATGTCGACAATCACTACGGACATTCTCGTTGTCTTCTAAACCTATAGTTTTCCATTGAAAATACGAGGGGATGGATGGAAGAACATAAGGGGGTCGGCTATAGGGCGAGGGAGGCGTCCGTGGCGGCGATGTCCCGTTCTCAACACCCGCGAGGAATGAGAGCCAAGATGGCCGCCGACACTTGGCAGTGAAAGGCAGTGTAAAAAAAAAAGAAAAAAAAAAAAACAGGGGAATTTATTAAGCTGTTCTTATTCAGCCTCATTAAGCTTTAACAACTGTTCAGCGATTCATCTTAACACACACACACACACACACACACACACACACACACACACACACACACACACACACACACACACACACACACACACACACACACACACACACACACACACACACACACACACACACACACACACACACACACACACACAGTCACAGTTTCATCGCTCTTCACAGGGAATAGAAGAGGGTTTATAGTTTATTAATAGTTTATTTTCAAAGTTTCAAGAGTTTTTTTTTCTTTTCTTTTCTTTTTCACCCCCCTTTTCTCTGTGCATATTATATCAGGCCATAATTAGGTCTTTGGGACAATGTTGTGCTTTTAATTATTATGGCTCGTATCATTGCCAAGCTTATACAGCTCGGCTTGGCGTACAGATATGTGTATGCAAGAAGCACACATGCACGTGAGCGCGCACACACACAGACACACACACACACACACACACACACACACTTGTGCACACAGATATACACAACATACAGTGCGCACATACACAGGCACATTAATTAGCAACATTATTATTCGGGTGTTGAGAACAGAACAGCCCCCCGCAGGCGCTGAGGAGGTTCTAATCGGTTAACGGAGAACAATAACCAAGGAAAACAAAGAGCAGGTTCTAATCGGTTAACGGAGAACATCAACCAAGAGAAACAAAGAGCAGGTTCTAAACGGTTAACGGAGAACATCAACCAAGAGAAACAAAGAGCAGGTTCTAATCGGTTAACGGAGAACATCAACCAAGGAAAACAAAGAGCAGGTTCTAATCGGTTAACGGAGAACATCAACCAAGAGAAACAAAGAGCAGGTTCTAAGCGGTTAACGGAGAACATCAACCAAGAGAAACAAAGAGCAGGTTCTAATCGGTTAACGGAGAACATCAACCAAGGAAAACAAAGAGAGAAACCAAAACACACCATGAAATGACCACAGTACTCTCCACTAATACGACGCACGTGGCGTGGGTAGGGTTAAACACGACTTCATTTACATTTTGTAATCTCGGTCTCCAGCCAGGGACCCCTCCCAAAGGAGGACCCAGTGTGGGGGTGTTGGGGGGGGGTGTATGGGGAAGCGGGCGTGGCCACGCGGGGGGTGGGGGGGGTGGGGGGGGGGGGGGGCGGTGCACTGGGCTAGGGGGGCAGAGACATCCGCACACTGACCGCCTTGGACCTCAGAGACAAAGGGACCAGTCGTGGTACCAGTGGTTTTACTGTTCGTGTGTTGGTAGTGAAAGGGTTAACCCTTTGTCGTGTGGCCGTGAAAGGGTTAACCTTCTGTATTGTCACAGTGAAAAAGGGTTAACCCTTTGGTAGTGTGGTAGTGAAAGGGTTAGGTGCATACATTTACTGATTTCCTACCAAATTGTCATGTGTGTGTGTGTGTGTGTGTGTGTGTGTGTGTGTGTGTGTGTGTGTGTGTGTGTGTGTGTGTGTGTGTGTGTGTGTGTGTGTGTGTGTGTGTGTGTGTGTGTGTGTGTGTGTGTGTGTGTGGGGCTGTGTAACTCCCTGCCAGCGTAACTACAGCAGATCTTATAATAATCATCATGACATCTCGCAATATTATGGCAGTGGCAATAATCACTAATATACTAGCAAATCATCATACAACTACTGCTGTACAAAACTACTAAAGGACTAACGTCGTCTACCACTATGGCTTTTGTTTACTTTCAAATCAACCAAAACTGTACAGTAGATCTATCTTGGTGAATGCATTTGGCTTTAACGTACTACATACGGTATTGCTGGAATGTTTGGATGTAAACAATGTTGGTTTGTTTGTATGTAAGTATGTACGTATGTATGATCGCACTTGCCCTGTAGGCTGCTTAACCCTTCCACGACCACACTACAGAAGGTTAACCTTTCACTACCACACTACAGACGGTCTGTAGTGTGATCGCGAATGACGGGTTAACCTTCTGTAGTGTGGCCGCGAAAGGGTTAACCTTCCGTAGTGCGGCAACGAAAAGGGTTAACCCTTTGTCGCGTGGCAGTGAAAGGGATATTAACCTTCTGTATTGTCGCAGTGAAAAAGGATTAACCCTTTGGTAGTGTGTGTGGTAGTGAAAGGGTTAACTTGGACCTGAGAGGAAAAAGTGCTGCGCGTGTTTGAAAAAAGGTGAGCGTCGTGTCTGCTTCTGATTTTGTCTCTTCTGTGTGTGCGTGTACGTGTGTGTGTGTGTGTGCATGGACGACGTGTATATGTAACACCTCTGTACTTCCCACTGTGTGTCCTGTAATGTGCCTCTGAGTTTGACCTCTGACCTGACAGGCCGGGCCGCCCCCCCCCCGGGGGAAGCCCTGTGAAGGTCAGAAGGTCAGTTGTATACCAGCGCAGCAGAGAGCAGTGTAGGATGAAGAGGAGAGGGTTTAAGCGATGGAGGCCGAGGAAGGACGAGGTCACATTGGTATAAAACATCTGTCTCCCTCCTCCCTCTCCCTCTACCCCGACACCCCCCCCTCCACCACCACCACCACCACCCCCGCTCTCTCCTGCATTGGTTGTTATGGTTACCGAGCAGCCCGTGGCCGGTGGGCTCGACTTCCTAACCAAACCCTCTGGGCCACGGGTTGCCATGGCAACTCTCGGCCAGTGTGCTCGTCCCAAACTCACACAGCTAACCTCGTCGCAAAAAATTCTCCGAAAAAAAAGTGAAATAGGTCAATTTATTTCTCCGGTTATTGTAAATGGTGATCATTCACCATGAATCCAAAATGTCCTCCTAATGGATGTTGGGTGCCTAAATCATGTGTGTTTTTTTTTTTTTAGCCATTGGCTTTCGTGATTTTATAGACTCAAAAAAACAAATCTCACAAAGTGACTCCATTTTGGTTCAACGTTTATGTAGTCCTTGACCCAACATGGCCTCCCTTCCCATTCAGCTGTGGCCTGAATTGAATGCACAGTATAGATGAACGATATAGAAATCATATCCGAAGATGTCTTTACGACGACCTCTCTTCTTTATTTAAGCACTAGAGAGAACTTCTAGCGCAAACAACTTAACTCTAAATCGCTTAACTTAACATGCTTTTTGCAATAATTCTTAGCAAGGCAGACTTTTAGGGAAAGCAAAGTGATTAGAAATGCTGTGACAGGGTGGTAACCATGTCCCCCTTTGTTTATAACTAGGGATGTCTGATATTATCGGCCGATATTGGCATTAAAATGTAATATCGGAAATGATCGGTATCGGTTTAAAAAAAAATAATAAAAAAAAAATCTATTTTTTCTCTTTTACATTTATGCGGGAACCCCGCATATATCGGTATCGGTTGATATCGGTATCGGAAATTAAGAGTTGGACAATATCGCTATATCGGATGTCGGTAAAAAAGCCAATATCGAACATCCCTATGTACAACCCCTCAGTGGGTAAAGATGGCTCAGAAGAACCCTGTAAGAGGGACTCTGCCTTGAAGAAAAGGTCCGCTATGGACACAAGCCCTATAAGAGGGACTCCGGGGGCGCGGTAAGAAAGGAAGGGATGTCCTCATCAGTTCCTTCACGTTGTAACCGAGCGAGACATGGTTACCTGCACATTTCACAGCACAGCGATGATCATGCCAATTCTTATCTTGTACACTCAAAACTCTGTTCTTCTATTATTATTATTATTATTATTATTATTATTATTATTATTATTATTATTATTATTATTATTCATCTCTAGCTTAAAAAATAATTATGTTTAAAATGTAATTACATTCATAGTAGCTGTTTAAAAAAAAAAAAAAAAAAAAAAAAAGAGAGAGACTACTGAATTGTTCTCTATTCTTATCTTTTTTAAAGGCTCATTTCTACCACAAGCTGAATTAAAAACCATCGAGAGAGCGACTGAGCCAGTGAGATCAAGGTCATTCGTTTTTTATTTAATTTTATTCAGCCACAACTCAGACCAAACGAGTCATGGCTCCTCTGTCGCAGACTTTTGTAGAATCAGAATCGGTTGAAACAGCTTCCTCTACTCTTTTTTTAATTTTTTTATTATCCTATCTCTTTGCGAGTCAGCGTGGCTGTGTGCGTTTGCGTTTTGCGTCAAGGACGTGTCTCATGCCTCCCGCGAGGAACCCCTGGCTGCGTGGTTTCAGATCATCTTCATGTTGAACTTCCGGGCGCCCCCGGTGGGCCCCCCTCCCCCGGCGCCGGCCGCCGGCTCCGACTTGCGGAACGAGTACTCCACCGTGAAGTTGTTCTTGCGCTGGCCGCGGCCCCGGCTCCACGCGAACAGCAGCAGGAAGCAGAAGAGCACCACGCCCAGGAAGGTGATGCAGCCCATCGCCGTGCTCACCAGGATGGTGGTCAGGTCCAGGGTGAACTTCAGGAAGACGCGCGTGCCGTTGGCGTTGGTGTCGTTCATGAAGTCGCCGCCGTAGAGCGAGCGGTTGACGAGGAAGGCGGCCGAGGCGGCGTCGGCCGGCTGGCTGCGCACCGTCAGCGTGGCGAAGTAGGTGTCGTTGCCGCCCGCGTTGCTGGCGATGCAGATGTAGGTGCCGCTGTCGGTGAGCTGCGCGTAGCGGATCTCCAGCGTGCCGCCGGGCAGCACGGTGATGCGGCCCTGGTTCTTGGCGGTGATCCGCCGGCGCTGCGGGGAGATCCACACGATGGCGGGCGCCGGCTCGCCCTCCGCGCGGCACACGAAGCTCACCGGCTGGCCCTCGCGCGCCGTCACCTGGGGGGGGGGGGGGGGGGGGGAGTTCATTCATGAATTAACGGAGAAATCTATAGCACGATAAAAGCACATTTAACCCTTTCACTACCACACTACGGAAGGCTAACCTTTCACTACCACACTACAGCAGGTTAACCCTTCAGTGTGTTAGTGAAAGGTTCACCTTCTGTAGTGTGGTAGTGAAAGGTTAACCTTATGTAGTGTGGTAGTGAAAGGTTAACCGTCTGTAGTGTGGCAGTGAAAGGGTTAACCTCTGTAGTGTGGTAGTGAAAGGTTAACCGTCTGTAGTGTGGTAGTGAAAGGTTAACCCTTCAGTGTGTTAGTGAAAGGTTAACCGTCTGTAGTATGGCAGTGAAAGGGTTAACCTCTGTAGTGTGGTAGTGAAAGGGTAACCTTCTATAGTGTGGTAGTGAAAGGGTTAACCTTCTCTGTAGTGTGGTAGTGAAAGGTTAACCGTCTGTAGTGTGGTAGTGAAAGGGTTAACATTCTATGTAGTGTGGTAGTGAAATGTTAACCTTCTGTAGTGTGGTAGTGAAAGGGTTAACCTTCTGTAATGTGGTAGTGAAAGGTTAACCTTCTGTAGTGTGGTAGTGAAATGGTTAACATTCTCTGTAGTGTGGTAGTGAAAGGGTTAACCTTCTGTAATGTGGTAGTGAAAGGTTAACCTTCTGTAGTGTGGTAGTGAAAGGTTAACCTTCTGTAGTGTGGTAGTGAAAAGTTAACCTTCTATAGTGTGGTAGTGAAAGGGTTAACCGTCTGTAGTGTGGTAGTGAAAGGTTAACCTTCTCTGTAGTGGTAGTGAAAGGTTAACCTCTGTAGTGTGGCAGTGAAAGGGTTAACCTTCTCTGTAGTGTGGTAGTGAACGGGTTAACCTTCTGTAGTGTGGTAGTGAAAGGTTAACCTTCTGTGGTGTGGTAGTGAACGGGTTAACCTTCTGTAGTGTGGTAGTGAAAAGGTTAACCTTCTGTAGTGTGGCAGTGAAAGGGTTAACCTTCTGTAGTGTGGTAGTGAAAAGGTTAACCTTCTGTAGTGTGGCAGTGAAAGGTTAACCATCTGTAGTGTGGTAGTGAAAGGGTTAACCATCTGTAGTGTGGTAGTGAAAGGGTTAACCTTCTATAGTGTGGTAGTGAAAGGTTAACCGTCTGTAGTGTGGTAGTGAAAGGGTTAACCTTCTGTAGTGTGGTAGTGAAAGGGTTAACCTTCTGTAGTCTGGTAGTGAAAGGTTAACCGTCTGTAGTGTGGTAGTGAAAGGTTAACCTTCTGTAGTGTGGTAGTGAAAGGTTAACCTTCTGTAGTGTGGTAGTGAAAGGTTAACCTTCTGTAGTGTGGTAGTGGAAGGTTAACCTTCTGTAGTGTGGTAGTGAAAGGTTAACCTTCTGTAGTGTGGTAGTGAAAGGTTAACCTTCTGTAGTGTGGTAGTGAAACGTTAACCTTCTGTAGTGTGGTAGTGAAAGGTTAACCTTCTGTAGTGTGGTAGTGAAACGTTAACCTTCTGTAGTGTGGTAGTGAAACGTTAACCATCTGTAGTGTGGTAGTGAAAGGTTAACCTTCTGTAGTGTGGTAGTGAAACGTTAACCGTCTGTAGTGTGGTAGTGAAAGGTTAACCGTCTGTAGTGTGGTAGTGAAACGTTAACCGTCTGTAGTGTGGTAGTGAAACGTTAACCGTCTGTAGTGTGGTAGTGAAACGTTAACCGTCTGTAGTGTGGTAGTGAAAGGTTAACCTTCTGTAGTGTGGTAGTGAAAGGTTAACCTTCTGTAGTGTGGTAGTGAAACGTTAACGTCTGTAGTGTGGTAGTGAAAGGTTAACCGTCTGTAGTGTGGTAGTGAAAGGTTAACCGTCTGTAGTGTGGTAGTGAAAGGTTAACCGTCTGTAGTGTGGTAGTGAAAGGGTTAACCTTCTGTAGTGTGGTAGTGAAACGTTAACCGTCTGTAGTGTGGTAGTGAAACGTTAACCGTCTGTAGTATATATAAAAAAAAAAAAAAAAAATTTTTTTGCTGATAACCGATCCAGCTATTTTAGTTAATATCGGCCGTTCGATCGGGGCATGATCCCTAAACCAAAGTAACAACCAAAACATCCCTTTGCCAAGAACACCATATCCCCGGTGGTACAGCCCACAGTACCTGCTGCATCTTGCGGTTCCGGATCTTGGGCTTCTGGCATGTGAAGTGATCGAAGAGCGCCGAGTCGGTGAAGGTGCTGAGGCTGTGCCCCGCCACCTCCACCGGCCCGGCGCACACCGGCACCCTGCCGTCGAAGTCGAGGGTCTTGCGTCTCTGCAGGATCCACAACAGACGGCAGTCACACAGCAGCGGGTTCCCGTCCACCCGCAGCGTCTCCAGGCTGTTGACGGAGTGGAAGGCGCCCTCCTCCAGGCTCTGCAGCTCGTTGGACGAGAAGTTCAGCACACGGATCTGCCGGAGGCCGCCCAGGGCGTGCGGCTCTACCGTGACCAGCCCCGTGTTCACCATGATCAGCTCCTTCAGCCGCAGCAGGTCCCGGAAGGCCCAGGGCTCCAGCGTGGTGATGGGGTTGTAGGACAGGTTGAGGTGGGTGAGGTGCGCCAGGTTCCTGAAGGAGGCGGAGGGCACGGAGGTGATGTTGGTGTTGGTGATGGAGAGCCAGCGCAGGTCCAGGCCCTGGAAGCTGAGCGGGGAGATGTGCTCCAGGTACGGCCAGCTGTCCACCTGGAAGGTAACGCTTTGGTTTATTATACAATTGTGGTTGTTGTCTATATCAGCTGTGATTATTGTCTATATCAGCTGTGATTATTGTCTATATCAGCTGTGATTATTGTCTATATTAGCTGTGATTATTGTCTATATCAGCTGTGATTATTGTCTATATCAGCTGTGATTATTGTCTATATTAGCTGTGATTATTGTCTATATTAGCTGTGATTATTGTCTATATTAGCTGTGATTATTGTCTATATTAGCTGTGATTATTATCTGTATTAGCTGTGATTATTATCTGTATTAGCTGTGATTATTGTCTATATTAGCTGTGATTATTGTCTATATTAGCTGTGATTATTGTCTATATTAGCTGTGATTATTATCTGTATTAGCTGTGATTATTGTCTATATTAGCTGTGATTATTGTGATTATTGTCTATATTAGCTGTGATTATTATCTATATTAGCTGTGATTATTATCGATATCAGCTGTGATTATTGTCTATATTAGCTGTGATTATTGTCTATATTAGCTGTGATTATTGTCTATATTAGCTGTGATTATTGTCTATATTAGCTGTGATTATTGTCTATATTAGCTGTGATTATTATCTGTATTAGCTGTGATTATTGTCTGTATTAGCTGTGATTATTGTCTATATTAGCTGTGATTATTATCTATATTAGCTGTGATTATTGTCTATATTAGCTGTGATTATTGTGATTATTGTCTATATTAGCTGTGATTATTGTCTATATTAGTTGTGATTATTATCTGTATTAGCTGTGATTATTATCTATATTAGCTGTGATTATTATCAATATTAGCTGTGATTATTGTCTATATTAGCTGTGATTATTGTCTATATTATCTGTGATTATTGTCTATATTAGCTGTGATTATTGTCTATATTAGCTGTGATTATTGTCTATATTAGCTGTGATTATTGTCTATATTAGCTGTGATTATTGTCTGTATTAGCTGTGATTATTGTCTATATTAGCTGTGATTATTATCTGTATTAGCTGTGATTATTATCTATATTAGCTGTGATTATTGTCTATATTAGCTGTGATTATTATCTATATTAGCTGTGATTATTGTCTATATTAGCTGTGATTATTATCTGTATTAGCTGTGATTATTATCTATATTAGCTGTGATTATTGTCTATATTAGCTGTGATTATTATCTATATTAGCTGTGATTATTGTCTATATTAGCTGTGATTATTGTCTATATTAGCTGTGATTATTATCTATATTAGCTGTGATTATTATCTATATTAGCTGTGATTATTGTCTATATTAGCTGTGATTATTATCTATATTAGCTGTGATTATTGTCTATATTAGCTGTGATTATTATCTATATTAGCTGTGATTATTATCTATATTAGCTGTGATTATTGTCTATATTAGCTGTGATTATTGTCTATATTAGCTGTGATTATTGTCTATATTAGCTGTGATTATTGTCTATATTAGCTGTGATTATTGTCTATATTAGCTGTAATTATTGTCTATATTAGCTGTGTTTATTATCTGTATTAGCTGTGATTATTATCTATATTAGCTGTGATTATTATCTGTATTAGCTGTGATTATTATCTATATTAGCTGTGATTATTATCTGTATTAGCTGTGATTATTAGGGTGATAAATATGAGCAGCCCAGTGCAGATTAGAGCACTATACAATTATGCAAATAATGTACAGAGCTAAAGCAAACAACTCACTGTAGCACCCACTTTACTCACTTTAGACACTGTAACACACTTTATATTTATTAGTAAAGAGATTTGCACTACAACTCATACCTCATTGCACCTTACCCTAAGTTGTACCTCATCCCATTTCTGCATTGTACTGTATTGTATTGTAACTCAGTTACTCATTTTTTTTCCTACTCTGTATTGTATATTGTATATATGTATATTGATGAACACTTTTGTTTACACTTTGTTTACGTACTTTTGACTTTCTATTTTATACTTTATCTATTTTTATCTAGCACACCCTCAGGTGAAAAACAGAAAAAAGCATTTCATATAAAAGTATTCTGTATTTTTGTATGACAACTAATAAAGAAACTTGAAACTTGAAACAAAGTTACTGCCGGACGGGGTGCAAAGGTCTTTTTTCAATACACAAAAGAAAATATGATTTGAGAGATATTTGTAAATGTACTGTTCAAAAAGCTAAGAAAGGGATTATAAAAGGAGGTGTATTTCTATTATTGGGGTTAACTTGTGGAACAATGCTGATATACAGTTAAGAATGAGTCATTCGCTTTTGGTTTTTAAGAAAATGGTTTGTAAAGCTATTTTTGAAAACTGTTTTCAAATCTGTTTTTTGCTATTTTCTTTTAGAATACTGTTTTGGAGTCTTAATTTGGTTAAGAATATAGGACAGGCATGTATAAGCATTATGCTTCAGTCTGTACCTTTTCAGTCACTGTAATTGATGACTGAATAAACTACTACTACTACTACTACTACTACTACTACTACTACTACTACTACTACTACTACTACTACTACTACTACTACTACTACTACTACTACTACTACTACCACTACTACTACTACTACTGCTACTACTACTACCACTACCACTATGGCAAGCTGTTTTAACATTTATTCCCATTCTCTAGCTAGCTGGGGACCTAGCTAGCTCATTCACAAGGACAATTTTGCGAATGAACTAGCTGGGTACCCAACTAGCTCATTCGCAAAGATGACCTAGCTAGCTGGGTACCCAGCTAGTTCATTCGCAAAGACACATTTGCGAATGAGCTAGCTCACTACCTAGGTTGTATGGCAAGCCGTTTTAACATTTATTCCCCTTTTCTAGCTAGCTGGGTACCTAGCTAGCTCATTCGCAAAGATGACCTAGCTAGCTGGGTACCCAGCTAGTTCATTCACAAAGACACATTTGCGAATGAGCTAGCTCACTACCTAGGTTGCAAATGTGTCAGCTAGCTGGGTACCCAGCTAGCTAGGTAGCACGTGTCTTATGGCAAGCCGTTTTAACATTTATTCCCGTTTTCTAGCTAGGTACGCTAGCTCATTCGCAAATGTGTCTTTGTGAATGAACTAGCTGGGTACCCAGCTAGCTAGGTCATCTTTGTGAATGAGCTAGCTAGGTACCCAGCTAGCTAGAAAACGGGAATAAATGTTAAAACAGCTTGCCATACGAGTCTTAGCTAGTTAACTAGCCGGCTTTGTCCCATAGGCTTTACACCAAATTTTGCCTCAGCTAGTAGCTAGCTCATTCGCAAAATGGTCCTTGCGAATGAGCTAGCTGGGTACCCAGCTAGCTAATGTGTTTTCGCGAATGAACTAGCTGGGTACCCTACTACTACTACTACTACACCTCCAGGCCCCGCAGGTTGGAGAGCTTGCGGAAGTTCTGGTCCTCCAGGGCGGCGATGCTGAGCTGGCGCAGGCGCAGGGTGACGAGGCCACGGAGGTAGGACAGCGTCTGACCGGAGAGGGAGGTCAGGTTGCAGCGCTCGATGGTCAGATCCTCTAAACCCACCAGGCCAGAGAAAGCCTATATAGCAAATCAAGAACACAGGGGTTTAAATTTGTTTTATTAATACAGCAGGGTTCCCACAGACATTGCTAAATGAAATTCAAGGACTTTCAGGGACTTTTCCAAGCACTATTTTTCATTTGAACTCATTCTGCGCCAACCCCGAGATTTCTCGTGTTTCGAATCCAACCGTTGAGCGCCAAACCCGATATTTCTGGGGTTTTGATCCTTTTTTCTTTTTCCCCCCATTCTAAACACTCGCGGTGACCTGCTTGTGTCTCCCTGGCACCGCTGCCTACGTTAAAATTGCAATGACGATCGAATCCCGGCAGGTGGCAGTATCGCCTACCTTTTGAACTGGGTCTCTAAGGTGTCTCTCAGTGCCTCTGTGCCTCTGGCTGCAGGAATCCCCTCCCCCTCAAAGTGAAGCAGTACACAGCTATCCGTCTGAGATTTGCTCGCCTGAAACCTATTGTTTTCCGTATTCTAGCCAGACCCAATGCACACCGATAATGACAATTGCGATGGAACTACTGGGATTATTCATTTTGGAGTACCTTCTTACAAAGGTAAGGTCTATTTTAGGTCTATTTTACGGAACCTAAAACATGCTTTTGTATTGATCACAGCGTTGTATTTTACCGAACCTAAAACATGCTTTGTGAAGACACATCTATATATGGTATATACCTTTGATTTGGAAATAATACAGGTTTCAGGCGAGCAACCCGAACGATTTGCGCATATGCATATAACACGTCATATCTCGCAATCTAGAAAATGAGACTGGATTATTTTGAAACAGGGCTATGTTTAGCGCACAAACGAAAGTATGTAGAAATTAACTGGTTTGTCAGTGTTGGACTATAAACAGTGCCTGTCAAATGAGCCGTACTATTGTCTCCATAGCTATAATAGAGAATATACGGTGGGTCTGCAAACAAGTAAAGATGGGAAAACAGCATGGCAGTCAATGAGTTAAAAGGGCATTTAAAAGGATCCAATGCCCCTTTAAAAGGATCACTTTTAAATGCGGTTTTCTTTTTAATTGGAAACAAATCTGATCCAATATTTATGGCTTAAAACCAATTTCCGACAATTACAGTAGTAACACTTAAAATTCAGAACCATTTTATCATGGATGAACAAAACATTCAATGTGAACGGTTGATTTGAATTCCAAGGACTTTTTAAGCACCTTGTTAAAAAAATTGGCAGTTTTCAAGGAATTCCAGGCCTTCACTTTCTTTTGGTAAAAAAAATCAAGCACTTTAAGCACTTCAAGGACCTTGTGCGAACCCTGAATACAATAGCTTTCTGTATTCAGTTCTGGTTCATACAACAGCAGTGGACCCTTTGTGATTTTATTTTCCAAGAGGGAAACATTTTTCTCAATATCTTCAGTCAAATCTTTGTCTCTCTATAGCACAACAGTCCTAGTCGACGAGATGCCCTACACAGGCTTTACCTTGTGAGATATGTAGACCAGGTCGTTGTCGCCCACCTCCAGGTGCTTGAGACTCCTCAGGTCCTGGAAGGTGTAGTCCAGCAGGATCACCATCTTGTTCTCGCTCAGGTCCAGGCTGGTGAGGTTACCCAGCTTGGCGAAGGCTCCCATGGGCACCAGCTTCAGCTGAATGAACGAATGAATGAATGAATGAATGAATGAATGAACGAATGACGTTTATTTTTCGGTCTTGTTTACAGACAAATCAAAAACACACCTGTGTGGAAAAAAAAGTAAGGCTATTCCATAATTTAACTCCCAAAATGTAAACACATCTAGCTTTTAGTCAAGTCAAGTACATTTTATTTATACAGCACATTTCTAAGCAGCGGCAGCTGGCACCAAAGTGTTTCACAGGCCAGGTGGATAAAAGCCAAAATATAACGACGCAAGATATAAAATTAAAAACACAGTAAAACAATGAATGTAATAAAAACAGGTAGGACACAGTAAAGAAAAAAAGAAAAAAATGGGCCAGGGGTCTAGTGGTGATTAAGTTGGGGGGAGGGAAGGCCAGGGAGAACAGGTAGGTTTTTAAAAGTGATTTAAAAACCTGCACGGTCTGGGCGGCCCGTATGTTGAGGGGGAGGCTGTTCCACAGTCTAGGCCAGCGGTTCCCAAACTTTTTTGGCCGTGCACCCCCTGTCACCTCCCGACCTAGCTGACGCACCCCCCAATGGGTTTCTGTTAGAATTTTTTTTTGCTGGTCTCCATGCACAGATGAAGCACACCTGTGTCAGACACGCCCGAGACATTATTGTTTATTATTATTATTATTAAAACGTACGTTTTTTATTAAAACGTTTCTTGAATTTCATGATTTACACAGTGAAAATCCCCATTTGAAATAATGTATATTAGTTATATTTATTAGGCATAAAAAAAAATATTGTTTGGTTCCTGTTGGTTGTCAGTTAAGGCCAGGCATGAGTAGGTATGGAATTTATTTTATTTAATTTTTAATTTTTATCTCTTCCCACGGCGACTATGGATAGGGAATTTCTTTATTTAATTAAAATGTTCACGACAACATGGATGCATGTACTCTGCCAGCATGTTTAATATCCATAATACTAAAGGTTTGACTAAGATTTTTATGAAATATTATTGTAAAAAAAAATGTAATTTTTTTTTATTTACCACCATTAGCCTTTTCATGTCACGCACCACCTAGAGGGCGCTCGCGCACCACAAGGGGTGCGCGCACCACAGTTTGGGAACCACTGGTCTAGGCGCTGCGGCGGAGAAAGCTCTGTCTCCCCTGGTCTTGAGCCTAGTTCTAGGCACCACCAATAGCAGCTGGTCAGCTGATCTAAGGGATCGGTGGGGGGGGGGGGGGGGTGGCGGTGCAGGAGCTCAGATAGATAGGCACATTAGTCCCTTACCTGGTTGGCCCTCAGACTCAGCGTCTTCAGGCCCTGCAGGTTGGCGAAGGCGTTGGGCTCCAGCGTGGCGATGTGGTTCTCGCTGAGGTCCACCTCCTCCAGCCACGGGTACGGCGCCAGGTCCGCCGTCTGCACCCAGCGGAGCCGGTTCCGGCTGAGGTCCAGCAGGCGCGTCTCCGTGGGGATGCCCTCGGGGACGCCGGCGAGCCGCCGCCGCTGGCAAGACACGGACCGCAGCTGGGCCGAACACTCGCACCGCGGCGGGCACGCCTGGCCGCACGCCGGCAGCATCAGCGTGGTCACCGCGGCGACCAGGAGGGCGGCCGGGCCCCATCGCCCCCACAACAACGGCGCCCTGGGCCCTGGCGTTGCTGAGGCACGCCCACCAGGGCCAGGGGAGCCAATCATGGCCCTGGTCCTCTGACTCCTAGCCTATCAGAGGCGGGGTCAGTGCACCACGCACCTGCAGAGAAAGAGACAGAGACAAGGATGACGATAAGTGAGAGGATTATGAGAGAAGCTAGTGGTTATGGAAATAAAATCACATGGAGAGGGGGGGGGGGGGGGGGGAGGACAGAGGAAAGAAGACGGCGAACATGCAGAAACGTAGAAAAGCAAACGATGGAGAGAGGAGGAGGAGGATGAGGGGCAGGGGAGGAAGACAGATGGAGAGCCACAGGGATATAGGATCATCACACAAGCTCATAAAAATTACATCCAACGCTGCTGTGAATCATCTCTGCTGCTCGCGATGGAAGAACACGTCACATAATTTGGACGGAAACCTGCCAGGGAGCTCTGGGACGTATTACCAACGAGGCATTAAAATATGACTGACTAGGTCCCATTACTGGAACATGAATCAGTTTGAGAAATAGAACACACTTAGTCTATTCATTAGCTCCATCTATTGGGGGCTCTAAGGCAGAGGGAAGTGAAGTGGGGCATCGGGACTGACGTGACACAGGGACCCAGCTGAATTCCTCCTACTCGTTACGCATTCCTTCTCTTTTCCTCGCAGACATTGTTTTGCTCTCTCACACCTCCGGCACAGACACACACAAGGCATGCATTAATAAAAAGCATAAATATATACATAAACTGAAATTCTCCTGACAACAAAGAAGGGCATGATGTAATGCGATGAGACAGGCTATTATGCCTGGCAACTTGCAGCCTGCCTGCCTGCCCGCCTGCCTGCCTGCAATGCCTGCCTGTGAAATGAAAAGAGAAATGAGGGTGTTTTTTGAGTCACTGCATATCGCGCCGTGTGTGTATTTGTCCACGAGCGTGCGGTTATTATTACGCGTGTGTATGCGTAGGACGTGCCATTTTTTCTTCTTCTCTCTGTGTGTGAATTAAGAATCATTTTGTTCTGTCCTCGCACGCGCGCATACGGGATGATTCATTGGCGCCTAAACATTCCTTCGAGCAGCAGCAGCAACCTGTCAACTCCGCGCCCACACAGCTGTTTTCGGCTCGAGCAGTCAGAGAGCACCTGGCGCAATTGATTTGGAACACGCCGTCCCTAGTCATTACTAGCGGTATCTGTCCTTCCAGCATCGGCGTATTTAGACCACTATCTGATCATCTGTGCCCCAGTGATAAAAAAGATTTTTTTTTTTTTTTTTTTTTTTTTTTTAACAAATGTTTTTTATTTTCCCGTTTTTAACATGATCAAATGATAATTTAACATGATCAAATAATTATTATAATATTTTTTACTTCGCTTTGAAATATTATAGTGAAATATTTTACACTGCATTTATCTTGTTGAAATCCTCCAACAGGCTCTTTTTTGTAAGTTGACTGGTTTGCACACCAATAATACAGTGCAATAATAGAATAGTAGAATAGATAGTAAAATTATGCAATAGAATGGCCAGAGTAAAATAGTGCTACAGTACAATCAACAGCGGGGTGTATTAGAAGGTGAAGAGGTACGTTTTTAGATTATTTCTGAAAATATTAAGAGATCTAGCTTCCCTAATGTCCATAGGTAGTGTGTTCCATAACTTTGGTGCATAGTTAGCAAAGGCTGCATCCCTGATTTTCTTTAGACTGTGGCTTGGAACCTTCAATAGACCAGTAGTAGATGGTCGCAATGTTTATACTTTGTATATAAGGAGGAGGACCTTGAAATCAATTCTAAATGTTACCAGAAGCCAGTGTAGGTTACTTACAGTACTTGTAACTTCGGGTTTGATCCAAGGAGTAAGTTGCCCCATATTGCTCTGTAACATTTCTCTTTTTGTTATAGGACCGACTAGTAGGATTTCAGTTTTGCCCTCATTTAATTTTAGGAAGTTGTTCGTCATCCATTTGTTTATTGCTAAGAGACAGGCGGAAATGGAGTTTATAGCTGTGTGATCATTTGGTTCAGCGGAGATGTACAATTGTGTGTCATCTGCGTAACTATGGAAACATACATTGTGCTTTCTAATGATGTCTCCTCAATGTTCAATGCAATGTTCAATGCAAGTAAAGCACTTTAAACGTTAAGTATGACTAAATGCTTTCTTGACTATATATATAGTAACTGTTCCAAAATGCATAGATTTCTATGTATTTTAGGGGTTTGGGTGGCTAGCTCTTTTTAATATAAATGTCAGATTGTTTTATTTATTTCATAGATTTCTATGCATTTCAGGAGTTTGGGGGGCTGGCTCCCCAAAATAATTAAATAACATAACCCTAACCTAACCCTAAAACCGAAATAAAGTTAAAAAAAAATCCACCCATTTTCGCCCACAAACCGGCCAAAACCGGCCAAATTTTTTTCATAGTTTTTGGTGCCCTTCTGTGCCCTACTGAAGTGCTGGGTCTAGATACGCCCCTGCCTTCCAGTCACCGGAAAACACCCCAAAAAGCTGCTTTGAACAGTTGCAGCGAAGTGAGAAATTATATATTTTGTCTTGTAATGGTTGCTTTTATCCAAAGCGCTTTACAATTTGTTCCTCACATTTTACCCATTCATTCACACATTCACTCATCGACGGCGGAGGCAACCATGCAAGGTGCCGACCTGCTCATCGGGAGCAATTAGGGGTTAAGTGTCTTGCTCAAGGACACATGTGCCCGGGAGGAGCGGGAATCGAACCGGGAACCTCCGGATTGCCAGACGACTGCTCTACCTCCAGACCCACTGTCGCCGCGCTGTCCTGAATGAATGAATGAAAGCTTTTATTTAAAATGGACACCACAGCTACATTGGACCAGCCACAGTGGACAGACCAGATGCGTTGTTTTGTGTGTTTATAGCACAAGTGCTAGTTTTCAACACTAGTCCATTGAGGTTTTTCCAAAAGATACAACAAAATTAACAGTAAAATACAAAATTAAAATCACAAATCAGAACAAATATTTTCCAGAGCAAGAGTCCATGATCGAAACAACAAAACCAGTCCGCGTCCACATTGTTAGCTCCGGTATATGTGCCGAAACACTAACCAAAAGTGCATTTCCTTGTACACTTCTACTCCTGGAAAGTGGCAGAATTTTGTCCTTAC
>NC_140168.1:9995231-10007731 GCF_963971535.1 Notolepis coatsorum | reverse complement strand
AGATCGGAAGACACGGCTTCATCTTCAACGCGGTCCGTGAATGTAATGGGATGTAACACTGAGATGTGAGAGAGGCTGGTCTGAGGTGAAGCTACTGAACCCTTTCACTGCCACACTACAGACGGTTAACCCTTTCACGGCCACACTACAGACGGTTAACCCTTTCACGGCCACACTACAGACGGTTAACCCTTTCACGGCCACACTACAGACGGTTAACCCTTTCACGGCCACACTACAGACGGTTAACCCTTTCACTGGCACACTACAGACGGTTAACCCTTTCACGGCCACACTACAGACGGTTAACCCTTTCACGGCCACACTACAGACGGTTAACCCTTTCACTGCCACACTACAGACGGTTAACCCTTTCACTGCCACACTACAGACGGTTAACCCTTTCACGGCCACACTACAGACGGTTAACCCTTTCACAGCCACACTACAGACGGTTAACCCTTTCACGGCCACACTACAGACGGTTAACCCTTTCACGGCCACATACAGACGGTTAACCCTTTCACTACCACACTACAGACGGTTAACCCTTTCACTGCCACACTACAGACGGTTAACCCTTTCACTGCCACACTACAGACGGTTAACCCTTTCACTGCCACACTACAGACTAGGGGTGCACCGATATATCGGTCGGGTATCGGTATCGGCCGATAAGTGCCTTGTTGACTGCTATCGGCCTATCGGCCGATAAGCTCAAATGTGCCGATAGCAGTCGCCGATAACTAACCATCCATTTGTGTAGCATCAAAAGGCAAAAAAAAAAATTCACTCGCGACCTACCTGCACAACGCCCGCCGTCCCCCCCCCACACACACAAGCTACTGCATCAAAGTTACTATTTATGATTAACAAGGCATTCGTTTTGTGGCATTAACGTTATATAGTTAGTGTTACACGGACAATAACATCAGCATATTATTATTACCCATAGCAGCAAGGCATTACTCCGAGTCCGTTCATAGCCGGGAGGCAGAAGACTAACGTTACTGGTGAAAATGTGATTTACGTTGGAATACTCCTTTGCCAACTTGCTGTACTTTGCTTGCAGGTCTGCAGCCATTATTACTGGATTAAGAATAGCCCCAACTTTAGCCAACGTAACGTTATGGCTAAACCTTTAACATTAGTTAACCCTAGCTTTCGGTTAGCTGTTCAATGTTAATAACACAACCAAGCGAATCCATCAGAGCTCCCCATCAACACCGCTCTGTCGGGAGGATGGCATTTAAGAAAGTATCTGCTGTTAAAATGACACAAACATTCGTTTTGTGGCATTAACGTTATTATAGTTAGTTACACGTTCAATTACATCAGCATAGTATTTACCCGAAGATAGCAAGCAAGCCGTGCATAGCTCGGTTACATTCCGTTGCTCATTCCGTACCCAACTACACATTCTGCAATCTGTTAATAAAGTTTTCAACCAGACAAATGTATAGAAAGGCTTTGTTTTATTATAAAATTTGTTGCAGTAAAATCATTGTGTCTCGTTTGGCCATCCTGTGGAGCGCGCTGGTCGGCGGGCACTGCCGGGCAGCTAACGTATTAGCTTGTTGTGGTTCTAAGTTTGACTCGCATTCGAGCAAGCAGATCAATGGCGGCATGCCCCGAAGTAGAAAAATGAATAAACGCTTGGTGGTAAGCAGGAGGTGGGTGCTAGCGGTGTGGCGTAATTGGCCGAATCGACTGTCAATCAAAATGGTTCCATTGCATTGGTTGAAAGCTCTGGTTGAGAGAATAGTATCCCGCTGCAGGCCGCCAGAATGGTTCCATTGCATTGGTTGAAAGCTCTGGTTGAGAAAATAGTATCCCTCTGCAGGCCGCCAGACGATACTGGGAGAGGGATCAGTGATACCATAAACATATTTCTTGATGTTTCCTTTTTTAAGTAAGTAAAGATGCCTACAAATACAAACACACATACAAATATACAGTAGTTTCATTAATTTTTTTTAAAAAAAATTAAAAAAAAATTTAAAAAAAGAATTTAAAAAAAAATTTAAAATACTTATTTTTTGCCACAATTATCGGTATCGGTATCGGTATCGGCCGATTGTGTTAGTTGAACAATCGGTATCGGTATCGGTGGCCAATTTTCATATCGGTGCACCCCTACTACAGACTGTTAACCCTTTCACTTCCACACTACAGACGGTTAACCCTTTCACGGCCACACTACAGACGGTTAACCTTTCACGGCCACACTACAGACGGTTAACCCTTTCCCTGCCACACTACAGACGGTTGACCTTTTCACTACCACACTACAGAAGGTTAACCCTTTCACAACCACACTACAAACGGTTAACCTTTTCACTGCCACACTACAGAAGGTTAACCCTTTCACTACCACACTAGGGTTAACCTACACTCGTACTCACTTTCTGGTTTGGTGTAGTAACGGATTACATGTAACTGGGTAGCAACCATTCAATTACAAAAGAAATGGTAACTGCAATTAAGTACAGTTACTGAGATAGAGTAGTCAGAAACTGTAGAAACTCAGATGCATGTTTGAAAATGGAAAAGGCATTCTGACGGTGAGAATCGGGACACAAACGTCACTATACACTTCTTAGAATAATGTTAATAATTGTAGACGATGATAAGTAATTGAACAATAATGTCATTCAAATGGCTGTGAATTGGAATAAAGTCAGTTGTATCCTACAATTCTATACTTTTAATAAGAGGCAAAGTAATCTTAGGTAATCAAATTATAACCAGGTTACATTATTGGATTGGAGTAGTCCAATCGATTAGGTTACTAATGACTAGGGCTGAACCCGAGTGCATGCTTCAATCGCTTGTCATGGTAATCGTTGCGTTTTCTTAGTTTTTAGTAGATTTTTTTCTTACCCAGTCCAAAAATGCACCTGAGAAATAGTTTATAGAAATAATCCAATATTAATTTCTTCTCTTAAAAGGATATTTAGTCATGAGAACTTTCTACCCCATACTGCATTGTAACTTTGCCCGCGGGAAGAATGATCGGTTGCTGATAATTACTGTTGAAAACTCAGAAAATGGTAATCAGGATAGCCCTACTAATGACATTGTAAACAGGCAGCCGCAATCAGTCCTGTGTACCGGAATATATTGTCTGTGGACAACCTTCCAATCAAACATCTCTCCCTGAAGAAAACAAACCGGTGCTACCTATATTATTATTATATTATTATTATTATATTATTATTTACCCTTTACATATTGTGACGAGTCTGGTGGGGACCACACTCGCTACGGTTCAAATACAAACAAATTAAAAAGGCCACACAAGAGCAATATCAATCAATAAGAATATTTATTGAATTAAGGCAAAAATCCAGTTTGATAGGCAATAAGAGAATGGTCATAAGCAGTCCGATGGTCAAAAACACAAAACAGGCTCGCTGACAGAAAACCCCTGAAAAAAACCCTGAAAAAGAAGTCGGATGAGAGAGAGAGAGTGTTAAGTGTCTTGCGTAAGGACACATCGACACGCTGCCCGGGAGGAGCGGGAATCGAACCGGGAACCACCTCCGGATTAGCCAGACGACTGCTCTACCTCCCGAGCCACTGTCGCCCCCCCTCCCCCCCCCCCATTAATTTCAAAGAGTCCCATGTCTGCTTATTTCCCCAGAGCTGGAGTTCCACGTCTCGCTGCCTCTCCGTCTCTGGATAATAGCCTGTACCACATCGATCTGATGACTGGCTCCTTGCGACACCAGAGACCATAAAGTTGACTTTCTGAATCTTCGACTGTAGGTGTTTTTCTCCCTATATGTGGCAAAAGATGATTTTCGATGGCTATTATAAAGTTGCAACTATAGTTCACTACACAGAGGAAGAGATTGTCTGGGTAAACAGGAAGCAGCTTCCAGAAATATCCAAGGCACTGTGTGTATCTGGTGTACGCAGGAAAGACGAGTGAGACATGTCTGGAAACTGTGACGAGCCTTGTGGGGTTCAGGCTTGACAATTTCAAATGTCCACACAAGCAATTTCAATAAACAGATTTATTGTACTTTATTGATTAAAGTACAAGTCCGTATAGGCAAAAGAGTAGTCGAATTACAGTCCAAGGTCAAAACACGCCTCAGGCTCTCGTACAAAAAAAGGGAATGTTCTAATACTCAGGGTTTGTCGTCCGGTCCGGGGTCAGTTTCACAAGGGGGTTGTCTCAGCCAGTCCAGGGTTCAGTACCACGAACACCTACTCGCTCTCACCTCTCCTTCCAACTACCTCTCACCTCACAAACACAATATCTCACACTCTCTCCACTATCTCTACTCCTTCCTCACCTCCACTCAACTCTTCTCTGTCTCTCTCCTATGCTCTCCTATGCTTTATGCTATGTGTGTCTTGTGTGTGTGTGTGGGATGTGGGTGATCACGTGGTGCACAGGTGTATTCCATCAGTCCCAATCAACTCCTCAATTAACTCTCCTCTGCCCGTGGCAATAGTATCTCCCTTCCTCCACGTACCCATGTGACGAGGGATGATATCAAGTTCAAGTTTCAAGTTCAAGTTTCTTTAATAGTTGTCATACAGAAGTACAGAATACTTTCATACAAAATGCTTCTTACTGTTACGCTCCAGAGACTGTGCTAGACAAGATAGTATCAAATAACATAGTATAGCATGTAATTTAGAAGAAGAAAATGAGGTCACAGTGTTCGGTATAGACATATGTACAATGTTCTGAGTTACCATATAATATACAATACTATGCAGTGTACTAATGTACAGTACTATCTAGTGCAAAGCAGAAATGGGATGAGGTACAATTTAGGTACAATTTACAGTAAGGTGTACGAGTTGTAGTGCAATCCTTCATCAATAAATATAAAGTGTGGGGAGTGGGTGCTACAGTGTGTTTGTTTAAAGTGGGTATCTGCCACAAAACATACAGTACACTCATGTACTGTATATGCTCACCACAGTCAGGGCAGCCGAAACCTGTCAACATGTTCTGCCGTCAACTAAAAACACACTTCAATATTGAATATTGAATCAATATCTCAAATGAAAAAAAAAAAAAAATACTAACCGATGTACTGTCCTTTACTAGTATGCACTCTGCTACTAAGGAATCTATCTTGCCTATATTACTATGCTAATATGTCTATACTACTATGCACCACATGCACTGAACTGAACTGAACTGAACTGTAGCACTCAACACTGTTTTTTTTTACGATTACCCTTTTACTGTAGCTGCCAGCATTGTACCCTTCCTGCTGACTTGTAAGTGCCGTTGGATGAAAGCGTTTAGCTAAATGATTAAATGTAAATGTAAATCTTGTGTGTCGGCTGCTAGGAGAGGTTTTCCGTCCAATGCAGGGTGTTACTTGTCGATCACCTACTTAAGTCATTGGCAACGGATTCCAACTGGGACACGCAGGGGCGTAACTGGGGGGGGGGTAGCTTAGGATGATTCCAAGGGCCCAGCACTGGGGGGGGGGAAAGGGAATGTTCTAATACTCAGGGTTTGTTGTCCGGTCCGGGGTCAGTTTCACAAGGGGGTTGTCTCAGCCAGTCCAGGGTTCAGTACCACGAACACCTACTCGCTCTCACCTCTCCTTCCAACTACCTCTCACCTCACAAACACAATATCTCACACTCTCTCCACGATCTCTACTCCTTCCTCACCTCCAGTGTGCGACCCATAGCATGATCTTTGGGTGAGCCGCGTCGGGGGGGGGGGGTGCGCGGCGCGCGGCGCGCCTCTCAGCGAGGAGTGCTCAGGAGTCGGATTGTGTAATCGCAGACGTTACTAGTCTCTAGCCTGTAGTAGGTAGAGTAGAGTTAGAGTAGACAACTCACTTACCGTCCGGCCGTCTGGACGGGGCTTCCACAGCGCATTCCATGATAAAAAAAAGTATCTATTTAGTTAGATAGAGATGATTATCTCTCAGACTCCTGACTTACTAACAATATGAAATACTCCTGGTCCCAAGCATTATTTTCTCGACTGACGAGTCACTGAGCTTGCTTCGAACACTAGGAAACGCGCCCATATTTCATATCATATTTGAAGACCCTAATAGGCTACATTTATTTGCTTGCTGCATTTACATTGGCTGCGACGAATCGATACATTGGCTGCCTGCAGTGACGCTGACGCCCACCACAGTCACCACTGTGAGTGACGTGAATCTCAAAACAATGATTTATATTTAACTAATAATAGTCCCCACGGCCACCGGAGCAGCACCAGCCGCAGGTGTAATTGCGCCTGTAGATGATCCGATTCCCGCCTCCTGCTGCTCTGTCAGCTTCACTGTCAGTGAATAATATATAATAGTAATTTAGAGACCCCCCAAAAAATCGCAAATCAAGTTTGCAGGGGAGCTGATGTCTGATCTAGGGGAGCTATAGCGGACCGGGCTCCCCTCCTGGATTGCACCCTGCTCACCTCCACTCAACTCTTCTCTGTCTCTCCTATGCTCTCCTATGCTTTATGCTATGTGTGTCTTGTGTGTGTGTGTGGGATGTGGGTGATCACGTGGTGCACAGGTGTATTCCATCAGTCCCAATCAACTCCTCAATTAACTCTCCTCTGCCCGTGGCAATAGTATCTCCCTTCCTCCACGTAACCATGTGACGAGGGATGATATCTGCCACGAAACACACAGTACACTCATGTACTGTATATGTTCACCACAGTCAGGGCAGCCGAAACCTGTCGACATGTTCTGCCGTCAACTAAAAACACACTTCAATATTGAATATTGAATCAATATCTCAAATGAAAGAAAAAAAAAATACTAACCGATGTACTGTCCTTTACTAGTATGCACTCTGCTACTAAGGAATCTATCTTGCCCATTGCTGCACGAATCCGCTTCAAGGCCCTCGACCTAGCATACCGTGCGGCAAAGGGAACCGCTCCCGCCTACCTCCGGTCAATGGTCTCTAACTACACACCCTGAAGACCCCTACGCTCTGCCTCTTCTGGCCGCCTCAGACCCACTCCTATCCAAGCTCCGGGAGGGTCATCAAAGAGAAGCCGCCTATTCTCAGTCCTTGCCCCACAATGGTGGAATGAACTACCCACCCCAGTTAGGACAGCCGAAACCCGTCCAATCTTTCGCTGTCGACTAAAGACGCACTTCTTCAACCATTATCTGAATAAAAAAAATATATATATAAAAAAAAATAAATAAAAAAAAAAATCTAACCCTAACTAACTAACCGTACTGTCATGCACTTGTCCTAATAAACTAACCTACACTGTAGCACTCAACACTTTGATGAACATTGTTACTCAGCTGATAGAGTTGTGCCCTTCCTGATGACTTGTCGTACAGAACTTGTAAGTCGCTTTGGATAAAAGCGTCAGCTAAATGACTAAATGTAAATGTAAATGTATATTACTATGCTAATATGTCTATACTACTATGCACCACATGCACTGAACTGAACTGAACTGTAGCACTCAACACTGTTTTTTTACGATTACCCTTACTGTAGCTGCCAGCATTGTACCCTTCCTGCTGACTTGTTGTAACGAACTTGTAAGTGCCGTTGGATGAAAGCGTTTAGCTAAATGATTAAATGATTAAATGTAAATCTTGTGTGTCGGCTGCTAGGAGAGGTTTTCTGTCCAATGCAGGGTGTTACTTGTCGATCACCTACTTAAGTCATTGGCAACGGATTCCAACTGGGCCACGTAATGTGCGTCTTACCGGCGGTATATGATGTGACTCGACTTGCATAGTGCCTTGGATATCATATAGTAAGCTGCTGCTTTACTGAGACGCAGATTAACTACCTCTTATGTATACCGAGCAACGTTATATAAACATGCAAATAACGTCTATTAACCCCTTTCACTACGACAATACAGAAGGTTAACCCTTTCACTGCCACACTACCAAAGGGTTAACGCTTTCACCGCGACGACGCAGAAGGTCAACCCCTTTCACTGCCGCGCGACAAAGGGTTAACCCTTTCACTGCCACGCTACAGACGGTTAACCCTTTCACTACCACGCTACGGAAGGTTAACCCTTTCACTGCCACACTACCAAAGGGTTAACCCTTTCACTGAGACTGCCAACATCAAAGTCAGACGACGGGGGGCGCATCAGAGAAGCTGCCCGATGCCCGGCATTCCACGGAGGAGGCGGAAGATAAAACAAGATTCACGACAAAACAACGGAAGGAGGGGATTTTAGTACGTCTAGTGCCACCAATTCATTAAGTAGGTAATACGTCTCTTTTTGTTATTGAATTTCTTTTTAAAACTCAAGTGATTTCTTAAAGGGGAATCCCACTCTCTGGGGGCGTCTCTTGTATTTGTAGAAATGTTGCTTTATCTGCTCTTCACTCCCCGCACACGCACACACACACACACACATGCACGTGCACACACGCACGCGCACACGCACACACACACACACGCACACGCACACGCACACACACACCACACACGCACACGCACACGCACACACACACACACACCCGCACCCGCACGCGCACACGCACACGCACGCACACACACACACACGCACACGCACACATTATAAAAGTCAATGTAGCCACTTAGACACGACCTGTCTGGGTCAGTCTGTGTGTGGGCGGGAGCTCCGCTACGCTAAGGGGATTAGTCGGGAGGCGGGCCCAAAGGTCACATCGGCGGTGCGTGTGTGTGAGCTGCATGCTTTCATCGTGAACTTTACCGACAGTGAGACCTCTGCAAGGGGGGGGGGGGGGGGGGGGGGGGCGGTGGCAGGCTGAGGTGGCAGATAACGTCCAGCTTTACTCCACTACTATCACTTGGCTTGAATCCATTAACCCTTTCACCGCTGTGACCGTCGGTTGTGTGATAGTAAGGGTTAACCTTCTGTCCTGTGTCGCCGTCGGTTGTGTGATAGTAAAGGGTTAACCTTCTGTCCTGTGTCGCCGTCGGTTGTGTGATAGTAAAGGGTTAACCTTCTGTCCTGTGTCGCCGTCGGTTGTGTGATAGTAAAGGGTTAACCTTCTGTCCTGTGTCGCCGTCGGTTGTGTGATAGTAAAGGGTTAACCTTCTGTCCTGTGTCGCCGTCGGTTGTGTGATAGTAAAGGGTTAACCTTCTGTCCTGTGTCGCCGTCGGTTGTGTGATAGTAAAGGGTTAACCTTCTGTCCTGTGTCGCCGTCGGTTGTGTGATAGTAAAGGGTTACCTTCTGTCCTGTGTCGCCGTCGGTTGTGTGATAGTAAAGGGTTAACCTTCTGTCCTGTGTCGCCGTCGGTTGTGTGATAGTAAAGGTTAACCTTCTGTCCTGTGTCGCCGTCGGTTGTGTGATAGTAAAGGGTTAACCTTCTGTCCTGTGTCGCCGTCGGTTGTGTGATAGTAAAGGGTTAACCTTCTGTCCTGTGTCGCCGTCGGTTGTGTGATAGTAAAGGGTTAACCTTCTGTCCTGTGTCGCCGTCGGTTGTGTGATAGTAAAGGGTTAACCTTCTGTCCTGTGTCGCCGTCGGTTGTGTGATAGTAAAGGGTTAACCTTCTGTCCTGTGTCGCCGTCGGTTGTGTGATAGTAAAGGGCTAACCTTCTGTCCTGTGGGTGAAAGGGTTAGTAGGATACTAAAACTTGTAGAGTACACACATTAGCGTTCAGCAAATGTAAGATATAGAAATACATAAATAATAATTTGCTACTGACTTTATTGAGTACTTTATATGCAAATGCCAGTGGAACCCAGACATAATGAGCTGGATAATGGATGAATGCGATGAGAACAAGAAGTTCTTCATATCGTTTCATTGAGCGGAAGTTAACCCTTTCACTTCCACCCTACCAAAGGGTTAACCCTTTCACTGCGACAATACAGAAGGTTAACCCGTTCACTACCACGCACGACAAAGGGTTAACCCTTTCTCAACCACACCACAGACGGTTAACCCTTTCACTACCACACCACAGACGGTTAACCCTTTCACTACCACTGTCCACGCTGAATTAAACCCTCTATTTTCCTCAGACTTTCCTTTTTCTGGATTTATCCATGGTTAGCTTACTGGGGGGTCGGAAACTCAAGATTAGCCACCTGCAGACGGCAGGGAGAGGCGCGGGTGTGACGTACTGTATATTTTAGTTGATGAAATATTTTTGTTGACTTAATATTTTAGTTGATGAAATATTTGTTCATTTCAGTGTCTCAGTATGACATCGATCTCCAAAATAAGAGAACAAAAAAGAAACAAACAAAAAAAAAAGTTAAAAAATGTATATATATATATTTTTTTTTTGGGCCAGGAGCCGCAGCTGATTGGCTAAAGAGCCGCAGGTTGCCGACCCCTGTGTTAAGCTAAGAAGTCTGCTAAGAAGCATAATATTATTTATTATTATTATTATTTTATTTCATTGGGTTTTTAGCCCTAGTTGCACTTTTGTTGCACTTTTTGTGTTTATTTCATGTTTTTAACAGTGCATGAAACACGCACACGCACACGCACACACACACACACACACGCACACGCACACGCACGCACACACACACACGCACACATTATAAAAGTCAATGTAGCTACTTAGACACGACCTGTCTGGGTCAGTCTGTGTGTGGGCGGGAGCTCCGCTACGCTAAGGGGATTAGTCGGGAGGCGGGCCCAAAAGGTCACATCGGCGGTGTGTGTGTGTGTGTGTGCGCGTGCACGTACACGTGCGCTGCATGCTTTCATCGTGAACTTTACAGACAGTGAGACCTCTGCAAAGGGGGGGGGGGGGGGGGGGGGAGGGTGGCAGGCTGAGGTGGCAGATAACGTCCAGCTTTACGCCACTACTATCACTTTGGCTTGAATCCATTAACCCTTTCACCGCCGCACTACCAAACGGTTAACCCCTTTCACTGCGACAATACACAGAAGGTTAACCCTTTCACTGCGACCGTCGGTTATTGTGTGATAGTAAATGGTTAACCTTCTGTCGTGTGTGGCAGTGAAAGGGTTAGTAGGATACTAGAACTTGTAGAGTACAAACACTATGCTACCAAAGGGTTAACCCTTTCACTAGGACAATATCCACTGGCTTAGAGGAACCACGTCAATATAGTGACATGTACTGTAGCAAGACATGACCTTGCTCGTGTCGTCATTGAGCAAGGCACTTAACTCCTATCTGCTCCTAGGGTGCCACTCAGTAGCAGCTCCGCTCTCTCACTGCCCCCCCCCCCCCCCCCCCCCCCCCCCTTTGTAAAAAGCCGATATATATACTGGGTATGTTTCCTTGAAGAATAATGTGTTAAGGCACTTTCCCCCGAGGGGAATATAACATAGTGCCATAACCCGAACTGTACGGGAGAGCGAGCCGTGAGCTGCGTAGCAACTCTAGACAATTCCAGATCCCATTGATTCACCGCTTGCGCTCGATCGTAATACAATCGCCTTGTATTACGCTGTACCTTGTTTGTTTACTTTCACTCCCACTGCTGAGCGCCCGTTCTAGCTCTCTCTCTCTCGCCCTCTCCCCCGTCTATTGCGATGAGCATTAGTGTCAAACAGCCCGACTGTAACTCGCAATAATGAAGCAGCGTGCAAACGTAAACAAAGAAATAATCAGTGTGAAGACGTGTCTGTATGAAAGTATGTGTGTGTGTGTGTGTAATTATGTATGTGTGTGTATGTGTAAGTATGTGTTTGGTAAATGTATGTATGTATGTATGTATGTATGTATGTATGTATGTATGTATGTATGTATGTAGTATGTATGTATGTATGTATGTATGTATGTATGTATGTATGTATGTATGTATGTATGTATGATGTATGTATGTATGTATTATGTATGTATGTATGTGTTAGTATGTATGTATGTATGCATGTATGTATGTATGTATGTATGTGTGTGTATGTATGTATGTATGTATGTATGTATGTATGTATGTATGTATGTATGTATGTATGTATGTATGTATGTATGTATGTATGTATGTATGTATGTATGTATGTATGTATGTATGTATGTATGTATGTATGTATGTATGTATGTTGTATGTATGTATGTATGTATGTATGTATGTATGTATGTATGTATGTATGTATGTATGTATGTATGTATTTATGTATGTATGTATGTATGTATGTATGTTGTGGTTGTATGTATGTTGTGTAAGTATGTATGTGTGTATGTATGTGGTATGTACTATGTGTGTGTGTATGTGTGTGTGTATATGTATGTGTGTGTACAGTATGTATATATGTATATGTGTGTGTGTGTATGTATGTTGTGTGTGTAGTATGTAAGTGTGTGTATGTAGTTGTATGTATGTATGTATGTGTGTGTTGTATGTATGTATGTGTTGTGTATGTATGTATGTATGTATGTATGTATGTATGTATGTATGTATGTATGTATGTATGTATGTATGTATGTATGTATGTATGTATGTATGTATGTATGTATGTATGTATATGTATGTATGTGTGTACAGTATTTGTAGTATATATGTTATATATTATAATAATATAATATTAGGTCCTGCTCCGAGGTCACCATTTGGCACACATGCG
>NC_140168.1:9952097-9995031 GCF_963971535.1 Notolepis coatsorum | reverse complement strand
GAGTGTTGCTTCACCTGCCGTGGTACTAGGACTCTAACCTGTGTGCCTCCACTGTCTCTGACCCTGCCTTGTCCTAACCTTGCTCTCTCTCTGTGTGTAGGATGGCACACCCCCGGCCCCCCCCCCCCCCCCCACCCGTGGACGTCACCAGCCTGGACGTAGCTTGGGGTCACATGGAGTGACCTTCTTTGTACATTTCAGTCATTCAACTCTGTCAAGCCTGGTACCTATAATTAAATACTATATATTTTTTTTTATTATCTTTTTTTTCCCCCTCCTTTTTTTCAGATTTTTCTCCCATCCCACTGTTAGTCGTTATCCCAATTCCCAACCCCCTTCCTGGTTGTTGCGCACTTTCCCCTACTGTTGGTCCGAGAGGCCGGAGACTGTCACATGGCTTTCCTCCGACGCATGTGCAGCCAGCCGGCAGCCAGCCTGGCAGCGCAGATTCCCACTGGGAGAGTGTAACGTGTGGAAGGTCGCACTACCTCTCTCCAGATCCTACCCATCGCTGAGCAGGCGCCCCGACCGAACTGTAGGGGTCGCTGTCCACAACGCCCAGGACCCACCCGCCAGCTTTCCCCACCCCCTAATACTGCCAATTGTATTAGTGTGAACGGCCAGCCTGGTGACAACGCCGGGAGCATGGATTCGAACACGCGAACCCAGCGTCTCCAGCGTTGGTGACGAACGCAATATCCGCTACGCCACCTGACCGCGGACCTAATTAAACACCCTAAACCACCTCATTCTCCCGCATCTTGTGTTCTGCTCCCGGGTTCAAACCTATAGACGGCACCCTAACATAGGCTTGTCGTTAGTCTGTGATACCGGCGTTCCTCTGTGTTCAGGCATCCATCTAGTAAATGGATTGCCCACGGCCACCGCCCCCCCCCCCCCCCCCCCCCCCCAACTGGTGTATGCTTTCACTTCTAGTGCAGATTTAACTTCCCGTGAAGCAGAGAAAGAAGACTATATGGAGACGACGAGACGACAACACTGGCAGAGGACTGATCAATACTTCAGATTGAAACACTGCAGCAGCTGGAGAGGCTGGAGAGGAGCTCAGAGGACCCGTCCAGACCAGCAACAGTATATGTTTGCCTGTGTGTGTGTGTGTTTGGTGTGTGTGTGTGTGTGTGTGTGTGTGTGTGTGTGTGTGTGTGTGTGTGTGTGTGTGTGTGTGTTTTTCCATCAGTTAACTTAATTGGGCAAACAAGAAACAAGATGAACATTTTCAGCCTATTGTAATGACCCTGCTGTGTTACAAACATATCAATCATTCATGGTTTTGTTTCAGGGACACCTGTAGTAAAGTCAAGTCAAGTCAAGTCAAGAGTTTTAATTGTCACGGCATACAGGTATACAATGAAATGCGGGTGGTCTTGCCCGCAACGATGTGCAATACAGTGGTACATATAATAGAATCAAAAGAAGAAAACAACATTGTGCAGTAACAGGTAGCAGGTAACATGGAGTGACATCTCGGTATCTGTACATAGTTATTTACAGAGCATGTGTGACATGCTAGTTAGCTTTGGTAGTGCAATACACTGTTCCTGTTATTCTAATTTAAAGTGTCCTTTCCTTTGGCCATAAGTGTGCGTGTGTGCGACATGAGTGTGTGCCCGCTCATGTTAAAGTGTTAAGTGGCTGCTCGTGTGTGAGCGTGCACAGTGTGCGTGTCGTGTGTGTGTTCATGTGTGCTTGTGTGTGGACAGTTCAATGTTCTGAGCACTCAATGTTCATTGTTCATGGCTCTGATGGCCTGGGGGAAGAAGCTGAGCCTAAGCCGCTCTGTCCTAGTAGCTGGGGTTCGCAGGCGTCTGCCTGACCTCAGCAGCTGAAACAGGCTGTTATTGGGGTGGTGAGGGTCTTTCATTATCCTGCAGGCTCTGGATTTGCACCTCTTGTTGTATAGAACCTGCAGGGGGGGTAGTGCAATACCCGTGGTACGCTCGGCTGAGCGCACCACTTTCTGTAGGGCCTTCTTGTCCTGTGCCGTGCTGTTTCCATACCAGGCAGTGATGTTTCCGGTCAGGATGCTCTCTACAGCTCCTGAGTAGAAGGACTGGAGTATCTTCCCCGATACTCTGAACTTCCTTAACTGTCTCAGGTGGTAGAGACGCTGTTTCGCCTTCTTTACTACTGTGTCTATGTGTGTTGACCATGTCAGGTCCTCTGAGATGTGGACCCCCAGGTACTTGAAGCTGCTCACCCTGTCCACGGTAGCCCCGTTTATCATCAGTGGTGTGTGTGTCTCCTGCTGTCCTCTCCTATAATCCACGATCAGTTCCTTGGTTTTGCCAATGTTCAGGAGCAGGCTGTTGTCCTGGCACCAGCGTTCCAGTACCTCAACCTCCTCCCGGTAGGCCTTCTCGTCGTTGTCCGAGATCAGCCCCACCACCACCGTGTCATCTGCGAACTTCACTATGGAGTTGGAGCTGAACTTGGCCACACAGTCGTGTGTGTAGAGTGAGTACAGCAGGGGCTCAGAACACAGCCCTGGGGGACCCGATGCTCAGGGTGATGGTGTTGGAGGTCTGACCCCCCACCCTGACCGCCTGGGGTCTTTCGCTCAGAAAGTCCAGTACCCAGGCGCTCAGGGCGGAGCTCAGACCTAGCTCGATCAGCTTGTCCACCAGTCTGGTGGGGACTATGGTGTTGAACGCTGAGCTGTAGTCAATGAACAACAGTCTCACATAGCCCCCCTTCTGACGGTCAAGGTGCGAGAGGGTGCTGTGCAGTACCTGGGAGACCGCGTCGTCGGTGGACCTGTTTGTCCTGTATGCAAATTGCATAGGGTCCATATAACTGGGGAGGGAGGCACAAATGTGGTCCTTGACCAGCCTCTCGAAACATTTCATGACCACAGAGGTGAGTGCCACCGGTCTGTAGTCATTTGGACATGCTGGGGAGGGTTTCTTCGGCACAGGGATGATGGTAGACATCTTGAAGCAGGCAGGGACCACTGACTCCGCCAGTGATTGATTAAATATGGCGGTGAACACAGGGGCCAGCTGGTTGGCACAGGTCTTGAGTATACGTCCTGTTATGCCATCTGGGCCAGCAGCCTTCCTGGTGTTCACCTGCATAAATGCTCTTCTCACACTGTGTTCCGACAACGAGAGAGCGTCCCCCCCCCTCGCGGTTGCCCCCCCCCTCCACAACAGCCGGCGCGCCAGTGACGTCACTAGCCGGAGAGCCAGCAGCGCCACTGTCTACACCAAACCGAGCGTAGAAGGTGTTGAGCTTGTCCGCGAGGGAGGCGTCGTCGCTCCCCATTGAGGGGGCGCTGACTTTATAGTCAGTTATTGTCTTCAGTCCCTGCTATAATCCTCTTGTGTCGTTTTGTGCCATTTGTGTCTCCAGTTTATCAGCATATGTCCTCTTAGCAAGTTTGACAGCTTTGCGTAGAGTATAGACTGAAGCCTTATACTCCTCCATGTTTCCTGACTCTCTACCCAGGTTGTAGGCGGTGGTACGAGAGTTCAGAGCTGCTCTAATAGTGCTATCCACCCACGGTTTCTGGTTTGGGAAAATCCGCACCGTTTTCCTGAGGACAATACCATCAGCTATTGTTGTTATGTAGCACACCACTGTGTCTGCTAGTTCACTGACGTCACTGGCGCTTCCTATGAACATATCCCAATCCGTGTCTGCAAGCACGTTCTTGAGCGTGGCCTCTGATTCGTCGGTCCACTTCTTTGTCTCACGTGACACGACGGCGTCACGTGATCTCTGTTGATATGCCGGAAATAGCAAGATGGAGTCATGATCGCTCGAGCTTGTGGACCCCGTTAATGGCGGAGCGGCTACTGCCTTGTAACCCGCTTTGAACGGGGAATAGCAGTGGTCGAGTGTGTTCTTCCCTCTGGTGGAGCAAGCGATGTGCTGGAAAAAGGACGGCATCACTTTCTTCAGGTTGGCCTGGTTGAAATCGCCGGCCACTACCATCGCTGCGTCTGGGTGTTTGATCTGGTGTCTGTTGAGATGATCGTGTAGTTCGCCCAGCGCTTTGCCCGTATTCGCGTGTGGGGGAATATACACGGCAGTCATGACGACTGCTGTGAACTCCCTCGGGAGGTGAAACGGACGACATAGGATAGAAAGATGTTCCAAGTCCGGCGAACACGAGTTTGAGAGGACCTGCACCCCCTTGGGATTAACCCAGGAATTGTTCGTGATGAGGCAGACTCCGCCGCCGATGGTCTTTCCTGAGCCAGCGTTGCGATCTGCACGTAAGACTGTGAAGGCATCCGAGGGAGAGACGCTTTTGTCTGGGGTCGTCGACGTGAGCCATGTCTCTGTGAGACATATAATGTTGATGTCTCTCATCTCCCGTTGGAACCGGACCCTCGCTCGCAGGTCATCCATCCTATCCTCCAACGAACGGGCATTCGCCAGAAAGATGGATGGAATTGCTGGGCGGTAAGCAGCTCTTTTTAGTCTCAATCTGATACCTCCTCGTCTCCCTCTGTGTCTCCTCCTGCCGTCGCCTTTGTTCTTTTCTTTGCCGCCATTCTCCCGTCTGATTTCTGCTGGCCATTCTAGGTCAAAAGTGTCTCCAAACTCCTCTTTGAGCCCGGGTTCAGGTCCATAAGTGTCTGACGGTCGTATGACGTACCCGCCAGTGTTGCTTTAAATAAAAAAGTAGCAAAAACAAACATAATAGCTAAAAGTGAGTACATCGTTGCGGAGCTAAAACCAGAGGCGTCTGACCAGGGTCGCGTCCTCTAACTAAAGGGGGGGGGGGGGGGGGGGCGAGGAGATGGGAAGAAACAGCTCAGTGTGCGGTTGTTAAGTTGCTCCGTCTGCTTGTCATCGTGCCTTTACAAGCGTTTTATTTATCCTCTGAATTTTGGCAATACAAGCTTAATATTCAATGTTAAAGATTATAGTCAAGCCTCTACAGATATTGAGCATCATTTTGTAAAATGTGCAACCCTAGTTCCACCTAGTGTCTGTAGCCCCCCCTGAGACGTATTCAACCCTAGTTCCACCTAGTGTCTATAGCCCCCCCCCTGAGACGTATTCAACCCTAGTTCCACCTAGTGTCTATAGTCCCCCCTGAGACGTATTCAACCCTAGTTCCACCTAGTGTCTGTAGTCCCCCCTGAGATGTATTCAACCCTAGTTCCACCTAGTGTCTATAGTCCCCCCCTGAGACAGATTCAACCCTAGTTCCACCTAGTGTCTGTAGCCCCCCCTGAGATGTATACAACCCTAGTTCCACCTAGTGTCTATAGTCCCCCCCTGAGACAGATTCAACCCTAGTTCCACCTAGTGTCTATAGCCCCCCCCCTGAGACGTGTTCAACCCTAGTTCCACCTAGTGTCTATAGTCCCCCCTGAGACAGATTCAACCCTAGTTCCACCTAGTGTCTGTAGCCCCCCCTGAGATGTATTCAACCCTAGTTCCACCTAGTGTCTATAGTCCCCCCCTGAGACAGATTCAACCCTAGTTCCACCTAGTGTCTATAGTCCCCCCTGAGACGTATTCAACCCTAGTTCCACCTTGTGTCTATAGTCCCCCCCTGAGACGTATTCAACCCTAGTTCCACCTAGTGTCTATAGCCCCCCCCCCTGAGACGTATTCAACCCTAGTTCCACCTAGTGTCTATAGCCCCCCCCCTGAGACGTATTCAACCCTAGTTCCACCTAGTGTCTATAGCCCCCCCCCCCCCTGAGACGTGTTCAACCCTAGTTCCACCTAGTGTCTATAGTCCCCCCCTGAGACGTGTTCAACCCTAGTTCCACCTAGTGTCTATAGCCCCCCCTGAGACGTATTCAACCCTAGTTCCACATGGTGTCTATAGTCCCCCCCCCTGAGACGTATTCAACCCTAGTTCCACATAGTGTCTATAGTCCCCCCCTGAGACGTGTTCAACCCTAGTTCCACCTAGTGTCTATAGTCCCCCCTGAGACGTATTCAACCCTAGTTCCACCTAGTGTCTGTAGCCCCCCCTGAGACGTATTCAACCCTAGTTCCACCTAGTGTCTCTAGTCCCCCCTGAGACGTATTCAACCCTATTTCCACCTAGTGTCTATAGTCCCCCCCTGAGACGTATTCAACCCTAGTTCCACCTAGTGTCTATAGCCCCCCCCCCCTGAGACGTATTCAACCCTAGTTCCACCTAGTGTCTATAGCCCCCCCTGAGACGTATTCAACCCTAGTTCCACTTAGTGTCGATAGTCCCCCCCCCTGAGACATATTCAACCCTAGTTCCACCTAGTGTCTATAGTCCCCCCTGAGACGTATTCAACCCTAGTTCCACCTAGTGTCTATAGCCCCCCCCCTGAGACGTATTCAACCCTAGTTCCACCTAGTGTCTATAGCCCCCCCTGAGACGTATTCAACCCTAGTTCCACTTAGTGTCGATAGTCCCCCCCCCTGAGACATATTCCACCCTAGTTCCACCTCGTGTCTATAGCCCCCCCCTGAGACGTGTTCAACCCTAGTTCCACCTAGTGTCTATAGTCCCCCCTGAGACGTATTCAACCCTAGTTCCACCTAGTGTCTATAGCCCCCCCTGAGACGTATTCAACCCTAGTTCCACTTAGTGTCGATAGTCCCCCCCCCTGAGACATATTCCACCCTAGTTCCACCTAGTGTCTATAGTCCCCCCTGAGACGTATTCAACCCTAGTTCCACCTAGTGTCTATAGTCCCCCCTGAGACGTGTTCAACCCTAGTTCCACCTAGTGTCTCTAGTCCCCCCCCTGAGACGTATTCAACCCTAGTTCCACCTAGTGTCTATAGTCCCCCCTGAGACATATTCAACCCTAGTTCCACCTAGTGTCTATAGTCCCCCCTGAGACGTATTCAACCCTAGTTCCACCTAGTGTCTATAGTCCCCCCCCTGAGACGTATTCAACCCTAGTTCCACCTAGTGTCTATAACCCCCCCCTGAGACGTATTCAACCCTAGTTCCACCTAGTGTCTATAGTCCCCCCTGAGACGTGTTCAACCCTAGTTCCACCTAGTGTCTATAGCCCCCCCCTGAGACGTGTTCAACCCTAGTTCCACCTAGTGTCTATAGTCCCCCTGAGACGTATTCAACCCTAGTTCCACCTAGTGTCTATAGCCCCCCCTGAGACGTGTTCAACCCTAGTTCCACCTAGTGTCTATAGTCCCCCCTGAGACGTGTTCAACCCTAGTTCTACCTAGTGTCTATAGCCCCCCCCCTGAGACGTATTCAACCCTAGTTCCACCTAGTGTCTATAGTCCCCCCCCCTGAGACGTATTCAACCCTAGTTCCACCTAGTGTCTATAGCCCCCCCCCTGAGACGTATTCAACCCTAGTTCCACCTAGTGTCTATAGTCCCCCCTGAGACGTATTCAACCCTAGTTCCACCTAGTGTCTATAGTCCCCCCTGAGACGTGTTCAACCCTAGTTCCACCTAGTGTCTATAGTCCCCCCTGAGACGTATTCAACCCTAGTTCCACCTCGTGTCTATAGCCCCCCCTGAGACGTATTCAACCCTAGTTCCACCTCGTGTCTATAGCCCCCCCTGAGACGTGTTCAACCCTAGTTCCACCTCGTGTCTATAGTCCCCCTGAGACGTATTCAACCCTAGTTCCACCTCGTGTCTATAGTCCCCCCTGAGACGTATTCAACCCTAGTTCCACCTCGTGTCTATAGTCCCCCCTGAGACGTATTCAACCCTAGTTCCACCTAGTGTCTATAGTCCCCCCCTGAGACGTATTCAACCCTAGTTCCACCTAGTGTCTATAGCCCCCCCCCCCCCCTGAGACGTATTCAACCCTAGTTCCACCTAGTGTCTCTAGTCCCCCCCCCCCTGAGACGTATTCAACCCTAGTTCCACCTAGTGTCTATAGTCCCCCCTGAGACGTATTCAACCCTAGTTCCACCTAGTGTCTATCGTCCCCCCCCCTGAGACGTATTCAACCCTAGTTCCATCTAGTGTCTATAGCCCCCCCCCCCCTGAGACGTATTCAACCCTAGTTCCACCTAGTGTCTATCGTCCCCCCCTGAGACGTATTCAACCCTAGTTCCACCTAGTGTCTATAGTCCCCCCCTGAGACGTATTCAACCCTAGTTCCATCTAGTGTCTATAGTCCCCCCCTGAGACGTATTCAACCCTAGTTCCACCTGGTGTCTATAGCCCCCCCTGAGACGTATTCAACCCTAGTTCCACCTAGTGTCTATAGTCCCCCCTGAGACGTATTCAACCCTAGTTCCACCTGGTGTCTATAGTCCCCCCCTGAGACGTGTTCAACCCTAGTTCCACCTAGTGTCTATAGTCCCCCTGAGACGTATTCAACCCTAGTTCCACCTCGTGTCTATAGTCCCCCCCCTGAGACGTATTCAACCCTAGTTCCACCTAGTGTCTATAGCCCCCCCCCCCTGAGACGTATTCAACCCTAGTTCCACCTAGTGTCTGTAGTCCCCCCTGAGACGTGTTCAACCCTAGTTCCACCTGGTGTCTATAGTCCCCCCCCCCCCCTGAGACGTATTCAACCCTAGTTCCACCTAGTGTCTATAGTCCCCCCTGAGACGTATTCAACCCTAGTTCCACCTGGTGTCTATAGTCCCCCCCCTGAGACGTGTTCAACCCTAGTTCCACCTAGTGTCTATAGCCCCCCCCCTGAGACGTATTCAACCCTAGTTCCACCTAGTGTCTATAGTCCCCCCTGAGACGTATATTGAGAAACATTGCTTTATACTGAAAACTAGGGTAAGCCATTTTAAGTTTATTAGTGAATCTTAAAAGTGAGGAACCAGCTGACTTGATTAAAGGGGCGTGTTTAAAACGGCCATTTTGTTTAGTTAAGTGCCCCCATTAAGGGACTGTTTCCTGTTTACTAGTAGCATCTGATTTGCTGAGTGAGCCATTAAGAGCCTGCCCTGTTTAAAAGCAGAGGTCCACACTGTGTTGAAGTCACTCTGTACTGGGCTCTGTTAAGGAAGGACAGGACACTCTCACTGAGAAACATTGCTTTATACTGAAAACTAGGGTAAGCCATTTTAAGTTTATTAGTGAATCTTAAAAGTGAGGAACCAGCTGACTTGATTAAAGGGGCGTGTTTAAAACGGCCATTTTGTTTAGTTAAGTGCCCCCATTAAGGGACTGTTTCCTGTTTACTAGTAGCATCTGATTTGCTGAGTGAGCCATTAAGAGCCTGCCCTGTTTAAAAGCAGAGGTCCACACTGTGTTGAAGTCACTCTGTACTGGGCTCTGTTAAGGAAGGACAGGACACTCTCACTGAGAAACATTGCTTTATACTGAAAACTAGGGTAAGCCATTTTAAGTTTATTAGTGAATCTTAAAAGTGAGGAACCAGCTGACTTGATTAAAGGGGCGTGTTTAAAACGGCCATTTTGTTTAGTTAAGTGCCCCCATTAAGGGACTGTTTCCTGTTTACTAGTAGCATCTGATTTGCTGAGTGAGCCATTAAGAGCCTGCCCTGTTTAAAAGCAGAGGTCCACACTGTGTTGAAGTCACTCTGTACTGGGCTCTGTTAAGGAAGGACAGGACACTCTCACTGAGAAACATTGCTTTATACTGAAAACTAGGGTAAGCCATTTTAAGTTTATTAGTGAATCTTAAAAGTGAGGAACCAGCTGACTTGATTAAAGGGGCGTGTTTAAAACGGCCATTTTGTTTTGTTAAGTGCCCCCATTAAGGGCCAGGTGTTAAGACAGCACTAATTAGTGATAGTGATTTAAAGGCTTGCTGGTGTAGCGTCAGCGAAGCGTCGAGAAACGAAGAGGGACAAAGAGGAGGAGTTATCCTGGAGTTCACCGCCGAGGGATCCACCGATCCACCCAGTGCTAAGTACACCATAATCCTATATTTCCCTCCCACACTGCTATTTCTCTACTTCCTCCCTGCCACTCTCGACAATACAATGTGTCTCATACCTATATCCACAATCTGCTCCTCCAGAACTGACTCTACCCATCCACGACAGTTTGCTAGTAACCCGGCTAATCTCTCCTACCCTCCTACAGCCACTAATACACCTGTCACAGTACGGGGAGGCTTATGGAATTGTCAATCAGCAGTCAAGAAAGCTGACTTCATTACTGCCTACGCCCATAGTCTAAATCTGCAGCTCCTGGCTCTAACTGAGACCTGGATAACCCCCAATAACTCATCAACACCTGCAGCATTATCTACAAACTATAACTTCACTCACACACCTCGACCTTCCAGACGGGGTGGAGGCACTGCCCTCATGACATCTCCTTCATGGGCTACAAACGTAACACCACTCCCAGAACTGTCACTCTCCTCTCTCGAATATCATGCAGTATCTGTCTCTAATCCTTTCAATCTCACCATTGTTACACTCTACCGCCCTCCAGGTCCGCTCGATCACTTCACAGATGAGCTGGACATGCTTCTTAGCTCCTTACCGGAAGATGGTACCCCTCTCCTTCTACTGGGCGACTTCAACCTGCCTGACTCATCTCAGTCAGTCATAGTAGTCTCCCTCCTACAATCGTTTGACCTGACTCCCACTGCCATGCCTCCCACCCACAAAGCAGGCAACTCCTTGGATCTCATATTTTCCCGTAACTCCAGCATCATTAACACCACGGTAACTCCCCTACATGTATCTGACCATTCCTTCATATCCTTCTCACTAACTCTCATGCTTAACCGAAAGGTCTTCACCCCAACTCAAACAGTCTCACTCAGACGCAACCTGCCCTCCCTATCCCCCTCCACCCTCTCCTCTGACATACTATCCGCTCTACCTTTGAGTGACACCTTCTCTGCTCTCTCCACAGAGATGGCAACCTCCACCCTCCTTTCAGCCCTGGCAACCTCCTTCGACAAGCTCTGTCCCCTCGTTGAGAAACCTGCCCGCCGTTCCCCACCCAGTCCATGGCTGACAGATCCAGTGAGAGAACAAAGACAGGTCCTGAGAGCAGCTGAAAGGAAGTATAGAAAGTCACGCCTCACTGCTGACATCGACACATATCACAACCTCTTGTTAACATTCTCCAAAACCATCACTAATGCCAAAGCTTCTTTCTTCCACCATAGGATCGAGGCCTCTGCCAAGAATCTTCGCAAACTGCATGCTACCATGTCCTCCCTCCTCACTCCCCCCCCACCCCCCCCTCCCTCATCTTTCTCTGCCGAAGACTTTGCGATCTTCTTTGAGGAAAAAGTGGAGAACATCCGCAGCTCCTTCTCCCAACCCCCACCCATTCCAAATGCTGAATCGAGAACCTCATCCTTCACTCTGTCATCTTTCTCTCCCATTACAGAAGCAGAGACCCTGACACTGGTAACGTCAAACCGTCCGACTACTTGCCAGCTGGACCAGCTACCCTCCCCACTCCTCCAGACCATAGCACCAGACATCCTCCCATTCCTAACTGCAACCATCAACTCCTCACTCAACTCGGGGGTGGTCCCCACCTCCCTAAAACAAGCCAGAGTCACGCCGCTCATAAAAAAACCAACCCTGAACCCTACTGTCATAGGCAACTACCGTCCTGTCTCTCTTCTCTCCTTCCTTTCTAAAACACTTGAACGTGCTGTATCCAACCAACTTACTACTTATCTCTTACAGAATGACCTCCTAGACCCTAATCAGTCAGGCTTCAGGACTGGTCACTCCACAGAGACAGCCCTCATTGCGGTCACAGAGGCACTTCACTTAGCAAAAGCGAAAGGCCTCTCCTCTGTCCTGATTCTCCTAGATCTATCTGCAGCCTTCGACACAGTCAACCACCAGATCCTCCTTGCGGCCCTCGCAGGAATGGGAGTGGCTGGCTCTGCGCTGACATGGCTGTCATCATACCTCAATGACCGCTCCTACCAAGTGTCATGGAGAGGGACCCTGTCGGCCACCCGCCCCCTGCGGACGGGTGTCCCCCAGGGCTCGGTTTTAGGACCCCTTCTCTTCTCCCTCTACACTAAATCACTGGGTAACATTATCACGTCTCATGGCTTCTCCTACCATTGTTATGCCGACGATACTCAACTCTTCCTCTCCTTCCCTCCCTCAGATATCCACGTCTCTGTGCGGATCTCGGCCTGTCTGTCCGACATCTCAGCCTGGATGACGTCCAACCACCTCAAACTGAACCTAAGCAAAACAGAATTGCTCCACCTGCCGGCCAAATCCTCCCCCCTAACCGACCTTTCAATCACAGTCGAGAATGCAGCTGTGACTGCGTCCCCGACCGCCAAGAACCTTGGTGTTGTCCTCGACGACCAGTTGAACTTCTCTGCTCACATCGCAGCGACGACCAGAACCTGCCGATTCCTCCTGAGCAACGTCAGAAGGATACGCCCCTTCCTGACAAAAGAAGCCACCCAACTCCTCGTCCAATCAACAGTCATCTCCCGCCTCGACTACTGCAATGCACTGCTCGCTGGCCTCCCGGCCACTGCCACTAAGCCTCTTCAACTCATTCAGAACGCAGCGGCCCGCCTGATCTCAAACCTACCGAAGTCGGCCCATGTCACCCCACTTCTTAGGGACCTGCACTGGCTCCCCATTGCTGCACGAATCCGCTTCAAGGCCCTCGACCTAGCATACCGTGCGGCAAAGGGAACCGCTCCCGCCTACCTCCGGTCAATGGTCTCTAACTACACACCCTCAAGACCCCTACGCTCTGCATCTTCTGGCCGCCTCAGACCTACTCCTATCCAAGCTCCGGGAGGGTCATCAAAGAGAAGTCGCCTATTCTCAGTCCTTGCCCCACAATGGTGGAATGAACTACCCACCCCAGTTAGGACAGCCGAATCACGTCCAATCTTTCGCCGTCGACTAAAGACGCACTTCTTCAACCATTATCTGAATTAAAAAAAAAAAAAAAAAAAAAAAATCTAACCCTAACTAACCGTACTGTCATGCACTTGTCCTAATAAACTAACCTACACTGTAGCACTCAACACTTTGATGAACATTGTTGCTCAGCTGATAGAGTTGTGCCCTTCCTGATGATTTGTCGTACAGAACTTGTAAGTCGCTTTGGATAAAAGCGTCAGCTAAATGACTAAATGTAAATGTAAATGTATTCAACCCTAGTTCCACCTAGTGTCTATAGTCCCCCCCCTGAGACGTATTCAACCCTAGTTCCACCTGGTGTCTATAGTCCCCCCTGAGACGTATTCAATCCTAGTTCCACCTCGTGTCTCTAGCCCCCCCCCTGAGACGTATTCAACCCTAGTTCCACCTAGTGTCTATAGTCCCCCCTGAGACGTATTCAACCCTAGTTCCACCTAGTGTCTATAGTCCCCCCTGAGACGTATTCAACCCTAGTTCCACCTCGTGTCTATAGTCCCCCCCCCTGAGACGTATTCAACCCTAGTTCCACCTCGTGTCTATAGTCCCCCCCCCTGAGACGTATTCAACCCTAGTTCCACCTCGTGTCTATAGTCCCCCCCCTGAGACGTGTTCAACCCTAGTTCCACCTCGTGTCTATAGTCCCCCCTGAGACGTATTCAACCCTAGTTCCACCTAGTGTCTATAGTCCCCCCTGAGACGTATTCAACCCTAGTTCCACCTAGTGTCTATAGTCCCCCCTGAGACGTATTCAACCCTAGTTCCACCTCGTGTCTATAGTCCCCCCCCCTGAGACGTATTCAACCCTAGTTCCACCTCGTGTCTATAGTCCCCCCCCCTGAGACGTATTCAACCCTAGTTCCACCTCGTGTCTATAGTCCCCCCCCTGAGACGTGTTCAACCCTAGTTCCACCTCGTGTCTAAAGTCCCCCCCCCTGAGACGTCTTCAACCCTAGTTCCACCTAGTGTCTATAGTCCCCCCCCCCTGAGACGTATTCAACCCTAGTTCTACCTAGTGTCTATAGTCCCCCCCCCTGAGACGTGTTCAACCCTAGTTCCACCTCGTGTCTAAAGTCCCCCCCCCTGAGACGTCTTCAACCCTAGTTCCACCTAGTGTCTATAGTCCCCCCCCTGAGACGTATTCAACCCTAGTTCCACCTCGTGTCTATAGTCCCCCCCCCTGAGACGTCTTCAACCCTAGTTCCACCTAGTGTCTATAGTCCCCCCCCTGAGACGTATTCAACCCTAGTTCCACCTAGTGTCTATTGTCCCCCCTGAGACGTTTCAACCCTAGTTCCACCTCGTGTCTATAGTCCCCCCTGAGACGTATTCAACCCTAGTTCCACCTGGTGTCTATAGTCCCCCCTGAGACGTATTCAACCCTAGTTCCACCTAGTGTCTATAGTCCCCCCTGAGACGTATTCAACCCTAGTTCCACCTCGTGTCTATAGTCCCCCCTGAGACGTATTCAACCCTAGTTCCACCTAGTGTCTATAGTCCCCCCTGAGACGTATTCAACCCTAGTTCCACCTGGTGTCTATAGTCCCCCCTGAGACGTATTCAACCCTAGTTCCACCTAGTGTCTATAGTCCCCCCCCCTGAGATGTGTTCAACCCTAGTTCCACCTAGTGTCTATAGCCCCCCCCCCCCCCCTGAGACGTGTTCAACCCTAGTTCCACCTCGTGTCTCTAGCCCCCCCCCCCTGAGACGTATTCAACCCTAGTTCCACCTAGTGTCTATAGCCCCCCCCCTGAGACGTATTCAACACTAGTTCCACCTAGTGTCTATAGTCCCCCCTGAGACGTATTCAACCCTAGTTCCACCTAGTGTCTATAGTCCCCCCTGAGACGTATTCAACCCTAGTTCCACCTAGTGTCTGTAGCCCCCCCTGAGACGTATTCAACCCTAGTTCCACCTCGTGTCTATAGTCCCCCCTGAGACGTGTTCAACCCTAGTTCCACCTAGTGTCTATAGCCCCCCCCCCCCTGAGACGTATTCAACCCTAGTTCCACCTAGTGTCTACAGTCCCCCCCCTGAGACGTATTCAACCCTAGTTCCACCTCGTGTCTATAGTCCCCCCTGAGACGTATTCAACCCTAGTTCCACCTAGTGTCTATAGTCCCCCCCTGAGACGTATTCAACCCTAGTTCCACCTAGTGTCTATAGTCCCCCCTGAGACGTATTCAACCCTAGTTCCATCTAGTGTCTGTAGCCCCCCCTGAGACTTATTCGTCGCATGGCTCACTGTACCGTGAAGTCAGAACCTTGACGTCAGTACAGTGAAGTCGAGGGATGAATACATGTATACCGTTACACCCCTATCACATTCCATTGACCACATTAATTCCCTAGTCATCACCACCACCCTCATCCACCTCCACTGGCTCCCCATCAAATCCTGCATCACCTACAAAACCCTCCTGCTCACCTACAAATCCCTCCACGCTCTGGCACCTCAGTACCCCACTGACCTCCTCCACCCCTACACTCAGTCATGGTCCCTGCGATCCACGGACACTGGTCAGCTCTCCATCCCCCGAACCAGACTGCGGACCTTCTGGGGACAGAGCTTTCAGCGTGGCAGCTCCCACCCTCTGGAACTCCCTCCCCGCAGAACTCCGCAACGCCCCAACTCTGGACTCGGACTTGGCCTTTAACCCCTAATTTCTCCCTTTGTATGTTGTGTCTGTCCACTATGTTTGTTACTTTTGTTATTTCCCCCCCCTATGTAAAGCGACCTTGGGTCTTTTGAAAGGCGCTATATAAAATGAAGCTATTATTATTATTATTATTATTATTATTATTATTATTATTATTATTATTATTATTATTATTATTATTATTATTATTATTATTATTATTATTATTATTATTATTATTATTATTATTATTATTATTATTATTATTATTATTATTATTATTATTATTATTATTATTATTATTATTATTATTATTATTATTATTATTATTATTATTATTATTATTATTATTATAGTCCATTACCCTTGCTTTAATGCTCACAACTAAATACCTAAGCTTGGCCCTTACCTTAAAGGGGAACTATTTTACTATTTCTTTCACTATTTGGGCACTTTTACACAATTCCTGTGAGTCTATGGAACACCTCTGTAGGTTTTTTTTTTTTTTTTTTTTCATTGTTTTATATTTCTAATCGAGTACTCAAAAACAGCATTTTTCTACCTCAAGATCTTAAGCCGTTTTGAGGCTGGGCTCCAACCACTGTGTGGCCTGGTGCCAACTGCCACACCAACTGCCACATTATTATGCAGCTGAGAAACCTCTGACATCACAGATATGCACATTTTCAGATGACTCAGTTCAGTGAGGGTGAATAGTGTGAGAGGAGAATTGGAAGAATGCGCCAATATGAGAATTAGAGACATATATCCTATTAATATAAGTCCACATAGCTAGGAAACAATGCTAAACACTGAAAAAGGCAATTTATAACACAGTTCCCCTTTAACCTAACTCTAAACATAAAGCCTTAACCCTAAAATGGCCTATTTTCAAGTGAGGACCAGACAAAATAGCCTCACTTAAACGTAACATCTTTTTTGTTTACCGCCAGCTCGCTAAAGGACCTATACTTCCTCCTGCGACAGCTGAGGAGGTTCAAGACGCTGCAGGCGAAGAAGATGGACAGATTCTAGACGGCCACTGAGTGCATCCTCACCTCCCCTGCAGCAACAGTCTGGCTTGCGTCAGCAGCCATCACTCCAGGCCCAACGCAGATGCATCATCCGGACTGGCGGAGAGAATCAACCGGCTACAAGCTGCCAACAAGATCAACGCTGATCCCTCACCAGCTGGCCACAAGCAGAGCTAACCACCAAAAGGCTCTACCAGAGGCTGTGGGACCGTGAGGCGTCTCAAACAAACGAGACACAGGGACAGGGTTTCTTCTCCCTGGAGCTCGGGCCCTCATTAACCTCTTAAGCCCTGAGCGGTCCGGTATAGCCGGGCCGACAATGACAGCACGCCATCAATCCATCTCTACAGAATGTATGAATTAATGTTGCGTTTTTTTTCTTCTTCAAATGTAGCCAAGAATAAAGACCCTAACCCTGTCAAAACAGCAGTCAACGTGTCTATTTTCAGCACTACGTTTGTTTACCAATGATTTAACTGTTATTATGAGTGAAATATAAGATTATAGAAATCTCAGGGCATCGAGTCGGAAAAAAGGCGAGGGTTGATGCGAGGATTTGGCGCAAACCTAACTCGAGTGTTGATTTTACTGTAATTTGACGGTAAGAATTTGGCAACCGTTGCTGGCAGACATTTACAGTTTTTTTTACAGTTTTCTTTTTTACAGTGTAGGCTACTGTACCTTCGTGTATATTCTGTACGTAACTCTTGCATCGTCCTCAAGCGCAACAATTAAGGCTCTTACAGGGACTGCGTTTAAACTCTGTATATCCTGTACAGCGAATATATCCTTTCCACCCTTGCAAATACTCCCGTATGTTCTATTTACTATGCTATATTACTGTATATTCTGTACAGTGGTGAGGAATTCTATTTTTAATTTCTTTTGCATATATATTTCTAATTATATAATATTCCACTTTTCCTTTTTTTTTTCTTTTACATTTCTTTAATATAATTTTAGACGTGTTGTTTTGTCTTCCTCGTGTGAGCCAAGAACCAAGCCATATTCCATGTATGTGTAACGTACGTGGCGAATAAATCTGATTAATCTGATGAATCTGATCTGATCATACTCAGACATTCCGTCCTCACAAAGACGGAAGTACAGAGGGGCACACACACACACACACACACACACACACCGCGCGCACACACACACACGCACGCACACACACACACACACACACACACACACACACACACACACACACACACACACACACACACACACACACACACACACACACACACACACACACACACACACACACGCACACGCACACACACACACACACGCACACGCTGATCACATTACAGGGCCCCCGTTGTTCCTACTGATAATTGGAGATGACATTCCTCCTCTGGTCGAAAACCTCAGCTGTGCTAGAAGTGACTCCGTCCATATCAGGATGGCATTAATGCAATAGAATCCTCCTGTAACTGGAACGGATGGGCGACGGGCAGAGAGAGAGACAAGAGCCAGACTCACCCCGATGACCCCAATCGAGCATCATATTCCACCCGTATAGATGTGAAGTGAGCGATGGGGAGGATATTGGAGCAGTCAGTCGGGGTCCTCAGGAAAGGTATAGTGTTGAGACCATGGGGGGGGGGGGGGGCTCGAGCTTATTAACCCTTTCACTGCCGCACTGCAGAAGGTTAACCGTTTTACTATCACACTACTACAGCCAGTTGTGTGGTAGTGAAAGGGTTAACCTGCTGCTGCTGTCGTGTGGCAGTGAAAGAAGGGTCAACCTTCTGTGTTGTCGCAGTGAAAGGGTTAAGGACCTCCCCGTTCGTCCCCCCGGGCCCCCCCCCCGTAAAAATAGGATCGAGGGGAGAGGATGTAAATTAATTTTGGGATGAATTTGGGATTGAGAGTCTCCAAAATGTATATGAATGAATTAATATTCAGGCGCCTTGCTCAGGGGCGTCATTTTGGTATGGCAAGGTATGGCACTCGCCATACCTTGACAAATTTAAATAATTTATTTTATTTTTTATTTTTTTTATAATTACAATTTTTTATGTTGATTTAGAATTCGAATGTCAGCATTATGAATGAAGCTTCGAACTATTCGGTACAGCCCTAGCATGTTTTGATATTGTCAATTATCTCACTTTTACTAGGTGACTTTTACTGTGACTAACTGAAATATGCCAAAGAAAAGGAAAATGGACATACAGATGTTTTTTAATCAAAGGGCACCAGAGCCAAGTGATACAGGGACACAGGTACGGTCTTACAATAGCTTAGTGATTATAACAGTGCAGTTCAGCATTCAGTAACCCATACTTTTTGTGAATGTGTTTTTGATACTACATGCTGTTGAACACACACCTCAAAACCGTACCTAAGGAAAATTGGCTCAATTGCAAGAAAAATAATAGACAGTTATGATATTACATTCTGCATAATTCGTATGCAAAATATTGTGGTTCCCTGCTTTAGTCTGTTGACACATTTCTATACAAAAAATTCTTGTGTAGTCCTGTGTCATACCTAAATGTCATATAACTGAATTGTATAGAAACAACACCACACACACTTCAGAAACAAACATAGTATCAATGAGAGCATCAATAATACACCTGAGTGATGTCTAGTCAAATTTTTTTTTTTTTTTGGGGGGTGCCCCCCCCCCCCCCCCCCCCCCCCCAGTGCTGGGCCCTTGGAATCATCCTAAACTACCCCCCCCCCCCCAGCTATGCCCCTGCGCTATAGTGCAAAGCAGAAATGGGATGAGGTACAATTTACAGTAAGGTGTACGAGTTGCAGTGCAAATGCTTCTTACTGTTGCGCTCCAGAGACTGTTACTGTACCATACAATATACAATATACTATGCAATGTACTAATATACAATACGCTATAGTGCAAAGCAGAAATGGGATGAGGTACAATTTACAGTAAGGTGTACCTCTACTGTCTTTAACTATGAATGAACACAACACTAACTTACACAGACCGTGACGCCAACCTCTACTGTCTTTAACTATGAATGAACACAACACTAACTTACACTGACGCCAACCTCTACTGTCTTTAACTATGAATGAACACAACACTAACTTACACTGACGCCAACCTCTACTGTCTTTAACTATGAATGAACACAACACTAACTTACACTGACCGTGACGCCAACCTCTACCGTCTTTAACTATGAATGAACACAACACTAACTTACACTGACCGTGACGCCAACCTCTACCGTCTTTAACTATGAATGAACACAACACTAACTTACACTGACCGTGACGCCAACCTCTACCGTCTTTAACTATGAATGAACACAACACTAACTTACACTGACCGTGACGCCAACCTCTACTGTCTTTAACTATGAATGAACACAACACTAACTTACACTGACCGTGACGCCAACCTCTACCGTCTTTAACTATGAATGAACACAACACTAACTTACACTGACCGTGACGCCAACCTCTACTGTCTTTAACTATGAATGAACACAACACTAACTTACACTGACGCCAACCTCTACTGTCTTTAACTATGAATGAACACAACACTAACTTACACTGACGCCAACCTCTACTGTCTTTAACTATGAATGAACACAACACTAACTTACACTGACGCCAACCTCTACTGTCTTTAACTATGAATGAACACAACACTAACTTACACTGACCGTGACGCCAACCTCTACTGTCTTTAACTATGAATGAACACAACACTAACTTACACTGACGCCAACCTCTACTGTCTTTAACTATGAATGAACACAACACTAACTTACACTGACCGTGACGCCAACCTCTACTGTCTTTAACTATGAATGAACACAACACTAACTTACACTGACGCCAACCTCTACCGTCTTTAACTATGAATGAACACAACACTAACTTACACTGACGCCAACCTCTACCGTCTTTAACTATGAATGAACACAACACTAACTTACACTGACCGTGACGCCAACCTCTACTGTCTTTAACTATGAATGAACACAACACTAACTTACACTGACCGTGACGCCAACCTCTACTGTCTTTAACTATGAATGAACACAACACTAACTTACACTGACCGTGACGCCAACCTCTACCGTCTTTAACTATGAATGAACACAACACTAACTTACACTGACCGTGACGCCAACCTCTACTGTCTTTAACTATGAATGAACACAACACTAACTTACACTGACCGTGACGCCAACCTCTACCGTCTTTAACTATGAATGAACACAACACTAACTTACACTGACCGTGACGCCAACCTCTACTGTCTTTAACTATGAATGAACACAACACTAACTTACACTGACGCCAACCTCTACTGTCTTTAACTATGAATGAACACAACACTAACTTACACTGACGCCAACCTCTACTGTCTTTAACTATGAATGAACACAACACTAACTTACACTGACGCCAACCTCTACTGTCTTTAACTATGAATGAACACAACACTAACTTACACTGACCGTGACGCCAACCTCTACTGTCTTTAACTATGAATGAACACAACACTAACTTACACTGACGCCAACCTCTACTGTCTTTAACTATGAATGAACACAACACTAACTTACACTGACCGTGACGCCAACCTCTACTGTCTTTAACTATGAATGAACACAACACTAACTTACACTGACGCCAACCTCTACCGTCTTTAACTATGAATGAACACAACACTAACTTACACTGACGCCAACCTCTACCGTCTTTAACTATGAATGAACACAACACTAACTTACACTGACCGTGACGCCAACCTCTACTGTCTTTAACTATGAATGAACACAACACTAACTTACACTGACCGTGACGCCAACCTCTACTGTCTTTAACTATGAATGAACACAACACTAACTTACACTGACCGTGACGCCAACCTCTACTGTCTTTAACTATGAATGAACACAACACTAACTTACACTGACGCCAACCTCTACCGTCTTTAACTATGAATGAACACAACACTAACTTACACTGACGCCAACCTCTACTGTCTTTAACTATGAATGAACACAACACTAACTTACACTGACCGTGACGCCAACCTCTACTGTCTTTAACTATGAATGAACACAACACTAACTTACACTGACCGTGACGCCAACCTCTACCGTCTTTAACTATGAATGAACACAACACTAACTTACACTGACCGTGACGCCAACCTCTACTGTCTTTAACTATGAATGAACACAACACTAACTTACACTGACGCCAACCTCTACTGTCTTTAACTATGAATGAACACAACACTAACTTACACTGACGCCAACCTCTACTGTCTTTAACTATGAATGAACACAACACTAACTTACACTGACGCCAACCTCTACTGTCTTTAACTATGAATGAACACAACACTAACTTACACTGACCGTGACGCCAACCTCTACTGTCTTTAACTATGAATGAACACAACACTAACTTACACTGACGCCAACCTCTACTGTCTTTAACTATGAATGAACACAACACTAACTTACACTGACCGTGACGCCAACCTCTACTGTCTTTAACTATGAATGAACACAACACTAACTTACACTGACGCCAACCTCTACCGTCTTTAACTATGAATGAACACAACACTAACTTACACTGACGCCAACCTCTACCGTCTTTAACTATGAATGAACACAACACTAACTTACACTGACCGTGACACCAACCTCTACTGTCTTTAACTATGAATGAACACAACACTAACTTACACTGACCGTGACGCCAACCTCTACTGTCTTTAACTATGAATGAACACAACACTAACTTACACTGACGCCAACCTCTACCGTCTTTAACTATGAATGAACACAACACTAACTTACACTGACGCCAACCTCTACTGTCTTTAACTATGAATGAACACAACACTAACTTACACTGACCGTGACGCCAACCTCTACTGTCTTTAACTATGAATGAACACAACACTAACTTACACTGACGCCAACCTCTACTGTCTTTAACTATGAATGAACACAACACTAACTTACACTGACGCCAACCTCTACCGTCTTTGACTACAGCAGCGTTTCTGCACTCAGAAGATGGCGCGACAATATTATTAAACGAGCTCTGTCATTGAAGTGGGAAAAGTGATTCTTGACTCAAGATGACTATGTGAAAAGCGACAATAGCATTAAACAGCAGCTCTGTCATTGAAGTGGGAAAAGTGATTCTTGACTCAAGATGACTATCGCTCTGGCGTTGAAGTGGGAAAGCGGCAGTGAAGTCCATGCCGCGCGCGCGTCAACACACAGGCAGCGGCAGAGGCAGAGAGGGGCGGATAGCGGCGTGCGTCACGTGGCCGTCGCGGCCAATCAGGGGAACCCGGAAACCGAATTCCGTTGCTGAAGCGATACACGCGTTTGGGTCACGGGCAGATAATAGGGACTCTTTAAGTTATTCGTGTAACAAATAACCACTAAAACTGCTAAGCAGACATTAAGGAGAAAAGTAAACAACACAAACCAACCTTTACAGGTGGAAGCCTCAACATGAGTATTTTAATAAGAAAATAAATCAAGTCCAAAGAACAGGACAACGCTCAATAAAGAGGTATTGTAGAAAGAACTGAAATAAGCCACAAAGGCACCTCCTAATAACGGAGTTCATACAAATAACCTAAATAACGATAAACCTCCACTAAGCGAGTGCATGTGTAGTAGTGGACTAATGACAGTTCAAAAGGAAACAAAAGAAAACTGTCATAAGAAGAAACACACGACTACAATAAAAGGGCTCAGCTACTAGAAAATAAAGTGTTCAAATAAGCCAGTAGCCTAACACCAGAATGGCTACAGAAAAAAGGCTAAATGCTGAATAGGATGGCAGAGATGAGCACTACACTTAATATAACAAGCCTGACAGGAAGGATAGCCAACACGAAAGGGAATGAGAAGGCAGCTAACCCTGCGAGACTCAAACTTAAATAGACTCAGCTACCAGTTCAGTTCAGTTCAGAGTTTTTATTTGCCACATGGAATAATACAATCATAGTTTCTTCATTAAAAAATCATAAATAGCCATTCCATGGACAAAAGGAGCAGGAAGAAGAATAAATCTTATAATTACCTGCCCCTTATTCCTAAACTAACATGTATTTTCTTAATGGTCGGCGTATAACCTTATTTACACAAATAATCATTTATACCATTATAAAAGAAACACAATCCACAGTTAAACAAGAAAAATTTTAATAATAATAATAATGATAAAGAATAAAAAAGAAAAGAAAGAGAAGAGAAAAAAAAGGATCTCACTATTCAGATCACATTTTGATTTTCATACTGACTAAATTTTTTTTTTTTATACATTTTTTTTAATTGATAAACACTGTTACATCCCTTAAGCTCGCTATGGAGAGAATTCCATAACTTTACACCAATAACTGAAGGACACATCTGTTTAAGTGTGGTACGTGCAAACTGATGTTTAAAATTGTATTTTCTCCTACTAAACTCACTTTCTAAATGAAAAAGATTTTGTAGTTTTTCTGGCAGTGTATTATTTCTTGCCCTAAACATAATTAACATTGTTTGAAACTTAACCATGTCTTCAAGTTTAATTATTCTAGATTTAATAAATAATATATTTGTGTACCATAGGCACAGCTGCACTGAATCAGGTGTAATCAAGCCCACCCACTAGGGGTGGGGGAAAAAATCGATACGTAGTAGTATCGAGATACTTTGCGTGGCGATACTGTATCGATACAGGGACGCCAAGTATCGATATTTAATTATTCATAAATTTTACATTTTTTTTTGTATAAGGAAGTTGCATTGTTCATTACAATACCTGTAATAGTACAGTAGTCCACACACACACACATGTGCATTCAGTTAAGTTGGAATATGACTGTAATACAAACAGTCCAGTTTGTCAGGTACATGCAACACAGATTACAGTGTTGACATCTGTCTGCTTGAGAAAATACCATGTTCTGCAATAAAAATTATTGAAGTGAGATGAACAGACTGAACTTTATTTTATTACATAAAACATGTTGACGAAGTTTTACTTTGCAGTTGAAAAAGATAATAAATTAAATTTTAAAACAAATTATAATAATAATATCGCAAAATATCGCGATATATTTAGTATCGCGATACTATCGTATCGTGAGGTCTCTGGCGATTCCCACCCCTACCACACACCTGCCGACCCATGAGGCTAATTAACCACAGAGGCCAGTGAGAGACAGCTGTCCCTCACAGGAAGACTAAATAGACAGCTGTCCCTCACAGAAAGACGAAATAGACAGCTGTCCCTCACAGGAAGACGAAATAGACAGCTGTCCCTCACAGAAAGATGAAATAGACAGCTGTCCCTCACAGGAAGACGAAATAGACAGCTGTCCCTCACAGAAAGACGAAATAGACAGCTGTCCCTCACAGGAAGACGAAATAGACAGCTGTCCCTCACAGAAAGATGAAATAAGCTGTCCCTCACAGAAAGACGAAATAGACAGCTGTCCCTCACAGAAAGATGAAATAGACAGCTGTCCCTCATAGGAAGACGAAATAGACAGCTGTCCCTCACAAGAAGACAAAATAGACAGCTGTCCCTCACAGAAAGACGAAATAGACAGCTGTCCCTCACAGAAAGATGAAATAGACAGCTGTCCCTCACAGAAAGACAAAATAGACAGCTGTCCCTCACAGGAGGACGAAATAGACAGCTGTCCCTCACAGGAAGACGAAATAGACAGCTGTCCCTCACAGAAAGATGAAATAGACAGCTGTCCCTCACAGAAAGACGAAATAGACAGCTGTCCCTCACAGAAAGACGAAATAAAGCCAAAACCACGACACAGGCGCTATGTCCACCATTATGGATACAGGGATGCCTGTCATTTTATCAATCGTGACATTCTTTCTCTAGAAATGAGTGCGTTCCGTAGACTGTAGAAATATAAGTGTGTTGGTAATTGTACCAGTAGCACTCTCTCTCTCGCTCTCTCGCTCTCAACGTTCTCTCGGGTGCGTGTTGTCCAGAGGCAATAGCAATTACAATTATCCAAGGCGATGACAATAATTGTTATGGGATTGCTTGCGATTATGAAAAAGCATTGGGCTCGGGGGGGATTTATAATAGAGGAGTCTGATTACATAAAAAGTAAAAATGACTTGGAACCATTTTCTCTTTTATTTTGGATTAGTTCAAACGCTTTAATTTTTTTTTTGCGAGAGTGCCTTTCGTTTGTGGTGTGACTAATTTATCTAATCTTTCCAGAAGGAATTCAAACGAAAAGGTTGACGATTGATCATCTAATCATTTGTATGATGTTTTGTTCACGTTTAAAGGTCGCTTTGAATGATTTTAACGAACGCTAACGTAGAACACTTTACATTTTCGGGGTGGTCCCAGTTCATTTGGGGACCAGCTTAGGTTGTAGTCCGGGACGATCCCGGGAGGGCGGTGGAAAAGAGGGAGACAAGCGTTGCAGGGCCAAGGCTAAAAGAATAATCAAAGACTCTAGTCACCCAAACAACTGCCTCTTTGAACTGCTGCCGTCAGGCAAGCGCTACCGGAGCCTCATGGCCGGCACAGAGAGACTCAGAAGGAGCTTCTATCCCCCCAGGCCATCAGGATGCTCAATGACAATGACTCTATGTAACAAACCATCATCTACACCAGGGGTCAGCAACCTTTTTGACATGGAGTGCCTGTTTGAAATATAGTTGTAACTAGTGTGCCTCAACAATATTCCATCCATCGTAATTTTTTTCTCTCATAATCAGGTCTTTTTAATGATACATTTTACATTATTACATCATTATTGTTATTGTTATTATTAACAATATTATTATGATGGTTGTATCAACCCTAAATCTGAGTTGGGGGGGGGGGGATGCAATGCAGACAAACAGCTGCATACAGTGCGACCATTTCACTCACATTTGCCCATTCATTTTTGGACACATCACACACCACCGGTGTGTGTACTGTACGTGTGCTGTCATAGCTCCACCTACAGGCCTAATGGAGAACACCAGGATGTGAATGGAGGGTGAATGTGAGGTATATCGTGTAAATAAGTTTTGATTGATCGCAAGACTACACTGTAAAAAAAAAAAATAATAATAAGTTACCAGAACTTAAAAATATTGAGTTCAGTTACTGTGCATTAAGGTTTTCAGTTTTCAATCCATAATAAGTTAACAGAAAAATAAGTACACAACCACATTATTTCAACCTAATAAAACTATGTTTATTGTCATTGTTTTAAGAACACAAGTTGACTTGGTAATACTCACATTTTGAGTAAAAAAAATGGCTTTTAACATGTGCAATGTTCAATGAAATAGAAAAATAAATAATACAATTTGTTGATTAATCCCACTGGTCACAATGGTGACCGTAATAATGTTTTTGTCATAAGGCTCTGCAAATGTTCAGTGGCGTCGCGTGGGTAAAATAACAGGGGAAGCCAAAAAAAGTATTAAAATTGTTTTATTAAATATTTTTATTAATATTTTTTATTTATTTTATTTTTTTAGTCAAGTAGTCACCATGTACACTACAGTATGGCTCGGCGGCCAGTCAAACTTTCTTAACAGATTGCAGAATGGGTACAATACAGTACGGCTCAATACACACAATTGTATAAGGGGATGCAGACCAGAGGTCCTATAAGGAGGTCCTTTGTCCCCACAGCCATCAGACTGTACAACAGCGTATTATAGTTACACCTGTTTTTACACCTGTTTTTACACCTGTTTTTACATCTGTTTTTACACCTGTTTTTATACACCTGCTTTTATCTAATCACGCTACTATTTTAATTTTAATTTTAATATTGATGGGTATGATTTAATTGAATTTTATCATGTACTTATTTTAATTCATGATGCAGACATAACGTGTAACTACTGTATGGGAATGGTCAATGTCTGTATACTATGTGAGCTGCGAGATACCCTGAATTTCCCCAAGGGGATTAATAAAGTATCTATCCATCTATCTATCTATCTATCTAGAGAAAGACGTTTGTCTTGTTTACATCAGGGTCCCCCATTTTCAATTCATAGTGACATTTATGACATACAAGACATCATGACATCAAATATACAGTACTGTTACCCATAGATCCTGACAGAGTATATACATATGATGGGGAGGGGACTGTACATTAGGAGGGGGTGGGTGGGTGGGAGAGAAATATACATACGGCCGGTGTTGTTTTCGAGGAGGGAGTAGGATTCCGCAGAACACCGGGAGAGAATATGACTGTCTATTAGACAAACGTGACAAGACAAACGTATTTCTCTGGTCTGCATCCCCTTAACAATTGTGTGTATTGAGCCGTACTGTATTGTACCCATTCTGCAATCTGTTAAATAAAGTTTTCATTCATTCATTCATTCATTCATTCACGTGTCTGTTGCGCCGCGCGCCCAGCCATCAGAGCGCTCCTACTGTAAAATGCGGAAGCAGTCATTTCAGCCTCAGTTTTACTCGTTTATAAAAATGATTTAAAATGTTTATTAGCAACGCCAAGCTTTCAAACCCCGCCGCATCTGTGTGTGAAACCCTAATGGAACGCTGGGTACCTTTGACATTTATATCCGATATATTTTGGACCCACCGCTAGCTTTTAAGCAGTGCTTGATGGTGCACATTAACCTGGCTACTACGGAGGAATAAGTTACTGCGTATTCCAGCCCCTGGCTTGCATTGCAGTCATGAAAGGGTATACAAGCTTGCCTGATAACGTTAGTTAGTCCTTAGTCAGGCTGCTCAGTTCTTACCTGGTCAATAATGTGGTCCTCCTCTTGCCAGATAGATTTGTTAAATCATAATATCCACAGTGGTGTGCTCTGCTGGTCCTCAGTACTGTACTGGGATGTCACGTTAGGTAGTCAGGTGGAAACGTGAACTTCTGAGTGCCCCGCCTCCAGGTGGAAAATATGCTGAACGTCTTCCTCCCAGCTCCGTTTTAAACTTTTAGGGTGTGGCACAGTGGCAGTCAGCTCGAATCTGATTGGCTAGGATCGGATTTGGAGTTTGGACTCACTCTATAATGCTGGAAGCCTGGAGAAAGAGACCTACCCACTGCCTCTCTCCTATACTAGCTGCAGTAGTGAGCACAGTCTGACAGTGTGTTAGAGGGAGTGAGAAGGAGAAGAGGGAGACATAAAAAAAAAAAAAAAACAAAAAAAACACAGATGCACAGATGAAAAAGAATGTAAACTATATTAAAAAAAATTATATTTTAATATTTTTTTTTTTTTTTTTTTTATATTTCATAATTTGATATGAATTTATAGGGAGGCATGGCTTCCGTTGGCTTCCACAAGGATTCGCCACTGCAAATGTTACTGAATGATGTAGCAATGTATTTCCAGCTAAATTGAAATAATAAACAAATAAAGGGTCTCAATTAAATATGTGGTAGTAAAAAGAACCTGTGGGAGGATTTCAACAAGATAAATGCGACAACAGTGCAAAATATTTCACTATAATATTTCAAAGCAAAAAAAAAATAAATAAAAAAAGAATTATAATATATAATATAATATGCAGGCACGCGTGCCTAGGGTTGCCTACCCCTGATCTACACTCACAGCACACACATCCACACGTACACACTCACTTTAAACAAACACTCACCTTACCACTCACTTTAGTCACTTTAACACACTTTATATTTATCTATTATTAAGGAGATTTGCACTACATTCATAACCTCATTCATACCCCACCCTACCCTAAGTTTTGCGCCACCCAGCCGCCATACTTTTTACTTACTTTTTTCATTTTTTTTACTTACTTTCTTTTTACTGTATGTAGCACACTCTCAGGGGCTCATACAGAAACAAGCATTTCATCATAAAGTATTCTGTATTTTGTTCTGACAAATAATAAACAAACTTGAAATTTGACACACACAGACAACACTCTCTCTCTCTCTCTCTCTCTCTCTCTCTCTCTCTCTCTCTCTCTCTCTGTCTCTGTCTCTCTCTCTCTCTCTCTCTCTCTCTCTCTCTCTCTGTCTCTGTCTCTGTCTCTCTCTCTCTCTCTATTTCTCTCTCTCTCTGTCTCCCTCTCTCTCCCTCTCTCCCTCCCTCTCTCTCTCTCTCTGTTTCTCCCTTTGTCTCTCTCTCTCTGTTTCTCCCTTTGTCTCTCTCTCTCTCTCTCTCTCTCTCTCTCTCTCTCTCTCTCTCTCTCTCTCTCTCTCTCTCTCTCTCTCTCTCTCTCTCTCTCTCTCTCTCTCTCTCTCTCACTCTCTCGCTCTCTCTCTCTCACTCTTACTCACTCTCCCTCTCTCTCTGCCTCTCTCTCTCTCTCTCACTCTCCCTCTCTCTCTCTCTCTCTCTCTCTCTCTCTCTCACTCTCACTCTTGATCTCGTCTTGTCGATGGTGAAAAATGAATTAGGTATATTGTTAGTAAGTTAGCCATGTAATAAGCGGGATAATGTCACTGCGTTCTAAACTCTGTGTCGGTCAATTATTTTGCGACAATGACCTCGTAGCTATACATTATCCCTTACTTATTTACAATTCTGAATGCTCTTTTTTTGCATGGTGCTAACTTGCATGGTTTGACATGGGGGTTCCAGCTGAAATTGTGGTCGATTATGCCTCTTAAGAATGTGTTCTCTTCCCAAGCTAACGCGATACATTTTTTATTCCACTGGGTTATTCAAATGTAGGTTCCGTTTCCCAAGGAAGAAGAAGAAGAAGAAGAAGAAGAAGAAGGAGGAGGAGAAGAAGAAGAGGAATCTGCTATATCTTCATGCATTAGCAAGTGAACTGGTGGGAGGAATGGTAAGGAGCGAGAAGAAGAAGAAAGACTGAGAGCGGCGGAAAAGCCGATGACAGCTCGCCGCTCTAAAATAGCCAGAGTGGCTCACGGCTCTGAGATGACATTTTTTCTTCTTCCCCTCCTTTCTCTCCCCGATCCTAATTTCACCGACGGTCCCCTGAATGATTCATTCTGGACCAAGGACACGCAGAGGGGGGGGGGGGAGACAACGGGTCCAGGCTCTATTTTGATTTGCATCATAAATTCATGACTTCGCTAAGAAGGAAAACGAGGTGGATGGAGAGAGAGAGTGAGAGGGGAAGATGGAGAGAGAAAGAGTGAGAGGGGAAGATGGAGAGAGAGAGGGAGAGGGGAAGATGGAGAGATAGAGTGAGAGGGGAAGATGGAGAGAGAGGGGAAGATGGAGAGAGAGAGGGAGAGGGGAAGATGGAGAGAGAGGTGGATGGAGAGAGACAGAGAGAGAGGGGAAGATGGAGAGAGAGGTGGATGGAGAGAGAGAGAGTGAGGGGAAGATGGAGAGAGAGAGTGAGAGGGGAAGATGGAGAGAGACAGAGAGAGAGGGGAAGATGGAGAGAGAGGTGGATGGAGAGAGACAGAGAGAGAGAGGGGAAGATGGAGAGAGGTGGATGGAGAGAGACAGAGAGAGAGGGAAGACGGAGAGAGAGAGTGAGAGGGGAAGATGGAGAGAGAGGTGGATGGAGAGAGACAGAGAGAGAGAGGGGAAGACGGAGAGAGAGAGAGTGAGAGGGGATGATGGAGAGAGAGAGTGAGAGGGGATGATGGAGAGAGAGGTGGATGGAGAGAGACAGAGAGAGAGAGGGGAAGACGGAGAGAGAGAGTGAGAGGGGATGATGGAGAGAGAGGTGGATGGAGAGAGAGCCAAAAGATTCTACACCACCGGGTTATGGGCGTTGGTAAGTTCCCGAGAGTTGGTATATATATGGGCCTGAAAGTTGGTAGATATGAGTCTGAGAGTTGGTAGATATGAGCCTGAGAGTTGGTAGATATGAGCCTGAGAGTATGAGCCTGAGAGTTGGTAGATATGAGCCTGAGAGTTGGTAGATATGAGTCTGAGAGTTGTTAGATATGTTCCTGAGAGTTGGTAGATATGAGCCTGAGAGTTGGTAGATATGAGCCTGAGAGTTGGTAGATATGAGTCTGAGAGTTGGTAGATATGTTCCTGAGAGTTGGTAGATATGAGCCTGAGAGTTGGTAGATATGAGTCTGAGAGTTGGTAGATATGAGTCTGAGAGTTGGTAGATATGAGCCTGAGAGTTGGTAGATATGAGTCTGAGAGTTGGTAGATATGAGCCTGAGAGTTGGTAGATATGTTCCTGAGAGTTGGTAGATATGTTCCTGAGAGTTGGTAGATATATGGGTCTGAGAGTTCATAGATATGGATCTGAGAGTTGGTAGATATATGCATGTGTGTGTTTTATACAGGACCATTTGGAAGTAGGACCGCCTCAATCTCCTGTCTTGCGGGGCAAAGATTCATTGCAGTGGGTAAATGAGAGCTATGGGGTAGATCGATTTTTATGCTGCTGTAAACTCATTTTTGGACTGATAAAAAAAAATGTAATAAATAAAATAAAGCATTAAAATAGTGACATCAATTTCCTTGGCAAGGTTTGACGCTTCAAAGCCTCATTGCATTCAGGTCAGCTGGTCAAGTTACTGTAAGTAATGTTTTATGTCAAAATGTGACATTTTTGGCCTTCTTTTTTTCCATAAAAAGTCTGGTCTTTATAATCTACGTATACAGTGTGTCTCACTGATAAATCCAGAATATATTTGATTCCAAGATTACATATTTATATAAAAAAAAATATATATATATATATATATATATATAATAACATCACTCAAAAAGAACGACACGTAAAAACAAAAAAATAAAAGAGTAACAACCGCAAAAAGCAACAGTAAAACCAAAATGCTGATATAAAGTACAAGCGGCTACTGCGTCTAGAAGACTAGAAGAGTCCGCCTCAGGTGTTATTCCTCAACCTGCTGTTTCTCGTACATCCTCCGTCCTCTCTGGGGGGGGAGCAGAGTACCAGCTTGCAGTGCGAGAGAGGGGGTCAGAGGGTATCTGTGTCGTAAGAGCTCTGAGATGGATGCCGGGATACAGAAAATGGAAGAGATGGGGGAGAGGTCACGAGGCAATTATCTTGGCAGCGCCTGCGAAGCCTTCTCCCGTGCGTTAACCTGTATACTGTACTGTTTATTGTATACTGTGTAAAACATTTAATAATACAAGAGAAGGCATTGAAAGGGGGGGAGAAACAAAACGACACAAGCAGGCAGCCGTGAGTTGGAACAAACACTAAAGACATTACATAAAAGTGACTCACATCTTTAGGGTCACACTTAGGAAGGTGGGAGATTCAGCTTACCTCTTATATCGTCTATAAATGGACTCTGTTTAAGATTCATCACCTGTATCATCACCACCTCTCTTAGACACTGAGTCCAGCTAGTTTAAAGTCAAGTCAAGTCATGAAGTCAAGAGTTTTATTTGTCATGGCATACAGGTCATACAGTGAAATGCGGGTGGTCATGCCCGCAGCGATTGTGCAATAATACAAGTAATAAGAATAAGACATAACAGGTATAATGTACATAAAGTTTACAAAAAGCATGGTAAAAGACATGCTAAGGTCCTGCGATAGTGCAATACAGTGTTAAGCTACAGATGAGGCACTGGGTCTTATATACACTACTATACAATACTATACTGTAAAATATACAGTTATACTATATAATATATATCCTTATGCTATCTTGCTATACAAGAACCACTCCCGTTTCTTCTTCTTCTTCTTCTTCTTATTATTTTTTATAAAGTAAAGTGACCTTTTCATTTTGTAAAGTGACCGTTTGGTGTGAGCGTGTGCAGCATGTGTGTGTGTGTGTGTGTGTGTGTGTGTGTGTGTGTGTGTGTGTGTGTGTGTGTGTGTGTGTGTGTGTGTGTGTGTGTGTGTGTGTGTGTGTTCGTGCTAAAGTGACTGTTAGTGTGTGAGCGTGTACAGTGTGTGTGTTGTGTGTGTGCTCATGTGTGCTTGTGTGTGGAGAGTTCAGTGTTCAAGACTCTGATGGCCTGGGGGAAGAAGCTGAGCCGAAGTCTCTCTGTCCTAGTTGCTGGTGTGCGCAGGCGTTTGCCTTAAGATGCATCATCACCTCTCTTAGTCACTGAGTCCAGCTAGTTTAAGATGCTGCATCATCACCTCTTAACCTCTGAGTCCAGCTAGTTTAAGATGCTGCATCATCACCTCTTAACCACTGAGTCCAGCTAGTTTAAGATGCTGCATCATCACCTCTTAACCTCTGAGTCCAGCTAGTTTAAGATGCTGCATCATCTCTCTCTGAGTCCAGCTAGTTTAAGATGCTGCATCATCTCTCTCTGAGTCCAGCTAGTTTAAGATGCTGCATCATCTCTCTTCGACAGCTCAGTGGATGAGCAGTCTTCCAGTGTAGGAGGATCCGTCTCCGTGCCAACAGTGTAACACATTTAGTTGTCTGGAGATTAGTTCCTTCCAGAGAGATTCTCGTTATTTTCTCCTCTTATGCCACAAATAGCTATCATAGGATCTGACTGAATTTCCATTTCCAAGACCTTGGAAAAAAAGATCGGTCTCCAGTAAAGTGGACAGGTTATTAGGACACTGCCAGAATGAGTGAGCTAGAGATGCAGGAGAACGACTATACTGTCACCATCTGTCACATGTGGATCTAGATTTGGGAACATTTTTTAGAAAGTTTAGCTTTTGAAAAATGCAGGCGATGCAGAATAAGCGATGCAGAATAAACTGAATAAGGCTGCGTCTGGCACACATCGAGACCATATGCACCCCCTCCAGGGCCTCTTCCCAATGCTCTGCCCTCAAAGCCACCCCTAAGCCCCCCCCTCGCTATGATCTCCAGTGATGGGTTATGTAAATTTGACAAGTGATCACGGGGGTGAAAGATATTGCGCCGCTTCTCGAAAGGCTCAAAGGAAAACAAAGATTCCATTGAGCAACTCATCCGGCAAATTGGGAAAGGAAAGGGTGTGTTAGGAATTTTAAGAAGTGGGATTTTGGTCAATTACATGTATTTGGCAACTGTTCAAATGAGGGGAATATTTCATCCACATGAAGAGCCTTCATATTAATTATACCACTTCTTTTCCATATGTCAAAATAATCATCTATAATGGAGGCGGAGAAGAGGTGGCTGGAATAGAGGAGCGAGCGCTCCTTTGCCTTCCATCATCTTTCCTGATATTAAAACATATTTTCAAAGACTGTGTTACAATGGGATTATTCTTAAATATATGTATCTGCTGTATCATTATAAAAATGGGCTCAGAAGGTAAGAGCTTGAACATTACATGCCCAATAATATACCTGGACATTTAGTAATCTAATTCCCCCATCTCGTTCCCGCCACAGTAAGTAAGCTTTCCTGATTCTAGGTCTCTTTTTGTTCCAAATGAAATAATTGTTTTGGGATAAAACAAAAGTTAATCCCACTATAATATAGAATATTTATTTTCACTCCATTTATTCTACCTGCCAAAGATACGGGGAGATGGGACCACCTCTCAAGGTCCCTGGTGGTGTGTGCTCATTATTAAGTGATTTAAAATAAAAAAAACAATCTTTTATAAAACAATAACCACCGATGCTCCTTGTTTACTACCACGCCCAGGTGTTTAAATGAAACCATTGCTACTGTGAGTATGAGAGACCTCAGGCGGTCTCATTGATTGGTAACAGTCAATTATATTTATTATAATTACATTATATACATATAATTCTATTATATTATAATAATATTATAATAATAATTATTATTATTATATCCTGAGATCACACCATATCTTTTCAGAATATACATTATGTTGAGGATGGACTTACAAGGATTTGTAAAAGCAGGTCATTCTCATACGAAGACACTCTATTTCCCACTCCTTCTCTATGAGTTCTCTCATAACCCTCCAGGGACCGTAAAGCAATGGCCAAAGGCTTGATAGCAAGAACAAATAAAATTGGGCAAAGTGGGCAACCCTGCCTTGTCCCGCGTTATAGAGGAAAGTAGGGAGATCTAATGGAGTTTGACATTACTGAGACGAGAGGGGGCCGATATAACAACTTGACCCAAGCTATGAAATTCTCCCACAGACCAAACCTCTCAAGAACAGAAAATAGAAAGTCACACTCGACTGTGTGACTTGTCGGCATCCAGGGATATAATAACCTCTGCCTGCTGAAGGGCTGAGCTGGGGAGTACAAAATATTATATAGCCGACGAAGATTGGATCAAATTGATGGGAGAACCTTTTCCTATCGTGTGGCAAGCATCTTAACCCTTTCACTACCACACTACAGACGGTTAATCCTTTCACTACCACACTGCAGACAGTTAACCCTTTCACTACCACACTACAGAAGGTTAACCCTTTCACTACCACACTGCAGAAGATTAACGATAGGTTATGACTATAACCAAGTTCTGTTAGTTAGGGGCGATGCTTGGCATCACACTGCACTATCTCACGTACGTGCACGCGCACTGAATAAACCACAAATATACCTCTAATACCAATATTAGTCTGACCACACCCCTCATCAGCTTACCTTCATAAGCAGGTGTGTGGTCACCTGCTCTCCTCCTTCCCAAGCTTTCACCACAAGGTGAGGACAAGGGCTGCAGCGGCCGTCTGATGCCAAGCATCGCCCCTAACTAACAGAACTTGGTTATAGTCATAACCTATCGTTCTGTATCGTTAGTGGCTTAGCTTGGCATCACACTGCACAAGGGAGGCCAAGCGGAGCCACTGGCTGACAAATACACCCCGCTGACAGCCCCCCCACAACCATCAGAACAGGGAGGGCCGAGCCCCCCCGACCCCCCCTAATGGCGGGTAGCCCCCCTATTAGGGACGTCACGGGAAGGCGACGGACCCGACCGTGCGAAGAGGCACTCAAGCACTCAACGCACAGGGTGAGCAGCCGTGGCTTGACCCCACGACTACACACACGCACAACCCGCATGCCACCCGGGAACGAACGGAGAAAAACCACCTCGTTACTGCCCCCAGAATCACGGGGTCAAGGGCCAACCCAACCCCGTGGCAAGGCCGTAGCAGCGGAGCGCGAAGGAAGGCCCAGACCCACCAAGGACTGGGCTCCCTGAAATGGGGGCCCGGAGAAGTCCATGATGCCAGCATCAAGACCCCACCAGGGGGGCACCTAGTGACCCCGCCCCTCACATCGCCAGCGTATTCGGACAAAGGCCCCTCAGCCAAGCGGGCCCTGTCCCCCCCAACAGCACACCGCCTGGAACACAAGCCCCGCAACAGGCAGACAGCATGGTCATAACATACAAGAGTTAACCAACGGAACAGGCAGTGCACCGGGGAAGACCAGGCAACAGGTCGTCAACCCAAGCCTGGAAAAAACTGCGGACGAGGCAGGCGCCAGAAAGGACAGCTGAAACAGCCGCCCCGGCGGAAGGGGCGTATGCTGGCGTTGTCGCATAACCAAGCTTTCAACAGCACGTCAGAAGCGGGATCCGTAGACCACACGGCCCCTGACAGCTGCCCACAGAAAAGCCCATACGATCGGCAGACGTCATGAACGTGCAGGGGCACCCTCAACCGGAGAACCGGGAGTTGACACTGCAGCAACACACCAGAGAACCAACCACCCAGGCATTACCCCATGTAATGGTTGGTCCTATAACCCCTCAGGAAAAAACCCCGAAACGCACCTGCGGCACCGCCGCAGCCCGCGTTCCGGTTCCCAACAGGGGTATCCCGGGCCTACAGGTCAACGGGCATCACCCCGGACCGGGCCCGGCGATACGGGGAGCACAGGATCCCAAAGGAGGTTAACCCCACCCAACAGGCTCCTCAGCGCCAAAACGCAAGAGAAGAGCGTAATATGGAAGACCAGCCCCCAGCACCCCGCACTCGGTATTCCCAGGAGGTCACCCAACCAAGTACCAACCAAGACCAACCCGCACAGCAGCCGAGATCCGACGAGATCGGATGCGTACAGGTCGGCACGGCCATAAGCCACTATGACAGTGCAGAATACATCAAACAAGGGGTCCCATAACGCACAACCCTGTGACACCCGGATCGACCTAGCATTTTTCCCCCCTGAAAAAACCCTAAGTCCCTCAGGGTACCAGAACAGCAGATCTGCATCCCCAGCGGACAACGGGTGCACTGATCTGGACCAGCGCGACCAGAACCAGTCCCGTGCCCTAATCACGCCGACCTGCCAACCCCAGGAGAAGGGGCAGATATGCGCGTCTGATCCCAACATAAAAAGAAGGCGCCACCCAGACGTGTCGGTATGAACCGCGTCCGGCGGCCCACCCCTAGGGCGTGAGACCCTTCCCATATGCCCAGACCCATTCCGTCATCATCCCCTGACATGAACGGGAACCCATCGACAACACACAGGATGTCGGAAGAGGAAAAACCCCCATCCCAATTGCTCCATAAAAACGCTGTTTTACCAAAGCAAACGAGGCGCGCCAGTCAGCAACGGCCAAAGCACATCCTGAGCTAGCACTATGTGTGCGTTTGGACATACCCACATCAACAATAGGCCGTTTAGACCACCATATTGAATCCCCAAGACGCCCAGGGAAACGACAAGAGGGGCGAGATGCAATCAACTCCATGAATGAATGAATGAAAAAATATACCCAACAGACTGCAGTACAGGAATACATACAAAAAGATAAGGGGAGGCAGACCTGAGAAGACGTTTAGTCTTGTTCCATCAGGGACCCTCATTTCATATCCATCAAGACACATTCAACTCTTTATAAAATAAAGAAAAAGGCATCACATGTATGACCCAACTGCCCAGCTGGGAGTAAGACCAGATTCCCCCAGAAACACCTTCCCACATGAGACCACGGTCAAGAAAAAGATATGTAAACTGTGAGACACGTGACCAACAGACTCAAGTTTGACACAAAAACGAGCGCAGCAGGTTAAGTCCTGCGCTCTAACCTCGACATCTTTACGACACCAGCTCATGGAAGGCGTCGCCATAGCAACAACGCTATAACGGGCGGGGAAAACCCACCGGATCCTGTCATAACAGGAGTCGGTAGAATACCCCTCCCCCCCCCCCCCCCCTCCCCCGTCAAGCACTGGCTTGGCCCTGACTGGCTCAGCAGAAAAAGTCAACAAACCCTCTAAACCAATCAAGTGGGGAAAAAGGAGGGGTTTATCCGATACCCCCTCCCGAAAAACACACCTTCTATCCCTACACACAGAAAACAACCGTAGCCATTTTGAAAACCTCCGGTAGAACAAAATATATAGCATAAGCTAATACAATGTTAGCTACCCACAAAGTGTAAAAGGGTTTACAACAAAACACAAGTCGCCTGTGCGTGAATCCCATACCCGCAGCCTATGCTACACATAGGAAGACGTTGAACGAGAGTAATGGCTAGGCCATGAAAAGTGTGTACGAGCATTACTGCAACTAACAACACAGCGTTGTGAACACATATACTTAGTTAAAGCAATGGAATACCACCAGTTCTAATTGCATGTGGAGCATCAAGCTAATAGAACCTATTACCGAGTGTAAGTTGCAGACCTTGCTTAAAAACTCGTAACACAACACAACTCATTCCCCCAACGTAACAGGGTAGATTCATAAAACACAACCCCACCACATGATTTGTATTGAAGAAACACACAGTTTGTTCGGCCAAACACAGTCCCCCTTATGTCAGGGAACTTTTTATTAATAAATAATACGTGTTCAAAGCACAAAATCATAGAGGGGCCGGGGAGGGTGTAGAGGAGGGGACACAGAGGGGGAAAAGTCACTCTCAACGGCGCCTGCCACCTCGCGCCGCTCGAGTCTTGCCACCCCGGGGAGCCCCGGAGGGACGATAGGTAACAGTCTGCTGGACACGACGATCCCTACCGTCTCCTCCGGTCTGGGATGGGCCGGCGGTGGCCGAAGCGCCGCTTCGTCCCCTGGCCCCCTTGGCAGGGCCAGCGGCGGCGGCGGAGGCAGTGGTAGCGGCGACGGAGACAGCTCGACGTCGCGGAATCCTTCTGCCTCCACCGGCAAGGACGGGAGGCGGAAAATGGGGTTGGAGAATGGACCTCTCCTCTGCCATTTCTCTGCATGTTGAGGTCATCAATAGCAGGGCCTTCCCGAACAGGCCAGCGTCGGAGAGGGCGGCCGTCAGAAGAGGGGTTCTCTTCCGTTCCGGCACACGGGCCTGCTCCAGCCAAAGATGACGCTGGCCCAGGGTGGCCAGGGCGCGCACTTTCCCCATGGCTATGGCTAGCACCTGGGAGAGGTGCAGCACAGCTCCCGCAGCCTGGGTGATCTGATCGCACCTCACCTCGTTCAGATCCGCGCCGCCCGTCATTATCCCCGATACAAATCTAGCCAGGTGGGCGATGTTAGAGGCCGCAGCCAGCGACTGTGTACCGGCGATGAATGACTGGTCACCCCAATAAGCCAATCGCCTAGCCGACCTCCCCTGGAGGACCGGCTTGCATAGGGGCTCCCACACCATATCCGGACAGAGGAGCGCGGCCATCGGATTGTCAAGCCGAGGTACGCCCTCCCCCATACCTTTGACCAACCCCGACACCCGCGTAACTGGTACGTAGGCGGGAGTTAGTCCCATGATGTTGGAGACCGCCTGACCCCGACGAACATAGGCCCCCATCGATGGGAAAAATGGGTAGACAACGTCCACCCCTCTCACCGGGGGACGCTGCCAGGGATGGCCTATGAGGTCATCAGGGACAGGTGCAGGCAATGGCTGCGGCAGCGGCACACCGTTTGCAGCGGCGGCTACCGCCATGAGCTCGGGGAACAAGGCCCGCAGTTCCCCCTGCGGACCCTCCTCCACCGACCCCGCATCCCTCGCATACAGCAGGCTGCGACTGGTCAAGGAGCCACAATCCGATGCGGCTGACAGTAGGGCATCCTGTCGATGAGGCCAAGGTGGTTCCCCGACATCCTCGAACAAGGCGCCCCGTGGAGCCATTTCTCCCCCCTCCGGGGTCTCCGGAGGAGGGATACTCCCCTCCACGGGACCATCATACAAGAACCCGTCCGCCTCCTCCATGAAGTCTTCAGTTTCCATCAGAAATCCAGAGTCGGACGCGGCCTCGCTGGTCTCCAGCAATTCCCCAAACCCAGGCCGTTCGCGTCTGCACGCCACCATGTTACGACGTGAGCGAGCAGACGCAAAAAGTTTTCGTCGCAAATCCTCTGGCTCTAAGACAATCCCCCGTTCATCAACGGGCGATTCCCCAGAAACAGAGGAACCAGAGTCGAGATCAGGCCATCGCCGGAGCGACGGCACCGAACCCTCGGCTCGTCGGTGAGGAAAACTATCCACCGGCAGTCTCCCGGGCTGGGTCAGCAACCACGAGAGTGGCAACAGCCCAGCACCGGAACGCACGACGGAGGCGGGAATGGAGAATCGGTGGTGAAGAGTAGGTCTAGCGGGTCTACTCTCCGCGGAATACATTATGACCCAAACCCTTTTCTTATACAAACAAGTGAGAGAAGAAAAAGGTTAGGCACAATGTAAACCTAGTCACAACTCTTTTCAACTATCAACGACACGTCAAGTGGGGTACTACCGAGGCACTTCCTTGTGGTGAAAGCGAGAAGGAGGAGAGCAGGTGACCACACACCTGCTTATGAAGGTAAGCTGATGAGGGGTGTGGTCAGACTAATATTGGTATTAGAGGTATATTTGTGGTTTATTCAGTGCGCGTGCACGTACGTGAGATAGTGCAGTGTGATGCCAAGCTAAGCCACTAACGATACAGAACCCTTTCCCTGCCACATGACAAAGGGTTAACCCTTTCACTACCACACTACAGACGGTTAACCCTTTCACTACCACACTACAGAAGGTGAACCCTTTCACTACCACACTACAGAAGGTTAACCCTTTCACTACCACACTACAGACGGTTAACCCTTTCACTACCACACTACAGAAGGTGAACCCTTTCACTACCACACTACAGACGGTTAACCCTTTCACTACCACACTACAGACGGTTAACCCTTTCACTGCCACACTACAGACGGTTAACCCTTTCACTACCACACTACAGACGGTTAACCCTTTCACTACCACACTATACAGAAGGTGAACCCTTTCACTACCACACTACAGACGGTTAACCCTTTCACTACCACACTACAGAAGGATAACCCTTTCACTACCACACTATACAGAAGGTTATCCACATCTAAAAGACTGACAAACTTGGTTCCGGCTTAGGGTCTTTACTTTTCCTTTAATATAACTGATATAGATGGCTGATAAAAGGTATAGATGGAAGGGCTGTGGCCTCTAAGGCCTCGTTACATAGCGTCAAGCAGCACCGGGGACGTTCAATCTGAAGAGGCCTGGAAGAGTTCAGAAGTAACCCCACCAGGGCCTGGGGCTCTCACGCCTTGCATGCTTCTAATTGCTCGTGTTAAGTCCTCAAGGGAGAAAAGTTCACCCAGGCTGGCCTTATAGCTAGCTATCTTCTGGCATTTGTAATTCATCTAGAAATTAACTAATTAATGAGGGATCTCCTTTGGATTCCGAGGCGTAGAGATTTGTGTAAAAGGATTCAAATACCTTATTAAGAATTAAGAATGAATTAAGAGATTCTTGAGGCGCGGCTGGGTAGCGCAGTGGACTAAATGCTCGCCTACCACCACCGCAGAGATTCTGGGATCGAATCCCCTACTAACATAATTGGCAGTGTTAGCGGGGTGGGAAGCCAGTGGGGTGTGTGTGTCCGACTCCTACTGGTCGGTCGTGGTGGCGCCTGTTCAGCAGGGAGGCGGATCTGGGGGGAAATAGCGTGAACCTCCGCACGCGTTACACTCCCTCAGTGAAACTCCTCGCTGTCGGGTGAAAAGAAGCGGCTGGCTGACTCCACATGTATCGGAGGAGGTGGTAGTTCTACACCCTCCCTAGGCCGACAGCGGGGGAATGCGCGCAACGACCAGGAAGGGAATTGGCATAACGACTAAATTGGGGGATGGGTGAAAATACAGAAAGCCCCCAAAAAATTATAAAAATTATTACGAAAATTTCACCAAGTCTTGATGCGTCTGGTGGGTCAGTAGGCATCCATCCTTTTCACCCTGCTCTGTCTCACACTGTACTCATGCACTTCATTACACTATCCAACCCAGGCCATGTGAGCGGCGCGGCGCGTGAGCGGCACGGGGAGCGGAGCGGGTGGTTTTGAAGTGAGCGGCGGAGTGGGTTTTAAAATGGGTCGGCGCGACTTCCGGAGCGAGAGTTCTCCTCCGCTCCAAGCCGCTCCGGGCCGCTCACAGTGGTTTAACACTGATGTAATAATATACATGTAGTACAATGCCAAAGCAACAGGTGGCGATGTACAAACATGAAGGCCATTTTCAACCAATGAGAAGGGTGAACCGTCACTCACATCCTGTTAGACAAAAATATATTCCACCATTGTTGTTGTTATTAGCTTACATGCTAACGTGAATGGCAGCGACCATAGCATTGTGGCTAGGCTAGCTACCATCGCTTAGTATAGCTAGTTGAATGGATATTACGTTATTTAACATTGCAGAATGGGTACAATTACAATACGGCTCAATACGGCTCAATTGTTAAGGGGCCCAGGGGGTGTAGACTGTTGTAGTT
>NC_140168.1:9944597-9947097 GCF_963971535.1 Notolepis coatsorum | reverse complement strand
AGCTTATTCACACTTTTCGTTCTATTGACTGTCATTGTATGCATATTGATTGTCATTATTTCCTGCATTGTAGTTCTACGGTGGTGATGAACGTGATGCTACAGTCACATGATGCTAGCTAGCTCCGCTAGCCTCATTCAAGAATTTGCATCAATAAAACAAGCCATCTGTAATTAAAGAACTCGGAGTCCTCGTCATGCATCTATGTGTAACGGAGGTACCGCAGTCTATCCACAGTCACGAGGGACAGTACGTGAAGTGGCTGTGGACGTTAAGTGGTACTGCAAGTAAAACTCACTCCCCAGAGGCATCCAGACCCAATAGCAAGAAGTGAATTCACCTCTTGGTATAGTGGTCTGTGATGCCGCCCGCGGCGCGGGAGACCGGGGTTCAACTCCCGCTCAGGGCGAACCCTTAACAGGGGTCCAATCGAAAAACACAATGCAGAGTGTAAGATCACACCGGCTACATATGGGCGGCACAGGCAGCTTGGTTGTTTAGACACAGTTATATTCCTGAATAATGTTAGTAGGCTGCGTGTCGATCTGTCCTCTACTTTCAACCACGCAAGATCGCTATGCATTCGGTCTACACCTGTTCTCGTAGAACACCCGAGTGCAAGACGAGCTGCTCTATTCTGCACAATCTGAAGTTTGTTGAGATAATTTTTTGCTGCACTTGACCAGATTGCTGGGCAGTAGTCAAGGTGTGATAACACCAAGGTTTGACTAACCTGCAAGAGGGTAAGTGGTGTTAACCCTTTCACTACCACTCTGCAGAAGGTTAACCCTTTGTCGTGTGGCAGTGAAAGGGTTAACCTTCTGTGTTGTCGCCGTTAAAAAGGGTTAACCATAGGCGGTTAGGTGGCCGAGCGGAGATTGCGTTCGTCACCAACCCCGGAGCTGTGAGCTGGATTCGCCTGTTCGAATCCAGCTCACAGCTCCGGGGTTGTCACCAGCTTGGCTGGCCGTCTGCACTAATACAATTGGCTGTATTAGAGGGTGGGAGAAGCTGGCGGGGTGGGTCCGGGTCGTTGTAAACAGCGACTCCTACAGTTCGGTCGGGGCGCCTGCTAAGCGCGGATAGGACCTGAGTGGGATAGTGTGGTCCTCCCACACGCTACGCCCTCTCGATGAGAATCCGCGCTGCCAGGTGAAAAGAAGCGGTGATTGGCTGGACGTGTGTCGGAGGAAGCACGTGGTAGCCTCCACTCTCCCAGATGATCTGACTGTGGGGGGTAAGTGCGCAGCGACCAGGAAGGGACTGGGAATTGGCATACGACTAACATTGGGATGGGAGAAAATCGGAGGAAAATGGAGGGGGAAAAAGACAAAAAAAAAAAAAAAAAGTTAACCATTTGGTAGTGTGGTAGTGAAAGGGTTAATAAAGAGGAGTATCTTCTTATCATAGATATTCCTTTCACAGGACAATAGGGATGGAGAGATTTAAATATGTCAGAAAAAAACTGCAATTACGGGCAAACGGAAACCCTGGTGTGTGTGTGTGTGTGTGTGTGTGTGTGTGTGTGTGTGTGTGTGTGTGTGTGTGTGTGTGTGTGTGTGTGTGTGTGTGTGTGTGTGCGTGCGTGCGTGCGTGTGTGTGTGCGCGTGCGCGCACGCGTGCGTGTGTGTGTGTGTGTGTGAAAAATGTCCACCACACACCACTGTGTGTGGAATTGACCTATATCTCAAACCCCGCCCTCTTTTCTTTTGAGGAAAGCGACAGTTGTGATTGAAGAATCAAGAAAGAAGTGACGTGCTACATCATAGCAACACAGCATCACCCTCCTAAATACCTCAGGCCTCTGGATTAGCAGGTGTCGACAACGACAACATAACTATATTATATACCTATTATTAGGGCTGTACCGAATGTAATTTTTTAACATTCGAAGCTTCTATTGAAGTATTCGAACGAAGCTTCGAATGTCTATACATTTTTTTTTTACTTTATCCTCAATTTGAATAAAGCGATTCATCTGATTAAATGAGTCTTTTAAAAAACAAATTATCAACTTTCTTTAATGAATATAACTCATCAGTTTTGTCAACATAAATAATCCAATAAGGGCACGGTTGGTATGAAAGTGATGGTGACGTCTTATTGTATAATATTAGTGTGGCCTAATCTTTAACTGCAACTGTGAAGAAAACCCCCATACTTTAAACAGATTGAATAGACACATCAATTTTTTAATTTTTTTTTCTCAAAATTCGAATGTTGATTTAGAATTCGAATGTCAACATTATGCTCGAAGCTTCGAAGCATTCGGTACAGGCCTACCTATTATATATATTATATATATAATAAACCTCCACTGCCTGACACTCTAACCCTCTAAAATGTGTCATTTATACACCGGGGGCGACAGTGGCTCATGAGGTATAGAGCAGTCGTCTGGTAATCCATAGGTTCCCGGTTCGATTCCCGCTCCTCCCGGGCAGCGTGTCGAAGTGTCCTTGAGCAAGACACTTAACCCCTAATTGCTCCCGATGAGCAG
>NC_140168.1:9932097-9937097 GCF_963971535.1 Notolepis coatsorum | reverse complement strand
TTTTATATAGCCCTTTTATCCAAAGCGCTTTACAATTTGTTAGTCACATTCACACATTCACACACCGACAGCGGAGGCAACCATGCAAGGTGCCAACCTGCTCATCGGGAGCAATTAGGGGTTAAGTGTCTTGCTCAGGGACACATCGACACGCTGCCCGGGAGGAGCGGGAATCGAACCGGGAACCTCCGGATTGCCAGACGACTGCTCTACCTCCCAAGCCACTGTCGCGCCACTAAACTTTACTTTTATATATGTATATGTATGTTTATATGTAATATAAAAAGTAATAAAATAAAAGTTTAAAAACTTTACGGTTATTTTCCTAATCTTAACCTAACCCTTAAAGGAAAACTCCAACATTTTGGGAAATGAGCTTATTTGCCATCTACCCTGGAGTTAGACAAGAAGATACATACTTTTTTCTTCTCTGTGCATGCAGTAGGAGTAGGAAGACGTTGGGAACTAGGCTAATGGAGGAACCTACTTCCAGTGACTGACGCTAAGCTAGGCTAATGGTGCGCGTCTTCCTACTTGTTGATAGAGTCACCTGTGGAGCGACAATAATTTGGCCATGACGACAAGGTTCTCTCTTTAGCCTTTGGCATGGTTTATTATTCACATTGCATCACATCAGTACATGAGACCTTCTCCTTGTGAGAGGCGACGGAGGAAGAGACAGAGGGGGAGGTAACATCTCCTTTTATACCTCTTACCTGGCGTCAGCTTCAATAGCTACGCCCATAGCGCCCTCTTGTGGAAACAGTTAAGCAGTTACATGCAATCGTATATAACATATAACTTCAACACTACTCCTACTGCATGCACAGAGAGGAAAAAAAGGTATGTATCTTCTTGTCTAACTCCAGGGTAGATGGCACATAAGCTAATTTCCCAAAATGTTGGAGTTTTCCTTTAACCCAACCCTAACCATCATGTTAACTGAACTGCAAAGTTACAGAGAGGAGCTAGAAATGGGTGCGCAGCTTGTCATAGCTTACTGCATGTCGGGGCGACAGTGGCTCGGGATGTAGAGCAGTCGTCTGGCAATCCGGAGGTTCCCGGTTCGATTCCCGCTCCTCCCGGGGGGCAGCGTGTCGACGTGTCCTTGAGCAAGACACTTAACCCCTAAATCGCTCCTGATGAGCAGGTCGGCACCTTGCATGGTCGCCTCCGCCGTCAGTGAATGTGCGAGTGAGTGGGTAAAATGTGAGTAACAAATTGTAAAGCGATTTGGATAAAAGCGCTATATAAAAAAAAAAGCAGCCATTTACCATTTATGAATCGGTCCGTGACAATATGTTGCACACAGCCACTGATCCGCTCCTAGCGGTGAGGTACATTGTACTGAATGACTGATTGACTGACTTTGTAGAAAGTAACGTAGCGTGTTGGTACAGTATGGTGTCAGCTGACACTGGGTGACTGGGGTGGGAAACCACTGGACCGCCCCCCGGCCCTGTCTGACCTCATCATAAGTGTCAGCCATCACCTGCAGAGCAAACACTGTAGCTGATGATGCCATCGATCACACACTGTGCCACCACTTCCCGCTCCTGCGCTCTCATGGGCAGATACAGTTACCTATGCAGGTGCCGTCGCCCTACAAAGCACTGGAAGTATGAATGAACCTAAATATTATGCAATTTATCCGATAGATACACAAAATGTATTTATTGATGTTAATTTAATTGTGTTGATGTTTCCATTTCTGCAAAATAAGTATGTACATGTTGTTTGGTTTGGTAAACATTGCACTTAGTCTATCAGTGTACTGTATGTGTGTGGGGGCAGGTATACAAATAAGAGCTTTCTTCTTCCTGTTCCTTTCGGGCCATGGAATTTAGTGGAGCATACAGTATTAATATGTACTGTTGGACTGTAATAATGTTCCGTGTACGAATAAATAAAAATGTAATTAAATGAAAGTATGATGCTGTTCATCGACTAGCTGGGCTCCAACTCCATCCCGCATCAGCGTGTCTCCACATCACCTCAAGTGGTGAGGGTAGGTAACTGCACCACCTCCATCATCACCCCCAACACAGGTGGTAAGTAAGTAAGTAAGTAAGTAAGTAAGTAAGTAAGTAAGTAAGTAAGTAAGTAAGTAAGTAAGTAAGTAAGTAAGTAAGTAAGTAAGTAAGTAAGTAAGTAAGTAAGTAAGTAAGTAAGTAAGTAAGTAAGTAAGTAAGTAAGTAAGTAAGTAAGTAAGTAAGTAGTAAGTAAGTAAGTAAGTAAGTAAGTAAGTAAGTAAGTAAGTAAGTAAGTAAGTAAGTAAGTAAGTAAGTAAGTAAGTAAGTAAGTAAGTAAGTAAGTAAGTAAGTAAGTAAGTAAGTAAGTAAGTAAGTAAGTAAGTAAGTAAGTAAGTAAAACATTATTTTTATAGCGCCCCCTTCTCAGCACGAGTTCACAGCATTTTAAAACATCAGTAAAAATACAGGAAATAAAACATGTGAAGAGAAGAAAAAAGTTAGGGCTGTCAAAATTAATGCTTTAACTCTGGAGATTAATTTTAATTATTTAAAGCGTTATTCTTTTTTTAATCTAGATTAATCTATGGAATGAAAAACCTTCAATCTTAGCGCCGCGGATATAAGAAAGAGGTCTAGCTGAGTCAATGTTGATGGTTTTGTTGAACATTTGTATTTCACAGGAGAGAAACTGTATTCAAAGAAAGCTATTAAAATAGTCTTTGAATCTAAATATACTTTCTTTGTGTTGATTTTACATTAATTCCATGATTTTACTCAAGTAAATATCTGTTACAAGCTTCGGTCTTAAGTAGAAAAATGCTATTTTTAATCTAGATTAATCTAGATTAATTACAGAAAATTGTGAGATTAATTAGTTCATTTTTTTTAATCTATTGACAGCACTAGAAAAAACATAACAAATTAACAATTAGCTAAAACAACAGAATAGACAAAAAAAAAATAAAAAAAATAAAAAAATAAACGGCTATGGGTGTTTAAAAAAGCCTGCCTCTAGAAGTAGGTCTTTAGCTGCCTTTTAAAAGTGAGCTCTGAGGGAGCGGTTTTCAGGTTTAAGGACGTTCCAGAGCCTTGGGGCAGCAGTCACCGCAAAAGCTCTGGTCCTGGGCCCCACCAGGAGGCAGGAGCTCCTGATGGGAGGACCGCAGTGACCGGCTGGAGGAGAGTGGGTGGATGAGCTCATTAATGTAGGGGGGGGGGGGGGGGGGGGGGGCTTGCCCATGGAGGGCTCTGTAAGCGAACACCAGGACCTTGAAATTGAGTTTTACCGGGAGCCAGTGCAGGGAAGCAAGGATGGGGGTGATGATCATGTGGCATGATTTTTCTTTGACTCAGTGAGAAGCCTGGCGGCAGCGTTTTGGACCAACTGAAGTTGATCAATGGATTTTCTTTATTTAGACTTTAGATGAAGAGTGAGTTGCAGTAATCGAGTCTGGATGAGATGAGATAAAGGCGCCATTTCTAGTTCGTTGTGAGATGTGATGGACGGAGTTTTGAAATGTTTCTTAATCAATCAATCAGATTTATTTATAGAGGCACATTTAGCATGACACATAATAATAATAATAATAATAATAATAATAATAATAATAATAATAATAATAATAATAATAATAATAATAATAATAATAATAATAATAATATAATAATAATAATAATAATAATAATAATAATAATAATAATAATAATAAGTAATAATAATAATAATAATAATAATAATAATAATAATAATAATAATAATAATAATAATAATAATGATACATTTGTTTTATATAGCGCCTTACATTAGGCATCTCAAAGCCTTTACATACATGGCATTATAGCATACTGACAAACACAGTAGCCTACATGGACAAACACAGTACTTGGACTTTCACAGTGACGACATGGTGGGGATAATACGGAGAGAGGGAGACAGCTTAGAGACAAGACAGAGAGAACATTTTTAAATAAATAATAATACTAAAATATTAGGTGTGTACAGATGTGAAAATGTAAGTGATGCAGGGGTTGGGGGTTGGGGGTCAGGAGTGAGGGTATGCAAGGTTGAACAGGTGGGTTTTGAGGTGGGACTTAAATGTTTCTACCAAAGTGCTGTACAGAGGGTAGATACAGAGATACAAATAGACAACAATCACAACTCCGTTTTTACGGGAGGGCACACAGGCAAGCACACGGGAAAACAGGGCATGAGTCAGTGAACATCGGGGACAGCTAGTAGTAGAAGTGGGTTTTGAGCCTAGATTTGAAGGGGCAAGCCTAATGGAGGTGGGGATGTTGTTCCACAGTGCAGGGGCTGCGACAGCAAAGGCACGGCCCCCCCCTGAGCTTGAGGTTAGACCTCCGGACTGTCAGAGCCTCTGATCGTCTGACCTGAGGGACCTGTGTTGGAATGGGGGGGATAGGAGGTCTGAGATGTAGGAGGGAAGCAGTAGCCTTAAATGGAAGAAACAATTGGTGTTCTGAGCCCATCTATACCCAGCAGTGTAGGACCATAGAGTCCTAAAAGACAACAATCTATTGTTTCTGCTGCGGTAAGGCAACGACACAATGACAACCTCAGGGCCGTGGAGACTCATCAGAAGCCCCATTCCACCCCAGATCTGAATGATGACGGTAGGAAAGGGATGAGGCCAGCTTGAGTCACACACCTGCACACTGTCAACATCCTAAATGAGGACTCTGAATGAACAACCTACTGTATGTTTATGTTTATGTTTTATGAGGATCATTCCCATTACTAGTCATCATCAACGTGTTGACTATCTTCCTGGGGTCCTCACGGATATACACACATACAAAGAGTGAAACATTCAGTGTAAATCAGTCATATATCACATCCATAATCAATAGAAAATTAAACAAAAGGTCATAGGTGAATCCATTTCACCATACATTTAAAAAAAACAAACACACACAATGTTATAGAAGAAGTTTGGATTAACATGGCTGCAGCTACACTCATGCATGACATATATTGATTTCCTTCCGGTGTTTAAGTTTATTTTT
>NC_140168.1:9919201-9929201 GCF_963971535.1 Notolepis coatsorum | reverse complement strand
TAAATAAATAATAATCATCTAACCCTAACTAACCTTACTGTCATGCACTTGTCCTAATATACTAACCTACACTGTAGCACTCGATCAACACTTTGATGAACATTGTTACTCAGCTGATAGAGTTGTGCCCGATGACTTGTCGTACAGAACTTGTAAGTTGCTTTGGATAAAAGCATCAGCAGCTAAATGACTAAATGTAAATGTAAATGTAGATCATGGCTTTTACTCTCTCAGCCGCTGACGCCCACAACCCAATGTTGGATTCTTTAACTCCAATCACCGGAGCCGTGGAGATCTCCATATAAATTACATCTAAGAATGTTAAAGCCCAACTGATCATTGTAAGTTTTTCAGGTTGCTTCCATCTCATGGCTATCAGTTTTTCGGCTGCTGTAACTCCCACAATATTTTTTTTCTTTTTTGTTGTATGGGAGCCGGTGAGCTGGGAGATATGGTTATTTTTTTCCGTAGCCGCATTTTGCTGAGACGCTCTCTGATTGGCCACTTCATGTGACATGTGCGCCCAATCGTGCAGACGTCTGTTTCTATCACCGGTTAAGCTTAGGCACTCTTTCGAAGTTGGTTAAGGTTAGAGTTTGTCTTAGAGCAGGGCGATAGAACACCAGCCCTGATTCCAAACTCTAACCTTAACCAACTTCGAAAGAGTCGCCTAAAGCTTAACCAGTGATAAACTAGGCGTTAGGTAGTTTTGCAGGCTGTTAGACCCGGAAATGGGCAAAGACTCAGCTGGTCACGCGATTGGGCGCACATGTCAGTGGCCAATCAGAGAGAGCGTCTCAGAGAAATGCGGCTACGGAAAAAAATAACGCAGGAGATATCATTCAGGAGTAGTGTTGTTTCCGGATAGTGGAATTGTCAGTCACATATATATCCTATATATTCTAGAGAAGAAGAAGAAGAAGTCTTTATTTGTCATGCAGATTTAACACAGACACATGCGATGGCAACCCACAGGAACACACACACACACACATGCACTGAGTCGCTGATTAAATGTCTCTCTGCACCTCCGATCCCGTCGTCCTCCCCCCCCCCCCCCAAGGGCAGCCGGGAGCAGACAAGGGCTGTGGCGTGGGGGCCGCGCCCGGGGACCAATCCAAGTGCTCCTGTCCGTCTTCGTAAGGGACGCGACAGCGTTAGCGATCTGTTGTGCATGTTTTTCCATTGGGTTTATCTTATCGGGGGGGGGGAAACCCTTGTGAGCACAGGGGGGGAGAGAACATGTAAACTCCACACAGAAAGGCCCGGGAGATACCCCCCATCTGGGTAACTGGCAACACGGCAACCTGGTCCCCAAGCGGGAATCGAACCCAGGACCTTCTAGCTGTGAGGCGACAGTGTTAACCACTACACCACCGTGCCACCAGTTTAATGGTTATGGTTTTCCAAAATCGAGCCACCGGTGGACCTTCCCAAAACATGTGAATATTATATTATTATATTATTATTAATATAAAGTGCTCTGCAGAGCCGTATCATCAGGGTCAGGGGACTCGAGGAGAGACTCCTGCCGGGGTAAATAGTGTCTACGTGACAGTGTTTCACTAGTATATAACCCTAAACGGCCCCTCATACCTATATGCCACCTGCTACATCAACACTACATTATTCATACAGTATGTCTGGCATCGGGAGGGAGCCTCATAGAGATGCATGCACACGGCTCTCCACTGTGACGTTACTTATGCCAGTGTGCCCACGTCCCGGTCCAACTCAGTGGAAGCCTGCGTCCAACACACACACACACGCACACACACACACACAACTGCATGCACACGCACATGCGCACGCACACACAAGTTATACCAGGGGTGTAAAAAGTACCCAGAAATGATACTTAAAGGATAACTCCACTTTTTTTTTTAAATTAGCTTATTTAACATATTCCCTGGAGTTAGACAAGAAGATGCATATTTTTTTTGTCTCTGTGCGTGCATTTTAGCTTTGGGAATAGACGCTCCGTTAGCATAGCTTAGCTTCATCACTGGAAGTGGGGGAGGACAGTAGCCTTACAGTGCCTTACAGTGTATTGCAAGGTCTGACATTGACCAAACTTGATATGCATGACCTTGGTGGGCTCTAGGTCAACTCCTGAAAAGGGGGTCAATGTCAGACCTTGCAATCAAAAGTTAGGGGGCTAATAACCCTTGCCATAATTTCAGTGCGCCCCTAACTTTTGATTGCAAGGTCTGACATTGACCCCCTTTTCAGGAGTTGACCTAGAGCCCACCAAGGTCATGCATATCAAGTTTGGTCAATGTCAGACCTTGCAATACACTGTAAGGCACTGTAAGGCTACTGTCCTCCCCCACTTCCAGTGATGAAGCTAAGCTATGCTAACGGAGCGTCTATTCCCAAAGCTAAAATGCACGCACAGAGACAAAAAAGGTATGCATCTTCTTGTCTAACTCCAGGGAAGATGTTAAATAAGCTAATTTAAAAAAAAAGTGGAGTTATCCTTTAAGTGAAAGTATGGGTACCGTCTCAAAATCGTACTCAAGTAAAAGTCAGAGTATCTGGCTAAAAACACACTTGAGTAAAAGGCAAAAAGTTTCTACTTTTAAATGTACTTAAGTACTAAAAAGTTGAAGTAAAAACTTTTTTTTATTGCAAGGGATAGACCAGAGGGGTCTCTAACTCATTCCATCGTGGGCCAAGTTTTCATTTGAACTACTGTCAACTACTGTCATTTGATTGGCTGTTTTTAAATAAAGTGCAGCCGCAGGATTAATAACGTTTTAACGTTAGTTCGGCCAGAGAAACAAATATACTAATTCAAATTGTTGGACCTGCGAGATTTGTACTTTGGTAGGTCTGCATTTTAAATGTAAGGAGTAAAAAGTATGTATTTTTTCTCTGAAATGTAATTGAGTAAAAGTACAAGTATACAAACCTAATAATACTCGAGTAAAGTACAAATCCCCCAAAAACAGTACTTAAGTATTGTAACGAAGTACAATTACTAAAGTACTTTACACCCCTGCTTATGCCAGTGTGCCACGTCCACCTCAGTGGAAGCGTGCGTCCAACAACACACACACACACACACACACACACACACACACACACACACACACACACACACACACACACACACACACACACACACACACACACAACTGCATGCACACGCACACATTCCCCACCATCGGGCACCCTCCCTGCCACGCGCTGAGCCCTTTTATTTAGCTTTCCCCCCTGTTACCCATGAATCACAAACAACGTTAATAAAGCCCTTTCTGAGCCATGGCTAACCCCCAGACCATTTCCACTGCGCTGACCTTACCAGCGGGATAAAGGCAAAGCGTATTAACGGGCGGCACGGTGGGGCAGTGGTTAGTAGCACTGTTGCCTCACAAGCGAGAAGGTCCTGGGTTCAAACCCCAGAAGTGGTTAGCACTGTTGCCTCACAAGCGAGAAGGTCCTGGGTTCAAACCCCAGAAGTGGTTAGCACTGTTGCCTCACAAGCGAGAAGGTCCTGGGTTCAAACCCCAGAAGTGGTTAGCACTGTTGCCTCACAAGCGAGAAGGTCCTGGGTTCAAACCCCAACAGTGGTTAGCACTGTTGCCTCACAAGCGAGAAGGTCCTGGGTTCAAACCCCATCGTGTGTGGAGTTTGCATGTTCTCCCCATAATTTTTATATAAATTTGAATATATTTTAAATATAATAATAATTATAATTTCTTTAATATTATTATTATTATTATTATATTCTTATTCTTATTTCAGTCCTATTGACTACCTAATGTTTTTTCTTGTTCAATGTGAGCAATCTGTAGTGTCGAATTTCCCTCATGATTATTAAATGATTTCTATTCTATTCTATTCTATGTTCGCGTGGGTTTCCTCATGCATGCTCGGTACATACTCCTAGCCATTGCCCTTGAGCAAGTTGCTGGCATTACAACTGGAGTTGGTCCCCGAGGGCACCGTCTAGTCCTAAATAGTCAGGATGGGGTCAAAGGCAGGAGGATTTAATGTCCCGCGAGGGGATTAATAAAGGTGCATCTCTCTCATCTCAACTTACCGTTGAGACGCTTATGAGGGGAAATGGCCCTGAACAATACACGTATAGCTGAACACCGTGGCTCAGGGTGTGCCGTCCTTTTTACCGCTTCCAATAGAGCATTTATGAGAAATAGTGCTGGGAAAAGTACTTGAAAGTCCTTGAATTTCATTTTGCCATGTCTGTGGGAACCCTGTATTCATGTACGGGGGCCAAAACGCTCTGCTTCAGAGACAGATACTACAGGAGCACACAGGCCTTCAAACTGTTTCTCTATGACTCAGATCTGTTAAAACAACAAGGGACACTGTTGACAAGACGAGAGCCTCTGCCAACGCAGGAAGCTTGGCCCCGGAAACTGTTTACTGGAAGGTCGATACGTCACGACTTATTAACAACCCAATACTATTTGTTACTTGGAGGAATGACAAAAGCCTTGGGGCGCTGCCTGTGTAAGAGGAAAAGAAGGAAAATAGTAGCGCTCATTGGTCGCTGAACTTAAAATCTATTTGAGAGAAAAGGTACTCGAGTCAAAAGTCATTTATTGGAGTAGAGTTATTTAACAAGTATTTAATAACATTTGGCGTTTCAACTACTGATGAATTCAGATGAACTGAAATGCATAAAGGTGCCTACGTTTTCATAATGTCCTGGTTGGAACGGTCACTCGATAATCTTTGACAATGAATAGGGAGGTGTAGTCTGACGTCACTTTAGTTTCCCACGCGGTCCACCCGTATAGGGATTCATCATTGGGAAAATGGATTATCGGTAGGGATGTCCGATATTATCGGCCTACCGATATTATCGGCCGATATCGGCATTAAAATGTGATATCGGAAAATATCGGTAAAAAAAAAAAAAAAAAAAAAACATTTCTATAGAAATTATGTCCGATATTATCGGCCTACCGATATTATCGGCCGATATCGGCATTAAAATGTGATATCGGTTGATATCGGAAATTAAGAGTTGGACAAATTATTGGTATATCGGTAAAAAAGCCAATATCGAGCATCCCTAATTATCGGCTATTGTAATAATTCTGCCTCATGAACATTGGCAAGCTTTCCATTTTTGCACAACATTTTTTCCCTTCTATCACTAACATTAAGCATTTTTGGTTGAAATAAAGTTAGTTAAAAGGTTGTTTAATTTGTCGTTAAAAAAGAACTACACACATGGGGCGCCCTCGTGGCGCACCGCGTAGTGCCTCGCACACCTATGCGGCCGTCCCGGGTTCGCCTCCCGCTCCCGGGGGTTAATTTGTCGCATGTCATCCCCACACCTTCTCCTGTTCACCCTTTCCTCTGTCAGTCATGTCTGACCATGAAAAATCTGGAAAAACGCTAAAAATAAATTAAAAAAATTAAAATGAAAAATAACTACACTCATCAGTGTCGTTCAGTGCTGTCGCCTAATATACGTCACGGCCATTATAGTTTCTCAGTGAACGAAAACATAAAGTTGTTATTTTGCCACTTTTACGATGAATTTCGATTTTTTTTTCCCCCACGTTGAGCTATATATTGTAGATGAATACACACAGAAAGGTACACCGTGCCAATGTTCACACTTTATTTGTTTTTTAAATGAGACGATTTAGAAATGTGTCCGTTGGAAAATACATTGCAATTTCAAGCGAGGTGGACCGCGCGGGAAATAACAATTACGCAACAACAACAACAACAACAACAACTACACCTCCCTATACAGGCCGCTTGATTTATGGGTCGCACTTAGGAAGGGGGGGAAGTGATACCACCTTCCCTTCTCAAACGTCCATTTGGAGAATGCTTTCACTCCCACTGACATTTAGCAGAGATTCCAGAGAACACGGTGACATTTGAGTGGGAAGGTGCTCAAATACATCAGACTCATCATGACTTAGATTGGAAATAATATATGATTGAGCTACGGCAGCTAATACCGGCGTCTGTCAAACCGAGAGATGAAGTGTGCTGGATATGAAACGTTATGCAACTGTTGCGGACCGAGTTAGAACTCTAACTTATTCATTACGCGGACAGAAATGCCCCCCCCCCCCCGTTTGATAAATGAGGGCCAAATGACGCCAATATGATCTATGATGAGCCCAAAAGAGCTTATTTCGGTTCAGGGGAGAATGACTCACCCAGATGTATTTTTGCCTCTTCTCCCCCGAAGTCGAGGAACCTCAACTATGCAAATGAACCCGACTGCTTTCTGAGTAGTGCGTCTTATCTGTTGAACCGGTAAATTGGGTTCAAATACGTGCATAGATTAGAGGTTTTTTTCGTTCTTTTTTTTTTTACAGGTGTGTCTTTTCTGAGAGGCTCGGTACAGTATTGTTAGCGAGCGTTGTGTTTTGCTTCCGTCAGGTCAGACAGAAGGCAGACAGACAGTCAGGAGACAAGTTGAGTGATATCGTCATACACACAAACACACACGCACGCATACAGACACACACACACACACACACATTGACACACGTGCACGTACACACATGCATAAAGGCACGCGCACACACACGCACACACACACACAGAGGCAAGGCAGACAGTCACGAGACAAGTGGGGTGATATCTGTCTCCATGTACTGTTATACACACAAGCACACGCGTACACATACAGACACACACATTGACACACACATACACTTACACATACATGCACTTGCGCACACACACACACGCGCACACACAAATGCCACATAGGCCTGCTTCTCATATGACCACAGCTATTTCCCATCTAGTAACTCTACACCATGGAATATGGCCAACTGACCTCCCATTTATGAAACAGGCACACGGAACATTGAAACAAACTGCACCAGACATTCAGGGGCGAATTCACAATAAAGAACGGATCGCGTGGCGGTAATAGCACAATTAACTGAGCGCGATTAGCGCGCGGTATCGAAGGTTATCCCATAACCCTAGTTATATGATTACTGGCAAAGCGTCTCGCTTCGCCTATTTTGGACTATGCTCGTGCCTATGGCGCACGTTGAAAAAAAATTTAAAAACAGCCAGGGGTCCTCAGGGCCGTAAAGCAAGACGTATAATCGTAGAGTGGAGACGGGGGGGAGCGCACTCCATCTTGTCTGTTGACATATACGCCGCTGACTGTCTGTGCTGACCAGGACGTGCCTGTCGTTCACAAGAGAGCGACAAGCTGTCTGAGGACCAAATGCACTGCCTTCAGTTCCAACACATTGACATTGATATGTAGGGCAGACAGAGCGGGCCAACTGCCCCCTACTGCGTCGGTCCAGCCTGCCTGTGAGGGAGGCGTCGGAGAAGACGTGACGCTGCCCATTGGGTCCCCGGCTTCCTCCAGTGGTCGAGGTCCCCTATCACTGTGAAAGGGGCACATGTTCTGCCCATATTACCTCATTTAAATCCCCGCAAATACCACCGACACACCGAGACGCAATGCTGTGGGCAACGCAGTTTTACCACCGCATTTCACCCGCTGCGCTTCCTTTGTGAATAGCAAACTGTGTTTCAGAGCTATTTGTTATTTGTTACACGACTTCGGGTTGCTGAGAAGCGCTTTACAGATACAATGAATTATTATTATTATTATTATTATTATTATTATTATTATTATTATTATTATTATTATTATTATTATTTGCGCCGGCATAGTGTCAGAAAAAGCCGCGCAATCCCTTTGTGAATTTGCCCCTCAATGTCTTATTCTCCCATTTTCTCCCCAATTTAGTCGTCATGACAATTCCCTGTGTGTGACTGTCCCGGTCATTGCACTCTCCTCCTCTGTGGTTCTGGGGAGGGTGTAGACTACCACATGTCTCTTCTGTGGGTCTGGGAAGGGTGTAGACTACCACATGTCTCCTCTGAGGTTGTGGGAAGAGTGTAGACTACCACATGTCTCCTCTGTGGGTCTGGGTAGGGTGTAGACTAACACATGTCTCCTCTGTGGATCTGGGGAGGGTGTAGACAACCACATGTCTCTTCTGTGGGTCTGGGAAGGGTGTAGACTACCACATGTCTCCTCTGAGGGTGTGGGAAGAGTGTAGACTACCACATGTCTCCTCTGTGGGTCTGGGTAGGGTGTAGACTACCACATGTCTCCTCTGTGGGTCTCGGTAGGGTGTAGACTACCACATGTCTCCTCTGTTGTCTGGGGAGGGTGTAGACTACCACATGTCTCCTCTGAGGGTCCTGGGAGGGTGTAGACTACCACATGTCTCCTCTGTCGGTCTGGGGAGGGTGTAGACTACCTCATGTCTCCTCTGAGGGTGTGGGAAGAGTGTAGACTACCACATGTCTCCTCTGAGGATCCTGGGAGGGTGTAGACTACCACATGTCTCCTCTGTCGGTCTGGGGAGGGTGTAGACTACCACATGTCTTCTCTTTGGTTCTGGAGAGGGTGTAGACTACCACATGTCTCCTCTGAGGGTCTGGGGAGGGTGTAGACTACCACATGTCTCCTCTGTGGGTCTGGGGAGGGTGTAGACTTCCACATGTCTCCTCTGTGGGTCTGGGGAGGGTGTAGACTACCACATGTCTCCTCTGAGGGTCTGGGGAGGGTGTAGACTACCACATGTCTCCTCTGTGTGTCTGGGAAGGGTGTAGACTACCACATGTCTCCTATGTGGGTCTTGGGAGGGTGTAGACTACCACATGTCTCCTCTGTGGGTCTGGGAGGGTGTAGACTACCACATGTCTCCTCTGAGGGTGTGGGAAGAGTGTAGACTACCACATGTCTCCTCTGTGGGTCTGGGGAGGGTGTAGACTACCTCATGTCTCCTCTGTGGATCTGGGGAGGGTGTAGACTACCACATGTCTCCTCTGTGGGTCTGGGGAGGGTGTAGACTACCACATGTCTCCTCTGTGGGTCTGAAGAGGGTGTAGACTAACACATGTCTCCTCTGTGTGTCTGGGGAGGATGTAAACTACCACATGTCTCCTCTGTCGGTCTGGGGAGGGTGTAGACTACCACATGTCTCCTCTGTCAGTCTGGGGAGGGTGTAGACTACCACATGTCTCCTCTGTCAGTCTGGGGAGGGTGTAGACTACCTCATGTCTCCTCTGTTGGTCTGAAGAGGGTGTAGACTACCACATGTCTCCTCTGTGTGTCTGTGGAGGGTGTAGACTACCACATGTCTCCTCTGTTGGTCTGAAGAGGGTGTAGACTACCACATGTCTCCTCTGTGTGTCTGGGGAGGGTGTAGACTACCTCATGTCTCCTCTGTGGGTCTGGGGAGGGTGTAGACAACCACATGTCTCCTCTGAGGGTCTGGGGAGGGTGTAGACTACCACATGTCTCCTCTGAGGGTCTGGGGAGGGTGTAGACTACCACGTCTCCTGGTCTCTACGGTGGTGGGTGACTGCTTTTACCTCCACACTACCCCAGACGCCCCCACAGGTACCTAAAGTTCTAATTAGCTTAATGCAGTGTTTGTTCCGGCGAGGTGAATGGGTTCAGCGTCTGTTGAGAGTTTAACAACCTTGGCCAGCCAGCCAGCCTAATGAAGGAGACACTGTGATGTAATTTGTTGAGTTATGCTGCTTGGCTAGCTGCTGGTTTTGCATAGCAACTACTTTCGCTCCAGGCTGTTTCGCTCCAGGCAACAAACAACAAAGGCTGCACGGTAAACAAGCCCGGATCCATATCATGTCCGCCTAAATGCACTCGTTTCATCCATTTATGCTTAATTCATTTCACATTGCATCTCCACGATAGATCGCGGGGGAAGTATGTTATATGAGAAATTGCGAGTGGGTTGTGAATTCAGACTGGATAGTGAGTAGATAGTACGCCGAGGGGGGCTTTATTTGAGAAAATTCTAATTGTAAATCCGAATTTGTTTTTTTGGCAGTCTGCGAGTTGTATGTTGAGTTGTTTTTTTGTGGAGGACATCTTCAGTTTTGCAGGATTTTTGGAGAAAGCATGGCACTTGAGACAAAACACACTATATCCTATATAATTGCATATGAATTCCTCTTGTTTCTTTGTTTACAT
>NC_140168.1:9889201-9916701 GCF_963971535.1 Notolepis coatsorum | reverse complement strand
ATAAAAATTTGATATCGGGGAGCTCCAGTAGCTCACCACGTACCGCGAGTGCTATTTCAGCGCCGTGGACAACCGCGCTCGCGCGGATCTGGGGCTGAGCGCGTTCGAATCCCGGACGGCAGCCGTGCCTTTCCCAGAGTGTCTACCCCCCCATCTGAACCCTTTCAGCCTGCTTCTGTCGGTCGAACTTGACCAAGTATGAATGAGAAGAAAAAGCGATAAACGCTAAAAGAACCAGGTGACTGGTCAAAGTAAAAAAAAATAAAAAATTGATATCGGAAAATATCGGTATCGGTTTTAAAAGTTAAAAAAAATTATTTATTTTTTTTTAAATTTATTTAACCTTTATTTACCCAGGCAAGCAAGTAAGAACAAATTCTTATTTTATTTATTGTCAAAGTATGCATAATGTTGTGTTAATTACACGACAAGAGATATGTAAGGGATAATGTATAGCTTACGAGGCGAGGCCATTGTCGCAAAATAATTGACCGACACGGAGTTTAAAATACCGAGGCGCAGCGCCGAGGTGTTTTAAACGTCAGTGAAGGTCAATTATTTTGCGACAATGATCGAGTATAGCTATACATTATCCCGTTTATTACATGGCTAACTTACTAACAATATAGAATAGAATAGAATAGACTTTTAATTGTCATTGCACAGTATACAACGAAATTTCAGGGGAGCTCCCACAGACCGTAGTACATAATACATACATGAACACATAACACATAACACTGTACATAACAGAATATTTTAAATAATAAAGTGCATAATGGGTGGTAATCAGAGATTATCAAGTGCAGTGGTAAGTGCATGGTGCACGTGAGGGGACAGTCAATGAGTGTTTAACAGTCTAACTGCTTGGGGGAAAAAGCTGTTCTTAAATCGTGTACTCTTAGCATGTATTGACCGGTATCTCCTCCCTGAGGGAAGGAGCTGAAAGAGGTGATGTGCTGGGTGCGACTGGTCCTTGATGATACATTTGGAGCGGTGGAGGCAGCGGGAGGTGAAGACGGAGGTGATGTTTGGTAGAGGAGTCCCGACGATCCTGCCTGCCGCCTTCACCACCCTCTGTAGAGCCTCTTGCTCTGCCTTTGTGCAGCTGGAGAACCACACAGACACACCGTAGGTCAGCACACTCTCAACCGCACAATGGTAAAAGTTGACAAGGAGATTTCGTGGCAGGCCAGCCTGCTTCAGCTTCCTTAGGTAGTATAGGCGTTGCTGAGCTTTTCCGATCACTGAGGCGGTGTTGGTGCTCCAAGACAGGGTCTCACTCACACTGAGACCCAGGAACTTGAACTCAGTGACCCTCTCCACTACTTCGTTGTTGATGAGCAGAGGGGAGTGGTCAGGCCTTGATCTTCTAAAATCCACTATAATCTCTCTTGTTTTCTTTATATTGAGCGCCAGGTTGTTATTATCACACCAGACTATAAGGTCCTCCACCTCCCTCCTGTAGGCAGACTCATTGTTGTTTGTTATGAGACCCACAACTGTGGTATCGTCTGCGAACTTGATGATGTAATTGGAGGGGTAGGAGGGGGAACAGTCATGTGTGAGCAGGGTGTACAGTAATGGGCTGAGAGACAGGGTGGACGAGGTGTAGTTGCCCAGTCTGACGGCTTGTGTGCGGTTTGTGAGGAAGTCCAGCACCCAGTTACACAGTGTATTACACAGACCCAGGGTTTGGAGTTTACTGATGAGTTTACGGGGGAGTATGGTGTTGAAGGCAGAGCTATAGTCGACAAAGAGCATTCTTACGTAGGTGTTTTTCTTCTCTAGGTGTTCTAGGGCGGTATGAAGCACAATGGCTATAGCATACCTAATTCATTTTACATCGACAAGACGAGATCAAATGCAGACGCAGTTCTGTTCTGGCTCCGCTGTCATCGTCACACACACTCCGCTGTCAATGCAGCCAGCAGGTGTGTCTGATTGGCTGCACTGATGCAGTGTGTCAGTGGCCTTGATTGCGAACAGCTGCTGCACACAGCGGTCATTATTGTTCCACAGAGGTCCGTTATCGAGTAATATCGGACCTCTGACGAGCGCTATTGACCAATCACAAGCAAGCATTTTGGCGAATGTGAAAACGCCATGTAATAAGTAATGTTAATTACCTGAAATTATTCCCTGCATATATCGGTATCGGTTGATATCGGTTGATATCGGAAATTAAGAGTTGGACAATATCGGTATATCGGTATCGGTAAAAAAGCCAATATCGAGCATCCCTAGTTACAATGAATATGCGTTTTCGGTAGGGATGTCCGATATTATCGGCCGATATTGGCATTATAATGTAATATCGGAAATGACCGGCATCGATTTTCAAAAAAAAAAAAAAAAAAAAATATATATATATATATATATATATATATATATATATATTTATTTTTTTTACATTTATTTAACCTTTCTTTACCCAGGCTAGCAAGTAAGAACAAATTCTTATTTTATTTATTGTCAAAAGTATGCATAATGTTGTGGTAATTCCACGACAAGATATATGTAATCGTAATTACCTGAAATTATTCCGTTTTTTGGGGGAGGGGGAAACCCTGCATATATCGGTATCGGTTGATATTGGTATCGGAAATTAAGAGTTGGACAATATCGGTATATCGGATATCGGTAAAAAAAAGCCAATATCGAACATCCCTAGTTTTCGGCTAAACAAATCAAACAAGATGTGTGTTGATAAAAATGTATTTTAACCCTTTCACTACCACACTACAGAAGGTTAACCCTTTCACTACCACACTACAGAAGGTTAACCTTTGACTACCACACTACAGAAGGTTAACCCTTTCACTACCACACTACAGAAAGTTAGATTTCGTATTGGCATCGCGTCCCGCTCTTAAGCCATACCGAGATATACCTCATCTCATGTACCTAGTGTACTCCATCAACGAATAAACCAAAAATACACCCAGCACCTGCCAGGCCCCGCCCCTACTGCCGTACTATATTAGTACTGGGCATGGCCACCACTCACTCTTCCTCTATTTTCGTTTCCATCATAGCGGATGCAAGACGCCCTATGCAACTAGTTGATATGAAAAGTTTAAATAATATTGAGTGCTTACGGAGATTTGCTTACCCCTGGAATCTTCGGGGTATGTTCCAACGACACGTCGGGTCTATTCTGATGTTCCCTCGTCTTGTGGCAGCAGATCGAGGAACAGCGTGCGAGGTTTGGCTATCGAGCCGGCTCGCACACAGGTAGGCCCTGTGTCATCAGGCATTGATGCTAGTGTTAGTAATGCTGGTTTGTTTTGTTACACAACCGAGTTGTGTGTCGGCGCCAGGGGCGGGATGGTTTGGTGAACGTTCCACTGAAGTGGACGGGTTCCAGGCGATCCTGGAGCGTGCTGCTAAACACTAATGCTAACGCTAATGCTAATGCTAACACTAATGCTGAAATGCTGGGCACTGTTCTAATGTTCCCCGCCGTGGGATGTTGCCGCTTTTCCCTCCTCTTAACCGGTTCATTGATGAAGGTCAGTCGGTAGCTAATGTGGGGGGTTTTGCTGAGTCCTATTTTACCCTTTTTACGGGTAAATGGGTTGACAACAGGGTGCAGGGCGGGTGTGCCGTGGCTAGGTAGCCTAGCCAGGTAGCATTGATCCTGTGCCTCGGCGGGGTTGAACGGTGTCCCACCCGGAAGCCGATGCTTGAGAGCGAGTCGGCCCGGCGGGTGGCAGTAGAGCTATACTGCTGCAGAATGGAATTTAGCGGCGGCCAGTGTTGTGGCTCAGCTGACTGTTTTCTGTCCACATTAGCGTCGAACGCTATGCTATATTGGGGCTACTGTTCTGTTCTGTCTCTCTGCTATGGGAATGTCTGTCTATGCTACAGTCTTCCCCCCTCTCAACCATTCATGCTGACGGTCAATCGGTGTCTACTGGGGGAGTAGTGCGGGGGGGGCTTTGTTTACCTTCATGGGTAAATGGGCTAAGGTCTGGGGCTGGTGTGCTGTTGTGAATATTATGAATGAATGCGGGACTGGTTCTCTCTGGTCCGCCTCCCCTTAACGTTGTGTGCATGGGCTTGCCCATTCTACAGTATGTTCGTGGTGTTAGTTCATTTATTCATTAACCCCTTCATGGTGCACACCACAGTGGAGGTTGCTGGTTGCAACCACCACTGGTGCTCCGTGTTAGCATCAGTCCTTTGCTTTTGACATGTTAAAACAGTGCCCCGCCCGGCCGACGCCATGAGGTAAGTCGCCCCGGCGAGTGGCTGGTGGGCTGCTAAAGCCTGTACCGCCACGGTATGGAATTGGCAGCGATTAGTAACTGTGTTCGAATTGCTGTTTTTTTCTATCAAAAAATGGTGTCTGGTGGCGGGGCCTTGAGGGCCAGCCGACGTCGACACATCGCGCAAGGTTGTTGACGTTATTAGCTTTGACCTAGCCGCAAGCTATAACCGCTCAGGGCTCCCCTCTCCGCAGGGGATTTTGGTCTTCCGCTGGAGAGCGGGCGGTATTTATCCTAGGCCCCACACCGCTTCACACCGCGCAGCCAGAAGAAGAGAGAGCACGGCCTCGTCAGCGGCGAGGGAAAGGTAACCTAGTGAAAGGTTAACCTTTCACTACCACACTTCAGAAGGTTAACCCTTTCACTACCACACTACAGAAGGTTAACCTTTCACTAACACACTACAGAAGGTTAACGCTGTCACTACCACACTACAGGTTAACCTTTCACTACCATACTACAGAAGGTTAACCTTTCACTACCACACTACAGAAGGTTAACCTCTCACTACCACACTACAGAAGGTTAACCCTTTCACTACCACACTACAGACGGTTAACCTTTCACTACCACACTACAGAAGGTTAACCTTTCACTACCACACTACAGAAGGTTAACCTTTCACTACCACACTACAGAAGGTTAACCATTTCACTACCACACTACAGAAGGTTAACCTTTCACTACCACACTACAGACGGTTAACCTTTCACTACCACACTACAGAAGGTTAACATTTCACTACCACACTACAGAAGGTTAACCTTTCACTACCACACTACAGAAGGTTAACCCTTTCACTACCACACTACAGAAGGTTAACCATTGAATAACATAAGAATTGTCCATATTTATTGCAACATAATAATACATAATATAATGTATTAGAGCATACAGACCCTCCTCTGCTACTTTCTCATATTCAATCTAGTTAATTAGATTGTTTACACTGTTTATTTATTTATTTTTCTCATTATTTTTTATATTCAGTTGTAATTGTAGTGCCTATATTTATGTCTTTCTACTATTACTGTTGTGAAGGGCCAGATTAAACCGAATATATATATTTATTTATATATATATATTTAATTGTATTTGTATATTCTCTAATATTCCTTGATATCCCTTGTATATTCCTTGAACAATATGCATTGAATATCCATTCTAGCCTACTGAACATCCCATAATAGTCTCCATTCTACTATTGGTCGAGACCTTGGTGCCAGGCTGCCATACCCCCCAGACCCAGTTCAAACGTACTGCTCAACATGTACGAACAAGTCCTAGTTCCGCGTAGGAATCTGGCTACCGCACCACTAACGGTACTATTTGTTCATAGTGCGTATATATACTGCGCTACTAAAGTAGGACTTCCTTTTCAGTCCAGTTTCTTACCCTCCAATAGAGTGACAGACGTAAAGCCTCCCCGCGACGCCACGTGTGGGAGTAAGGCCAAGTTCGGCCTACCATCGGTATTGAGACATCGTGTATATTAATATTTGAATAGTCATATTTGGCACTATATCGTCGAGTTGGACGTAGTCTATTAAGCTAATAATAGTCTGTTAATATATAGTGCTTCGTGCGGTGAGAATACTACCGTAGTCAGCACCCCATCGTTTCGGGCAGAGAACTGGCTGCTTATCCAGGATGGTCGACCCCATGTGAGACTGCATCCGAGGAGCCCCAGAGCCGACGAGCGAGTGGACCTGTATACCGGATTATTCTACCGACGACAGCCCGCCTTCCCAGGCACGGATTATGCTTTGTGTACAGTGATTATTCCATGGATAAAGACCCCCGACACTGCCGTGTGTTGGAACCCCCCCCCCTGGAGAGGACGCAAGGTGAGGAGACGCTCTGCAAGACGAGGTCGCTTCACGTCTCTCCCCCGTGGACCGGAGAGAGCCGGCTCACAGAGAGTCCACCTGCTTTCATCTGTGGTCCAAGGATCGCTGGCGCACCGAGCTGCACAACTGTGGGTTCACCCAGGATACCCTTGGCCGGACGAGGCAGCCAGACTCTACCCCCCCCCCCCTCCTACTCCTGTTGTCTTACAAGCGACCGGATTACCCCCCTTAGTGTATCCAGTCTTATAATCATTAAAGTATCATTGCTGTTATTCCTTAACTATTCCAGGTCGTATATTTACCACCTGCGCCATCAGAGATTGGACATTCTCTATTGATATACCGACGAATACTCTTTGCCATAAAAGTGCATACTATTTCAATTCATAAATGTAATTAAGTGATTAAGTGCTTGCTCTACACACCATTGCTGTGTAGTAATAAATACATACTTCGACTTCGTACATTTGTGTTGGATCCGTTTCATCTACGTGACAGTGTTCATCATAATATATTTATGCCGAGTACTGGGTGGCCGAATATTAAGTACAAAGGTAGTGGTAGTAAGTATCATATCTAGTAATACAGTCAGGGAATTGTACCCCTCAGTTACAATTGGTCCTTCGAGCCGGAGGGTAATTAGTGTAATATTAATATAGTGTTATTAATATTGAAATGGCCTATGATGAACACTCCACGAAACGATCCTCCTAACCAACGCCCGCAGCGCGAACGACGGCTCCCTCAGTACTTAGAGGCTTACGCTGTCAGTCAACAACCTAGTCTTCTACTAACAGTAAACGCGGTAAAACTAGAAAGTAAAAGTATGTCTAACCCCAACGCCCAGACTACCCCGACCATAGAGGCCCCTACGGGTTCTAATGTAACTGACCAAGTTCACGGTGGGGACCAGTGGGAACCAGACATGACTTCACACCCCGCCAGTACTGAAGAAGTAGTCCCCGATGAGTCCCGGGAGGAATACAACGCTACCGAGAGAGAACTCGGCACGGAAGAAGACGGGGAGAGCACCGTGGAGATAGAGCTCCAAGGCTCCGCAAGGAGTACCCCGAGGGAAGGCTCCCCTATACAACCGCCTTCTCCCAGCGAGGCAGAGAGGACCCTACAGCAGGCCTTCCTCATCAGCCTGAACGCCGCTGCTGAACGCGACCGACTGCAGATCCAGCAGCGGAGCGAAGAAGAGCATATACGTCTAGAAATAAGACGCATTCAGAGGGAAGAGAATGTGGCCCGAGACCGAGCAGACAGCCAGCGAGCAGCTGCTGGTGCTCTACGGGACGCAGAGCGCGACAGACAGCAAGCGCAACTAATAGAACAGCTGATCAGACGGACAACACCCTCTCCCTCCGCCAGAGGCTCCAGGAACTCGTCTAGACACACCTCCAGGGCGGCATCCCCTAGCCGAGTAAACAACCCTGAACTTGACCAACAGACGAGGTCTATACCCCCCACAGACCACCTCCCCCCACCGGTCCAAGCGAGACCTAGCAACCGGGAAGGAGCAGCATATCCTGTGGAGAGGCTAAACCAGAGACTACAAGCACTGGATGACCTAACTGAAGACGAAGAGGAAGAGGAGGAGAACCACGCCCGACGACAGCACAGTACTCTACCGGACCAGGAGGTCCGGTACAGCCCAGGCTATACTCCCGCGGAGCTGCGCTACAGACCCCCGACTCTATACCCGGGTGAGCACGACGCACGACCCGCACCGAGGAACAGCACCTGGACAAGCGGGCCATGGTACACTGCCGGTACCAGCCCATACCAAGGAGCGGGAGGAGACTCGCCTAGGAGGCCTCTCCCCCAACGCTCGCCGATGTATCCACAGTCAGCGTCATACATTGGCACGCCTATGGTACCCGACTTCACCCAAGAGAACCGGGCCCAGTATACAGAACTCCGCATGTGTCTGGAGACCATGTTGGTGGATGTATTGGATGAACGCCATAAATACGCCATCCTACTGAAGCACTTAAAGGTACCCCGCGCACATAATATAGCGCTCGCCTACGCGACTTCCACCACCCCATACACAGCAGCGCTGGTAGCATTGGACCAGAGGTATGGGCGCATATGGGATTACGTGATCCAGGAGATCCGACACATCGACCGCTTACCCCCAGCAATAGACAATCGAGCACTGGACGACCTGTCCATCAGAGTGCAGTCCCTGGTAGGGATGTTGGGAGCGCAGAGAGAGAAGGGGAGGCATGAACTTTACGCCAACTCAAATGTGGAAAGGATCTTGGAGAAGCTGCCGCCCGCTCGACAGGAGCGTTTTAGGCGGCAGAGAGACCACCGAGACCCGAATGGCCCCGAACCGAACCTCCTCGATCTAGCAGACTTCCTGGCGAGAGAAGTCAGCAGCCTACGGCTAGATACATTCGGACGGAGCACCCCTGGCTCCAGAGAAGGAACCAGACGACTAAATGATGGAAGAAGATCGGTGACTGTGATGCACCAATCGGAGTCAGTACCGAGCAGCAGGAGCCACAGTACCCCCTCCAGAACGGAGAAGTGGAAGATAGTGTGCCCCTACTGTGAGAAAGAACACTGGCTAGCGCAATGTGACTCCTTCCCCAAGCTGAACGCGGAGGAAGCAAGTCAATGGATAAAGTCCAACAAGCGCTGTTTTCGCTGTGCGCGCTCACACATGGCAGCCGAATGCCGCTTAAAGAAAAGGTGCACCAAGTGCGATGGAGCCCATCTGGACATACTTCACGACAGTAACAGACGGCGCCCTTCACCCGCACCATCCAGCAGCAAAGCGAGCGTCATGTACATCGATCCCGCCAGCAGCAGTGGAGCCCGAGTACTCCTAAAAGTAGTGCGTGTGACACTAAGCTACCAGAATAAAGTCCTGGACACTTACGCCGTCCTCGATGACGGGTCAGAGAAGACCCTTCTGCTCGCCTCCGCTGCGGCCCAGCTAGGGCTGCGGGGAAGCGAAACCCAAATGACAATTCGGACAATAAGACGAGATTTGAAGACGATAAAGGGCGAGAATGTCTCATTCTCTATCGCAGCAAGCGGCCAGCCTGAGCGACGGTACCAGATTACAGACGCTTTCACCAGCCAAGAAATAGGACTGTCGCGGTACACATACCCCGTCGCCAAGCTGATGGAGAAATATGCACATCTGCGCAAGTTACCGATCCCGCTCATAGACAATGCTATGCCGACCCTGTTGATAGGCTCCGACCATGCAGACCTCATTGTCCCGATAGACCGGGTTCATACCGGACCCCGAGGCTGTCCTGCAGCAGTCGAGACCCGTTTGGGATGGACTCTCCAAGGCCCGCTCGCCAAATCTCTCAACCGAAGTACAGCCACTAGATGTCTCCACTCCCGAGTCACAGAGGGAGAAACCGCACTCCTGCAACACGTAGAGCGGCTATGGACCTTGGAACAAATGCCCTTTAAGAACGGAAAGAAAGACATTCGCTCTAAAGATGACATTTACGCCATTCACCTCCTCGAGACAGGGACCAAGAGAGTCCCGGTCAACGGCGTGTTGAGATACGCCACGCCACTCCTGCGGCGAGAAGGAATGCCTACTTTCCACGCCAAGACAGACGCCACAGAACGGTACCTGCTGAACACGGAGCGGCGCTTAGCCAAGAACCCCGCCCAAGAGAGTGTATACCGCGCTGAGATTGAGAAGCTCATCACAGCGGGACACGTCACAAAGATGGACATTAAAGAGGCTGACCAGACCACTGAATCGTGGTACGTGCCTCACCACAAGGTCCATCACAACGGTAAAGACCGCATAGTATTTAACTGCAGCTACCAGATCGGATCCCAAAATCTGAATGGAGAGTTACTGCCCGGTCCCACACTCGGCCCCTCCCTACTCGGCGTTCTACTCCGCTTCCGCCAGGAAAAGGTGGCCATCAGCGGGGACATTAAAGGAATGTTCCTGCAGGTGAGATTAGTAGAGGAGGACAAGCCCCTGTTACGGTTCTTATGGAGAGAGAAGCCAGGAGATGAGCACCCAGCCATCTACCAATGGGAAGTCCTCCCCTTCGGAACGACGTGCAGCCCCTGCTGTGCTACATTTGCACTACAGAAACATGTAGCAGAGGACCCAGCAGCGGACGAAGAGGTCCGACACAGCGTAAAGAACAGCTTCTACGTAGACAACTGTCTACAAAGCCTTTCAACCCAGGAAGAAGCCGAGGCTCTCCTGATTAAACTCCGCGCCTCATTGATCAAAGGCGGCTTTGATCTCAGGCAGTGGGCCAGCAGCGATCCGCAAGTACTGCGCAGCCTCTCCTCCGAGGACAAGGCAGCCAGCAGCGAGACCTGGATGGCTACAATCCCGGGAGAAGCCCAGGAGATGACCCTGGGATTGGTGTGGCGATTCAAAACAGATTCGCTTCACTACAGACACAAGCCCCTGACTACGGAGCAGGGAAGGCCGGCGGCGGCGCCGACCACCAGACGGAGTGTGTACACAACACTCGCCCGACAATATGACCCGCTAGGATGTATTCTACCGTACACCACCAGGGCAAAAATGATTGTACGAGCATTGCGGGACAAGGACCAGGGCTGGGACGACCCCATTCCCGCACACCTTGCATCCACCTGGAGAGAGTGGGAGATGGAGCTCCACTCACTCCCAGGCGTTAATATGCGCCGAAGCTACTTCCCACCCACGGTGAGGCCAGAGACATGTAAAATGGACTTACACGTCTTCAGTGACGCCTCAGAGGTCGCATACGGATCAGTAGCCTACTTGCGGGCCCAAGAAGAGGGGGGAGAGATCTACACAGCATTTGTCCTCGCCCGCTCGAGAATAGCCCCACGCAAGCAACAATCTATCCCACGCCTAGAGCTCTGCGCAGCCCTAGCCGGAGCGCACCTAGCCACGCTCATCCAACGTGAGCTCACCATACCGGTGTCTAGAACAATCCTGTGGTCAGATTCCACGACAGTACTCGCCTGGATCGAATCGGAGTCATGCAAGTACAAAGTCTTCGTGGGAGTCAGAGTCACCGAGATTCAAGACTTAACCGAAGAGTTAACCGGAGAAACAGAGTGGCGCTACGTTGATACAAAACAGAACCCAGCTGACGTCATCACCCGGGGAATGCCCCTAGATGACCTCACCCGTCGCAATGTCTACAGTGAAGGCCCAGCATTCCTAAAGCTCCCGGAAGGAGAGTGGCCCACGCCTATCCCGAGGGAAACCAGTCAGGAGGAGGCTGAGAATAAGAAGCCTGTGTTCTGTGGATTGAGCACTATTATCTCCGCAGACCCCAACATAGATGATTGCACTACCATAGAGAGTGCACAACAAGGGACAAACTTCAAAGGCGGCGAAAGAGAGCTGAGAGAGAGCTTCCAAGCTATGGGCCCAGAACTTAAGACCCACCTCGCTCCAGCACAGATTGACTTCCAATTCAACCCCCCAAACGCACCCCACTTCGGTGGTACTTGGGAACGGGAAGTGCGTTCCATAAAGACAGCCCTGTACGCAGTACTTGGGGCCCAGACTGTGGCGGAAGAAGTCCTAATGACAGTCCTCACGGAGATTGAGGGAGTATTGAACTCTAAGCCCCTCGGCTACGTCTCCAGCGATGTGGCGGATATCGACCCAGTTACCCCCAACACACTCCTGATGGGGCGGCTAGATCCCGCGTTACCCCAGACAATGTACCGGCCTGAAGAAGCGAACGGCCGACGAATGTGGAGGTACAGCCAAGTATTAGCCGACAAGTTTTGGAGCAGTTTCCTACTGCACTACCTACCGTCTCTACAGACCCGCCAGAAGTGGGTAAAGGAGAGAGACAATTTGACAGAAGGAACAGTCGTCATGATTATTGATCAATCACTGCCCAGAGCTATGTGGCCGGCCGGCCGCGTAAGCAAAGTGATCACCGGTGCCGACGGCAAGGTCCGAGCAGCTGAAGTGCTTGTCCAGGGTCGCACTTACACCCGTCCCGTGGCGAGGCTCATAGAACTGCCCCGACTCCCAGACACAATCGATGATGACCATGACCCCATAACCCTATGACTTTGTGAAGTTGACTGACCCCTACAGCAAACCCTTATGTGTAAATAGACAACGCGATTAATCTGTCTCTGCTTAACTGATTAGGTCTGGGACCAATCAGGGGGTGGCTGTTGTGAAGGGCCAGATTAAACCGAATATATATATTTATTTATATATATATATTTAATTGTATTTGTATATTCTCTAATATTCCTTGATATCCCTTGTATATTCCTTGAACAATATGCATTGAATATCCATTCTAGCCTACTGAACATCCCATAATAGTCTCCATTCTACTATTGGTCGAGACCTTGGTGCCAGGCTGCCATACCCCCCAGACCCAGTTCAAACGTACCGCTCAACATGTACGAACAAGTCCTAGTTCCGCGTAGGAATCTGGCTACCGCACCACTAACGGTACTATTTGTTCATAGTGCGTATATATACTGCGCTACTAAAGTAGGACTTCCTTTTCAGTCCAGTTTCTTACCCTCCAATAGAGTGACAGACGTAAAGCCTCCCCGCGACGCCACGTGTGGGAGTAAGGCCAAGTTCGGCCTACCATCGGTATTGAGACATCGTGTATATTAATATTTGAATAGTCATATTTGGCACTATATCGTCGAGTTGGACGTAGTCTATTAAGCTAATAATAGTCTGTTAATATATAGTGCTTCGTGCGGTGAGAATACTACCGTAGTCAGCACCCCATCGTTTCGGGCAGAGAACTGGCTGCTTATCCAGGATGGTCGACCCCATGTGAGACTGCATCCGAGGAGCCCCAGAGCCGACGAGCGAGTGGACCTGTATACCGGATTATTCTACCGACGACAGCCCGCCTTCCCAGGCACGGATTATGCTTTGTGTACAGTGATTATTCCATGGATAAAGACCCCCGACACTGCCGTGTGTTGGAACCCCCCCCCCTGGAGAGGACGCAAGGTGAGGAGACGCTCTGCAAGACGAGGTCGCTTCACGTCTCTCCCCCGTGGACCGGAGAGAGCCGGCTCACAGAGAGTCCACCTGCTTTCATCTGTGGTCCAAGGATCGCTGGCGCACCGAGCTGCACAACTGTGGGTTCACCCAGGATACCCTTGGCCGGACGAGGCAGCCAGACTCTACCCCCCCCCCCCCTCCTACTCCTGTTGTCTTACAAGCGACCGGATTACCCCCCTTAGTGTATCCAGTCTTATAATCATTAAAGTATCATTGCTGTTATTCCTTAACTATTCCAGGTCGTATATTTACCACCTGCGCCATCAGAGATTGGACATTCTCTATTGATATACCGACGAATACTCTTTGCCATAAAAGTGCATACTATTTCAATTCATAAATGTAATTAAGTGATTAAGTGCTTGCTCTACACACCATTGCTGTGTAGTAATAAATACATACTTCGACTTCGTACATTTGTGTTGGATCCGTTTCATCTACGTGAGAGGGTTCATCATAATATATTTATGCCGAGTACTGGGTGGCCGAATATTAAGTACAAAGGTAGTGGTAGTAAGTATCATATCTAGTAATACAGTCAGGGAATTGTACCCCTCAGTTACAATTACCCTGCCCATACCTGTACCTCCCTCACCTCATGATTGTCAGATGAGTTGTGATACCTTGTTATAATTACAGTAAACAAATGAGACCATTGCCGAAAACAATTGGTAGCCACATGTTCATGATAAGAAGACCACGTGTCACGTAAACCCTGTTGCTCCCGGTTGCAAAGGCTCTGTGTGTGTGTGTGTGCGTGTGCGTGTGCGTGTGCGTGTGCGTGTGCGTGTGTGTGTGTGCGTGTGTGTGTGCGTGTGTGTGTGTGTGTGCGTGTGCGTGTGCGTGCGCGATATAGTAATAAGTGTAGAGAGAGGAGGGTAGTGTGTGTAGATAAATATGAATGAAGGCTATGTGTATGTATATAAGGATATCTTTTATATCCTATTATAGTATGTGCGTGTGTAAAATAGAAAGATAAGAGAGAGAGAGAGAGAGAGAGAGAGAGAGAGAGAGAGAGAGAGAGAGAGAGAGAGAGAGAGAGAGAGCGCGCGTTGGTAAATTCCTCTGTCAATGTCGCTCAGCGGGACCCCAGTGGATTCAGTGGCAACACAACATGAATGTGAAATATAAGAGGCTTCCAACAAACTCAATTCTCTCTCCTTCTCATCGGCCTCGTCGTGTTTTCCGAGGTAATCCTAGCTGACATCGAATTTCCCCAAAACATATTGATGTCAAAATCGGCAAAGAGTTGTCTTCTGTCTCAGTGCACGTGGGTAGAGATAGCAACCTCAGTGACGGTTTAGAATAGAATAGAATAGAAATACTTTATTCATCACGTGGGGAAATTTGCCACATATACAAATTGCTCACAGTAAACAGTAAACATTTAGGTAGACAAAACAAAAAGTCACGAATAAGAATACAAATAAGCCTAAGAATAAAATATGGTCCGGGATATACATTTCCTATATGTTACATTCTAATATAAAATATACTAATATAAAATGTCCTATGTTACATTCTAATATAAAATAATATACTAATGTAACATTTCCTATGTTACATTCTAATATAAAATATACAGTAAAATATCCAGAATATACAGCGAGTGTAAAATTGTACTATGTCGGTCTTTGAATATATTCAAAAGGTTGTACAACTTCAAAAGGTTGTACAAAGAAAAGATAAATAGACAGTATAGCACAGTTTAGTATAATATTGCAGTTTAGCATAACAGGATAATATAGCGTAGCATTACACTATATAGGCTAGTAGGAGTATAGTAATATAGTATATACTGTAGCAGCGTAACATAGAATAATAATATATTAAAATATTGTATAATACTGTATACCAATATAGTGTAGTATATATAGTATGATTTATTTATATTATAATACAGTTAAAATAATACAATTATATGGTATATATAATTAAGTAAGTAAATTAATAAGTATATATATACATTATATAAATATTAGTGCTGTCAAACGATTAAAATATTTAACTCGATTAATCGCATGATTGTCCATAGTTAACTCGCGATTAATCGCAAATTAATCGCATTTTTTTTTTTACATATTTTTTTTACCTTAAACAGATCTTTTTCAAGTTCCACGTTTTAATACTCTTATCAACATGCGAGTCAACAAATGCTTGCTTTGTGCAGCCATTTAACACAAAAGGATGACTCTCATGCATTGCAAATTTGCATCAAATTCAAAACAGAGTGATGCACAAAATAACTTAAAAGAAAATAATAATTTAAAACAATGAATAAAGTGTGCATGAAATAATAGGGGAAAGAAAACGTTAGGAACTTGTTACATTCACACACACAAGGGCTGATTAATCACACACCCCCCTCTCTCCCTCACACACTCTCCCAGCTCTTTTTCTCTTTTGCCCCTTCCTCATCTCTCTCACCCCCCTCTCTCTCTATATCTCACACACACACACACACACACACACACACACACACACACACACACACACACACACACACACACACACACACACACACACACACACACACACACACACACACACACACACACACACACACACTTCAGAAACAAACATAGTATCAATGAGAGCATCAATAATACACCCGAGTGAAGCCTAGTATAAAAAAAAAAAAAAAAAAAAAATTTAGTTAATCTTGAGTTAAAAAAATTAGTGGCATTAATAGAATCGGGAGTTAACGCGATATTAACGCGATATATTTGACAGCCTTAATAAATATATAGATAAATGTGTGTGTGTGTGTGTGTGTGTGCGTGCGTGCGTGCGTGCGTTCGTGCGTGCGTGCATGCGTGTGTGTGTGTGTGTGTATGAATGAATGAACCTAAATAAATTATGCAATTTAACTGATTTAACACAAAATGTATTTATTTATGTTAATTTAATTGTGTTTATGTTTCCATTTCTGCTAAATAAATATGTACACCTGTTTGGTTTGGTAAACATTGCAATTAGTCTATCAGTTATACTGTATGTGTGTAGCGGCAGGTCCAAATAAGAATTGTCTGCTTCCTGTTCCTTTCGGCCATGGAATTTAGTGGAGCATATTAATATGTACTGGCCCTGGACTGTAATAATACCATGTACGAATAAATGTAAAAAAAATGAAAATGAAAAATGAAAATGAATCGTGACACTGAGCAGTGTGTGGCTTCATGACAACTGAGACATCTTAACGTCTCTCGGTATACATTTGCAAAAACCTCCGCTCATCATAATACTCCCAACGCGCCGGAGAGATGGACTCGGTCCAGAAAGCAGCAGTACGTGGATATCTCCATCACCTGACATCGCGCTGCGGTCGAGGGAGACGGTTCTCTCCCCGCTCCGAGCTGCCAAGTGAAGAGAGGGGGGTCGATATACCGCCCATGAAAGGAAGGAAGAGATCTAATACTCTGACCTGACAGCTGAGTGCGGAGAGAGGCTGGTTGGGGGAGAGCCACCCTGTGTGTGGAGGTCAGGGTGAGAGGCTTTGTTAGTACTAGTACCCCCTCGCAGTACACCCCCCCTGGGGGACCGGGGAGTGGGGGCAGCGTAGCGGAAGAGAGTGATAAGAGAGCTGACAGACGGGAGGGTGATGAGAAGAAGGGACGCGCGCTTCTGTGTGTCGCGGCCGCGGAGGGAAGACGACCACCGCTCGCGGGACGTGTGGAAAGTAACTAAAGTACTTTTACTCAAGTACTGTAGTTGAGGACAATTTCGAGGTACTGGTACTGCTGCACTTGAAGATTTTTTCATTCTATAAGATAAGATGAGATTAGATAAGATAAGATAAGATAAGATGAGATAAGATAAGATAAGATAAGATAATGTACTTTATTGAGCCCCTTGGGAAAATGTGGGCATCATAGCAGCATGGGGGAGGGGGGAGGGGGCAGAGGGAAGGTACAGGTATGGGCAGGGTAACAGTAGAAATACATAAATATAAGCAATACAATTTGATCTGAATATAAAAAATATGAGAAAAATAAATAAATAAACAGTGTAAACAATCGAATCAACTCGATTGAATATGACAAAGTAGCAGCGTAATCAAAGGTGCAGATGATGACATCCGTTTTTATTATATTATATTGTGTATTATATGTTATATATAAATATGGGCAATTCTACAGTAGGGAACTTTGTACTTTTACTCCACTACATTTCAAAGGAAATATTGTACTATTTGCTCGACTACATTTATCTGAACCTGTTAGGGTTTGTAACCGACCCCAAGCGCAACGGCACAGAGAGAGTTGTTTCAGAATTAGCCAAAGCAAGGGCGTATTTATTCTCAGAGTCACAAGATAGAATTAGGTTGAGCAACAGAACAAACGGGGAATCTGGCATGTGAAGAATGTTGCGGCTCTGCAGATTCTCCCAGTAGGTGGTGGTGAGGAATTAGCTTGTGACGTCTGAGCCGCTCTGCAGATCCTCCCAGCATACACTCCAGGTGGAAACGGAGGGAGAGAGAGAAATCCCAGTTAGCCCAGCGCACAACAGAAACAGTGAGGTGACTGATCCAAATAAATATCCAAGTGACTTGATCTTCGGTGTGATACACACAGTTAGCAGAGTCCAGAGAAAAAACAATACGGTAATCCAAAGTGTAAATCCAACAACAAAAATTAGGTGAGAACAGTATAACAAAAACGGGATCTCTTCGGTGTTTCAACAAACACACAAAAAACGGGTGATCCAAAAAGAACTGTTTCCAAAAACTCACCAGAGCGCAACGCGTAAAGCGGGCAGATAAACGAGGCGCAGCTTCGTACGGGGAATCAGGTTCTCCACAGGGATACTTCACGAAAGTCCTGGGGAGCAACAGACAGGGAACAGCGACGGGAAAGACAGGCAGATGCAGGGAATATTCAAAACGATCCAACATCGATATTAGGGAGATCAGGGTATTTAAAGCCACAGGGCGCTGATGACAAGCTGTGACAGCTGCGGGATGAAATTGATCATTGCTCCAGAAGCGTGTGGTGGGAAGAGCACCAATCAACACGGCATCTTACAGGAAAGAAGCGTGTGGCGGGGAATGCAATTAATTAACAAAATACCTTAAAGGAACGGAGCGAGTGGGTGGGGAGCGGACCAAACCTCACAGAACCCATCAGTTACTAGTTACTTTGAAGAAAATGGTTTTGCATAGAAGAAAAGGGCGAAATTGTGAAGCCTGTTGTCAACTTCAAGAGGACGCAGCTTAAATGGACCACATACCACTTTAACATATAAACCTTTAATCAGAGCAGGATAACTGGACCACATACCACTTTAACATAAACTTTAATCAGAGCAGCATAACTGGACCACATACCACTTTAACATAACCTTTCATCAGAGCAGGATAACTGGACCACATACCACTTTAACATAACCTTTAATCAGAGCAGCATAACTGGACCACATACTGTACCACTTTAACATAACCTTTAATCAGAGCAGCATAACTGGACCACATACCACTTTAACATAACCTTTAATCAGAGCAGGATAACTGGACCACACACCACTTTAACATAACCTTTAATCAGAGCAGCATAACTGGACCACATACCACTTTAACATAACCTTTAATCAGAGCAGCATAACTGGACCACATACCACTTTAACATAACCTTTAATCAGAGCAGCATAACTGGACCACACACCACTTTAACATAACCTTTAATCAGAGCAGCATAACTGGACCACATACCACTTTAACATAACCTTTAATCAGAGCAGCATAACTGGACCACATACCACTTCAAGATCAATGGATGAGGTGAGTCACTCACTCACCCACCCACCCACCCACCCACTCACTCACTCACTCACCCACCCACCCACCCACTCACTCACTCACTCACTCACTCACTCACTCACTCACTCACTCACTCACTCACTCACTCACTCACTCACTCACTCACTCACTCACTCACTCACTCACCCACCCACTCACTCACTCACTCACTCACTCACCCACTCACTCACCCACTCACTCACTCACTCACTCACTCACTCACTCACTCACTCACTCACTCACTCACTCACTCACCCACTCACTCACTCACTCACTCACTCACTCACTCACTCACTCACTCACTCACTCACTCACTCACTCACTCACTCACTCACTCACTCACTCACTCACTCACTCACTCACTCACTCACTCACTCAAAAAGGGAACACCTAATGTGTTCTCTAAGCTTTTGCTGATCTTATAATATAAACTTTATTTGTATAGCATCTTTCATTCGGAAATTGCATCTCAAGGTGCTTCATGGCAGTACAAAAAGACACTTACAAGGCATAAAATGAGCATAAAGTGCAGACATAGTTTAAAACATCATTGGTTACAGACCTATAAAACAAGCATAAAAAAGATAGAGAGGTTGCAAGGTAAGGCAAATCACAGTTTTCCACATTAGGATCTAACATCCCAATAGGCTTCTCTGTTTATGGTTTGATTCAGTTTTTAAATATGCAGTATTAAAAATAATTAAATTGAATAGACAGAGTAAAATGATGCAATACTGCAGTTCAATAAAATAAAATAGCCCTAATTTACAATACAATAATCAGTGTTGATGTAAGGAGTCTAGGCGGCCTAACAGAGCCGTGCATCACTCTTAACACTTTATAGAACAACAGAGCAGTGCATCGCTCTTAACACTTTATAAACAACAGAGCAGTGCATCGCTCTTAACACTTTATAGAACAACAGAGCCGTGCATCACTCTTAACACTTTATAGAACAACAGAGCCGTGCATCACTCTTAACACTTTATAGAACAACAGAGCCGTGCATCACTCTTAACACTTTATAGAACAACAGAGCAGTGCATCACTCTTAACACTTTATAGAACAACAGAGCAGTGCATCACTCTTAACACTTTATAGAACAACAGAGCAGTGCATCACTCTTAACACTTTATAGAACAGAGCAGTGCATCACTCTTAACACTTTATAGAACAGAGCAGTGCATCACTCTTAACACTTTATAGAACAGAGCAGTGCATCACTCTTAACACTTTATAGAACAGAGCAGTGCATCACTCTTAACACTTTATAGAACAGAGCAGTGCATCACTCTTAACACTTTATAGAACAACAGAGCAGTGCATCACTCTTAACACTTTATAGAACAGAGCAGTGCATCGCTCTTAACACTTTATAGAACAGAGCAGTGCATCACTCTTAACACTTTATAGAACAGAGCAGTGCATCACTCTTAACACTTTATAGAACAACAGAGCAGTGCATCACTCTTAACACTTTATAGAACAACAGAGCAGTGCATCACTCTTAACACTTTATAGAACAGAGCAGTGCATCACTCTTAACACTTTATAGAACAACAGAGCAGTGCATCGCTCTTAACACTTTATAGAACAACAGAGCAGTGCATCACTCTTAACACTTTATAGAACAGAGCAGTGCATCACTCTTAACACTTTATAGAACAACAGAGCAGTGCATCGCTCTTAACACTTTATAGAACAACAGAGCAGTGCATCACTCTTAACACTTTATAGAACAACAGAGCAGTGCATCACTCTTAACACTTTATAGAACAGAGCAGTGCATCGCTCTTAACACTTTATAGAACAGAGCAGTGCATCACTCTTAACACTTTATAGAACAACAGAGCAGTGCATCACTCTTAACACTTTATAGAACAACAGAGCAGTGCATCACTCTTAACACTTTATAGAACAACAGAGCAGTGCATCGCTCTTAACACTTTATAGAACAACAGAGCAGTGCATCACTCTTAACACTTTATAGAACAGAGCAGTGCATCGCTCTTAACACTTTATAGAACAACAGAGCAGTGCATCACTCTTAACACTTTATAGAACAGAGCAGTGCATCGCTCTTAACACTTTATAGAACAACAGAGCAGTGCATCGCTCTTAACACTTTATAGAACAACAGAGCAGTGCATCACTCTTAACACTTTATAGAACAGAGCAGTGCATCGCTCTTAACACTTTATAGAACAACAGAGCAGTGCATCACTCTTAACACTTTATAGAACAACAGAGCAGTGCATCACTCTTAACACTTTATAGAACAGAGCAGTGCATCGCTCTTAACACTTTATAGAACAACAGAGCAGTGCATCGCTCTTAACACTTTATAGAACAACAGAGCAGTGCATCACTCTTAACACTTTATAGAACAACAGAGCAGTGCATCACTCTTAACACTTTATAGAACAGAGCAGTGCATCGCTCTTAACACTTTATAGAACAACAGAGCAGGGCATCGCTCTTAACACTTTATAGAACAGAGCAGTGCATCACTCTTAACACTTTATAGAACAGAGCAGTGCATCACTCTTAACACTTTATAGAACAGAGCAGTGCATCGCTCTTAACACTTTATAGAACAACAGAGCAGTGCATCACTCTTAACACTTTATAGAACAACAGAGCAGTGCATCGCTCTCAACACTTTATAGAACAGAGCAGTGCATCGCTCTTAACACTTTATAGAACAACAGAGCAGTGCATCACTCTTAACACTTTATAGAACAACAGAGCAGTGCATCGCTCTTAACACTTTATAGAACAGAGCAGTGCATCACTCTTAACACTTTATAGAACAGAGCAGTGCATCGCTCTTAACACTTTATAGAACAACAGAGCAGTGCATCACTCTTAACACTTTATAGAACAACAGAGCAGTGCATCACTCTTAACACTTTATAGAACAGAGCAGTGCATCACTCTTAACACTTTATAGAACAACAGAGCAGTGCATCACTCTTAACACTTTATAGAACAGAGCAGTGCATCGCTCTTAACACTTTATAGAACAACAGAGCAGTGCATCACTCTTAACACTTTATAGAACAACAGAGCAGTGCATCACTCTTAACACTTTATAGAACAACAGAGCAGTGCATCACTCTTAACACTTTATAGAACAACAGAGCAGTGCATCACTCTTAACACTTTATAGAACAGAGCAGTGCATCGCTCTTAACACTTTATAGAACAACAGAGCAGTGCATCGCTCTTAACACTTTATAGAACAGAGCAGTGCATCGCTCTTAACACTTTATAGAACAGAGCAGTGCATCGCTCTTAACACTTTATAGAACAACAGAGCAGTGCATCGCTCTTAACACTTTATAGAACAACAGAGCAGTGCATCTCTCTTAACACTTTATAGAACAACAGAGCAGTGCATCGCTCTTAACACTTTATAGAACAACAGAGCAGTGCATCACTCTTAACACTTTATAGAACAACAGAGCAGTGCATCACTCTTAACACTTTATAGAACAACAGAGCAGTGCATCACTCTTAACACTTTATAGAACAACAGAGCAGTGCATCGCTCTTAACACTTTATAGAACAACAGAGCAGTGCATCACTCTTAACACTTTATAGAACAACAGAGCAGTGCATCGCTCTTAACACTTTATAGAACAACAGAGCAGTGCATCGCTCTTAACACTTTATAGAACAACAGAGCAGTGCATCACTCTTAACACTTTATAGAACAGAGCAGTGCATCGCTCTTAACACTTTATAGAACAACAGAGCAGTGCATCACTCTTAACACTTTATAGAACAGAGCAGTGCATCGCTCTTAACACTTTATAGAACAGAGCAGTGCATCGCTCTTAACACTTTATAGAACAGAGCAGTGCATCACTCTTAACACTTTATAGAACAACAGAGCAGTGCATCGCTCTTAACACTTTATAGAACAACAGAGCAGTGCATCACTCTTAACACTTTATAGAACAACAGAGCAGTGCATCACTCTTAACACTTTATAGAACAGAGCAGTGCATCGCTCTTAACACTTTATAGAACAGAGCAGTGCATCGCTCTTAACACTTTATAAAACAACAGAGCAGTGCATCGCTCTTAACACTTTATAAACAACAGAGCAGTGCATCGCTCTTAACACTTTATAGAACAACAGAGCAGTGCATCACTCTTAACACTTTATAGAACAACAGAGCAGTGCATCACTCTTAACACTTTATAGAACAGAGCAGTGCATCGCTCTTAACACTTTATAGAACAACAGAGCAGTGCATCACTCTTAACACTTTATAGAACAACAGAGCAGTGCATCGCTCTTAACACTTTATAGAACAACAGAGCCGTGCATCACTCTTAACACTTTATAGAACAGAGCAGTGCATCTCTCTTAACACTTTATAAAACAGAACAGTGCATCGCTCTTAACACTTTATAGAACAGAGCAGTGCATCACTCTTAACACTTTATAGAACAGAGCAGTGCACAACCATGATTATAAGATCTTTTTCAAGACTCGTTTTTTGGAAAAATACTTTTTTGAAGACCAAATCTTTTCATTTTCATGAAAATAATTTTATTTTGCCAGAACATGCAATCTTGTGCGTATTATGTGCCTGGAACTGCCACATCAGATGGCTGGCTCCCCATCTTCTAACATTACGCTCTGAATCATTTCTTGGCTGCACAACTTGTTGTTTGATGACCATGATCTTAAAATTGGCGAGAGGGAGAGAGAGAGACACAGAGACAGAGATAGGGAGAGAAAGAGAAACAGAGAGAGAGATAGGGAGAGGGAGAGACAGGGGGAGAGAGAGAGGAGAGAAAGAAACAGAGAGAGAGAGAGAGAGAGAGAGAGAGAGAGAGAGAGAGAGAGAGAGAGAGAGAGAGAGAGAGAGAGAGAGATAGGGAGAGGGAGAGACAGGGGGGGAGAGAGAGGAGAGAGAGAAACAGAGAGAGAGAGAGACAGAGAGAGATATAGGGAGAGGGAGAGACAGGGGGGAGAGAGAGAGGAGAGAGAGAGCAAGAGAGAGAAAGAGAAACAGACAGAGAAGGACACAGACTGAGAGAGAGAGATGGAGAGAGAGAGAGAGAGAGAGAGAGAGAGAGAGAGAGAGAGAGAGAGGGAAGAGGAGAGAAAGAGATAGTGACACAGACCGAGAGAGAAAGAGAGACAGACAGAGAAAGACACAGACTGAGAGAGAGAGATGGAGAGAGAGAGAGAGAGAGAGGGAAGAGGAGAGAAAGAGATAGTGACACAGACCGAGAGAGAAAGTGAGACAGACAGAGAAAGACAGAGAGACACAGACTGAGAGAGAGAGAGGGAGAGAGAAAGACGGAGAGCCGCTTGGGGAACACTTGTCTGGCGCAATCTGTTGTTGTGAATGTATAATGTGATTTAAAAGACTCCTGGCGGTCGGGTGGCGTAGCGGACATTGCGCTCGTCACCAATGCCAGAGGCTGCGATCTCGACTCCAGGAGTCAGCATTGCCTGCGGCTTGGGCCGATCGTCATACTAACTCGTTTGGCTAAGTTAGCGGGAGGGAAGTCGTGGGTGGGAATCTGGCGTTGTGGACAGCGATGCCTACAGGTCAGGTCTGGGCGCCTGCTCAGCGAAAGGCAGGAAGTGGTGAAGGCAGCGTGACCTCCCACACGTTACACTTCACCAATGAGAGTCGTCGCTGCCAGGTGAAAAGAGGCTGCTGGCTGTCTCCGCATGTGTCGGAGGAAGCATGTGGTGGACTTCAGGGTTCCCTTGTACCGACCAGTAGGGGGAACATGCGCACAACAACCAGGTAGGGGAGGGGGGGAATTGGCATAACGACTAAATTGGGATGGGGAGAAAAGCATAGAAAATCAGGCGGAGAAAAAGAGGATAAAAAAAATATATAAACTCTAGACTCCGAAAATAAGACGACACCCCTTTTTCAGATTTGTTTCTAGGAAAAGATGTCTGTCTTATATTCTGGCACAATACGGTATTGTAATCATCACCATGCACTGTGCCATCCAACTAAGTTCAGATCAAACTGTCAAACTAGTTTTTACAAACTAGTTCATATTAGTTTCCAGAAACATATTGTAACTAAGATCAACTTTGAGTTGAAAAAGAGAAAGTTGACATTTTCTTGAAAACGGGAGCAGAGAAACGGGGACCTCTTAAGCCTTTCACTGCCACGCTATACATACGGTTAACCGTCTCTAGTGTGGTTGTGAAAGGGTTAACCCTTTTTTTTGCAGTGAAAGGGTTAACTAGCAGCACACATTTAATCCAATCAGGTGTATTCTATACGTGGGGAAATGGGAAATAGGGAGAGGATACACACAACATTAATTTTGCACCCGCCAAATTATTTTTAATGATAAATTCATAAATCAATAATTTTCTTTGGGGATAAGCAATAAGACAAAATCACACTCAGCACCTCCCACACTAAGGCTTTGTTGTTGGAGTGCTAGTCATATATCTCTTTTATCCAAAGCGCTTTACAACTTATGCCTCACATTCACCCATTCACTCACACATTCACACACCGACGGCGGAGGCGACCATGCAAGGTGCCGACCTGCTCATCTGGAGCAGTTAGGGGGTTAAGTGTCTTGCTCAAGGACACTTCGACACGCTGCAGAGAGGAGCCAGAATCAAACCAGGGACCTTCCGATTACCGTTCTATACCTCCTGAGCCACTGTCGCCCAGGTCAGGTAACAAGCCAAAGTCTACAGGACATCAGTAGGCCTACAGGGTTTGGAGGATAGGAACAGTGAGGTGTTGTTGTTGTTGTTGTTGTTGTTGTTGCCTGTGAGGTTGTGGACGGACGGTAGTGGTGGTGCTGTGATGGGTCTGCTAGGAGTGGGTATAGAAGGGGTTGATTCCGGCCGCAACGCCTTCCGATTTGCTGCTGCATCTGACCGGAACACATTACAAAACACCCTTAAACTCACTGCCCTCACCAGGCACGTGCACACATAGAGGCCAAGGGGTGCCTGAGCACCTGCCTTTTTGAGCATCATCAAAAAAGTGCCCTTTTTGAAAAAAAAATTATAATTAAAGATTTTTTTTTTTTTAACCGTTACGCATATAGACTGCCCTTCCAACTGAAAAATTTCAGGATAGAATCAAAATATTAGGTAAAGAGAGAGAGATGCCCCATATTCCATTGCAGTTTGCACGGCCTCCTCAGCGTGCATCTCCGCGGACCTATATATTTTATGCATAGCGTGGGTGGTGATGATGATGATGATAGAAACCGCTGTTGAATGCTGGTATTACACTCATTGAGGCACACGAAGAAGTCAAGTCCGATGGGATTTGGGAATCTCAAATACAAATCAGGATTGGAATAAAAAATGCATTTATATTAAACAATACAGAATATACAGCACTTCTTGGGGTCTGTAGGGTAAGCACTTATTCCCTCCCCCCTGAACATTTATGGAGATGTATGGGCCTTTTAAGTCAGTGATAAAAGTGTCTTTCAAGGATAAGTGAGCTCCTGCACTGATTATTATAGTTCAATATTCAATATTTGATCACCAAAACCCCCCAAAAAGCATAAAAAGGGGGCCCCCCGCCCGAAAAGGGCCCTTAAAAATTGTGCTTGCGCGCTACGCGCGCTCGGTTAATATATACACACAAGTGTAGTGCCCTTTTCAGCCTTTGAGCACCTGCCCCTCTAAAGTCCTGTGCACGTCCCTGGCCCTCACATCGCTCACTGCTTTTAAACAACATCTGCAACGGATCATAACCGACTGTTGCACCTGCTGACTGCCTCCCAATCGCACCCATAGCCCTCAGACTCTTCCCCCCCCCCCCCCCTAGGCCCCCTCACCTACCTCCCTCCCTCCTTCTCCCTCTTTCTTCTCTCTCTCTCCCTCTGGTTCTCACTCTCCCTTTCTCTTTTTCCCTCTCTTTCCTTCTCTCTCCCTTATTGATTGTTGTCCTTGTATACCATTGCTACTGTAATCTTGTATTTTATTTACTTGTATGCATGTACATAACCTTGTTTTTGTTACAGCCTCCCACCCCCCCCCCTTCCCTCAAAAGGCATTTGCTTTTTGGACAGGCTGCTTTTGTATATAAGAATTTGTTCTTAATTGCTTACCTGGGTAAATAAAGGTTAAATAATTTTTTGGGGGATTTAGAGAGGACACTGGAATTCACCTACCTCAGCCTTCTGGCAGTGTTGTGGTCCAAACTCAACAGCACCTCTGTGTGTGATGATTACTCCAACGACATGCCGGCTTCCTGCAATGCAGAGGGTATACATCGTACCCTGGGTGTCGTTAGGTGCAGCTGAGGGGCCACTGAGCCCCAGCATTGGTATCTCTCTTTGCCGTTCACTATCCGCGTGTCTTTTCTACTGCAAGTCATTCGCCTCCATATCTATTTACTCGAATACATGATAATATTCCTCATCTTTTCAAATTTATTCTCAACTGATCCTCTTAATCTATCTAGTGATGATGAACGGGAGGATGTGACCCTCTCTGCGCCACCTCAAATAGATCCGCCATCAGCTCTATTTTTCAATCTTTCAAAATGTTCAGTTGCTATTGCATGC